>NC_136425.1:10000-610000 GCF_052625555.1 Lactuca saligna | reverse complement strand
CAAAATGGAACAAGATCACTTATAAGCTCACAAGAGGAAGGTTTAGGGTTTCTCACAGTGCTCTCAGGGGGAAAGTGACGAGATGGAGGCTATAATGGGGTTTAAATAGTGAGCAAACCCGGGGAGTTAGGGTTTCACCCAGACGGACGGACTCGCCGAGTCCAGGATATGGACTCGCCGAGTCGCCGGCTCCCGCGTGCACAAGATGCGCGACCCGACTCGGCGAGTCAGGCTAGAACTCGCCGAGTCCCTCTTGAAAACTTAGCCCAAATCAAATTAATTAACATACCGGAAACGGGTCGTTACACTATCACATGCCCCTGCTGCATCAATACTGCTCCTGATGTGTGTGAAACCAACTAGTTTTAATCCTACTTTAATTATCAAATAACACACAAAAGGCAGTGAACCTATCAATTGTGGTATAGCTAAATAAGTAGGGTATCGAACACAGGGAACGACAAATTAAATTAAAAACTAATTCTATCTAAGTTGATTAAGCAAATAGGGGTTTTTTCTCTAGTTTTACAAGACTAGAAACTTATTAACTAAAACTAATGCAAGACTAGAAAAGAACAAATTAACTAGATTCAATAATGGGAAAGAAACTTCTGTTTAGTTCAACTCGGTTAACTTTATGGTTGATTTTAAGGTAATAGTGCAATGGATTAATTCTTTCGTTGGTTACCGATTCAAGTGATTAGGTTTGTGTTCACTACACTAATCCTTAGCAAATAAACTAATTCAAACAGTGGCCAATTGCTTAATTTAATTATATTTACTAGATTAATTATTCGGGTTAAGTTAGACTTGCAATAGCTAATTAATTCGTTATTCTTAATTAACCTCTTGTTCGATGGTCATCTTACAAGCTTGCACATGAGTTTACTCAATTTCCTTATTAATCCTAGTTTCATGTTCATTAATTCTAGACATATGGTATAGTGGTCACATATCATATGAGGTTGATAATCAATAGATGTTCATGCTAATCAACTATCTTCCTATTAACAGAAAATTAATTATCATTCATACACAAGGTTCTTTAGCAAGCTAAAATAACAATTAATCACCAACTTGGAATTAATCCTACCAATTAATCAAACCATATTGTCAACTTTGTATTCCCAAACAGAAGTCTAAAGAAATTAGTTCATAACTACGGTAAATAACAGCAAACAAATAAGTTCAAGTTGCTTAATCATGTTGACAAAACAAAAGAATTAAGTAGAATGGTGAAATTACGCCTTAATTACTCCCGAGATTGGATTCTAGCTTCTTTGGTCGACTTCTAGGGTTCTTCTGGCTTCTTATTCGCAGCTAAGCACTTCTGAAACTTCCCAGAATTCTCCCTTCTCGAATTGTAGAGTTATCTTTATATATGCGTTCCGACTCGTCGAGTCATATGGTGACTCGTCGAGTCCCTCTCACAATAGTCGTAATCCGATAACTATCTCGACTTCCGAATGCTTATCTTTCTGAATCCGCGACCGGACTCGTCGAGTCAAGGCGCAACTCGACGAGTAGAAGCCTTGTATGGGTGTTTTCTTTCTTCATTCCACTCTTGAGCTCCTGACCGCTTCTCTTGCTTCCTTTCGCTTCCGAGCTTCATCTTTGGACTGAAAAACATAATTTAACACTTTTAAGTACCTTTTGTCCATAATATGCAACAATTTCGCTAATATATGAATAAATAAACTACACATAATACACACTAAATATGCACATATCAGCTCCCATACCTGTGATTGAGGCATCACAGTAGACTACAAAATCCTCTATTCCCTCTGGTAGGGAAAGAATCGGAGCCTCGCATAGCCTCTGCCTGAGGGTCTCAAATGCCGCCTGCTGCTCAGGCCCCCAATGAAACACCACCGACTTCTTAGTCAGTCGGGTGAGAGGTACTGCTATCTTGGAGAAATCCTGAATGAGTCTTCTGTAGTACCCTTCCAAACCTAGGAAGCTCCGAATCTCGGATGGAGACTTCGGGACCTCCCATTGCATCACGGCCTCTATCTTGGCCGGATCTACCAAGATACCCTTCTGGTTGATGAGGTAACCAAGGAACTGCACCTCACGCAACCAGAACTTGCACTTGGAGAACTTTGCGAAAAGTCTCTCCCTTCTCAAAACTTCTAGCACCTCCCTCAAGTGCTCCTCATGTTGCTCCCGAGTCTTGGAATACACCAAGATATCATCTATGAATACTATCACAGACCGATGCAGCATCGGTCTGCATATGCGATTCATGAGATCCATGAATGCGGCTGGAGCATTAGTGAGCCCAAAAGGCATCACCACAAACTCATAATGACCATATCGGGTCCTGAAAGTAGTCTTCTGCACATCTTCGCCTCTAACTCGCATCTGGTGATATCCGGAGCGTAAATCGATCTTGGAGAACCAAGATGCCCCCTGAAGCTGATTAAACAAATCATCTATCCTCGGGAGGGGGTAACGGTTCTTCACTGTTACCTTATTCAACTCCCGGTAGTCAATGCACATACGGTGCGACCCATCCTTCTTCTTCACAAACAGGATCGACGCTCCCCAAGGTGAACTACTCGGCCGAATAAAACCCTTGTCTAGCAACTCTTGCAGCTGCGTAGACAACTCCTGCATCTCAGGGGGAGCTAACCGGTACGGTGCCTTGGCTATCAGAGCCGCACCAAGAATTAGGTCGATCCCAAACTCGACCTGCCTCTCAGGAGGTATTCCTGGTAAATCCTCTGGGAATACATCTGGAAAGTCTCGCACTACCGGAACATCGTCAACTGTCGTCTTGCCCTTCTCCCGAGCATCCAAGACATAAGCTACATAACCGGCGCAACCCTGCTGAAAATAGTGCCTCGCCCTCGCGGCTGAACAAAAAGCTGGTCCACGCTGTGGCCTCTCGCCCTGAATCACTAACTCTCCCCCACTGGGAGTGCGAACCCTCACTAGCTGTAACTCGCAATCAATCACTGCCCCGTTTGGACTCAACCAGTCCATGCCTACTATAACCTTATTCCCTCGCAGGGGAATAGGGACCAAATCCACCGAGAACTGCTCGTCGAACAACTGAAGAGAACATCCTCTATGCACCCTGGCGACTCTCACGGTCTTGTCATCTGCTATCTCGACCTCTAGTGGACAATCCAGCTCCCCTGGAGCTCTACTAAATCTCTTGCTAAGCGCTAGCGATACAAACGATCGGGTAGCCCCCGAATCAAATAATACTGTAGCAGAAATGCCGTTCATAGAGAACGACCCTATACAAAACATATAACCATCAGCAATAATCAATAATAATATAGAGATGAAGGGAAGATACATACCCGTCACCACATCATGAGTCGCTCGCGCCTCCTCTGCTGTCATCTGAAAAGCTCTACTCTTTGCCACTGGTGCCTCTGCTCGGCCCTACTGGCCATCTGTAATCCTCAAAGTAGCAGGGGCAGATGCAACCACCTTCCCTGCTGCAGCTAAACTCGAACACTGGGACTTTTTATGTCCCCTCTGATTGCACTGAAAGCAAATCAGATATGATGCTGCAATAGTGGTAGCACGAGCCGTACAATCCCTGCTCAAATGCCCAGTCCGACCGCACTTGTAGCAGCCGGAACTCCCTGCCTTGCACACCCCGTCGTGTAATCTCCCACACTTGCCACATCGACTGTGGCTCTGCTGACTCCTGGATTTGTGATATGAAACCTTGGGCTTTTTGCTCGAACTGCCTGTACCCGAAACCGCCTCTGGTTTCCTCTTCTTCTCCATCTCAAGGTCAATCTCCCTCTCCCGAGCCCTAGCAATCATGTCATCCAGCGTTTTACAGCTGGACCGGCTCACAAACTGGCGGATATCGCTCCACAGCATCTCATGATAATGGGCCTTCTTCATTTCCTCATCGATTGCATACTGAGGAACGAGAAGAGCCCTCTCCCTGAACTTGGCGGTGATCTCCGCCACGGTCTCCGTAGTCTGGGTGAGGTCCTGAAACTCCCTGGCTAACTGCTGCACCTCGATAACCGGTGCAAACTCCGCCCTGAACCTGGTGGAGAAATTAGCCCAGGTCATGGCATCTAACGCTGCATCATCTCTAATGGTATGTCCGACCTCCTCCCACCAATCCCGTGCCCTGTCCTTCAGAAGACAGGACGCCAATCTAACCTTGTCCCCCTCGGGACACCTGCTCGTGCGGAAAGCGTTGGCCACATCCGCCAACCATCTAGTAGTCGCCATGGGGTCCTGTGCCCCATGGTAATTTGGAGCTCCACTTGCCCTGAACTCCCTGAACGTAAATGTGCGCGACCCCATCATGGCCACCACCTCGGCACGGAAGGTGCCCAATCTCTCATCCATCAGCTCTAGAATACCCTCCTTGATCGAACCGAAGATCACAGGAGTCTGCTCCAGTATGATACGAGTGACCTCAGAAGAAAGAAACTCTCTGGTTTGCTCATCCAACTGCCCGGCCTCCGGGCCTGATCCTGATCCCTCTCCAGCACCTGAACTGCCGACTGCTGGCCTCGAACGCAAAACTACCATTCTGAAACAAATCATAGCAACATCAGAAAACTGAAATATCTCAAGGGATCACTGATACCAATACTAGTTTCCTGATCTTGTCTCGGCCTTCCTTGATTCGAGTACGGATCCTCTGCTTTTAGTAGTACGGGCCCATACTACCTTCCACATCTATCCGTACTTTCCTCAAGAACTGCCTTGACTCCACCAAGTCACTTCTACTACTACTGATCTCTGTTACTCTCATCTTAGGCTTGCCCTAGGGGAAATCTCTAACTCCATTCAAAACAGTCCTCAGCTGCTGAAGGCCTCCTTGTAATGCTATTTAGTCATTACCTGAACACCATCACATGTAATGAGGCTCAGATAATCCTTCGAGTAAAAGACTCGTCCCTACAACGGTTAGACTCTAACAAGAGTTGCGCAATAGGGCCAAATCCAACACTCTGAGATTATTCAACCCTGATCACATGTGATGTGACGTATTCACCTAATGGCTAACTCCCATCACTCAGAGTCCCACAAAGCACAAAGCAAGCATCATTCAGATACAGAAAATTATTCAAGCAAATCTATTCTCATAACGAGATACTGTACTAGCATACAATGCTAAGCTCATACTATCAGGCATAACCCTAACATGCTATCCTACTATTATCTACTCAATACTAACATGCAAATTTCGAAAAGCTGAAACACATATAGCAGGCACATAAGGTATCCTCCTAGATCCTTAGTCCTATTCTAGCATGTTGTTCTACTGAAATTAAAACTGGTAATCATAACATAACTTGTATGGGTAATTTGGAAGTACTTACTTGAGCTCGGTTGATTGCATACGCCACACCATTTTCCTTTCATAAAACTCTTCTTCTTTCTAAGTTCTTTTTCCAAAATCATTTTCAAAACGTTTTTCTTTTGAAAATCTTTATCGTTTCCTTAGTTTGAGTTCAGACACACCTGAAAGTGTATCCGAATCCCTCAAACCAAGGCTCTGATACCAACTTGAAACATCCCAAAATACGACCCAAAAATTTTTGTTTAACAATTACTAAAAGTACTAAAATAATATCACAAAGTAAAACTCATACGTCAATATTTCAAAACAGTAAATAATAGTTATGTAGAACTGTATCAAAACTGTATCAATCACATTTATGAAAAACTAGAAACATCTCCCAGGACAATTGAAACTGTGGTGTATGCGATGCCATCAGCCCGAGCTCTTCCCTTTTCTTGCGGAAGTACCTGAAACCAAAACTGAAACTGTAAGCACGAAGCTTAGTGAGCTTCCCCAAACTACCACATACCATACAATACATATAAACACATATTGGGCCTTGCCTACTGCATCGGACCGAAGTTCGGAACTAGCCAGGGCCTTGCCCTCTGCATCGGACTGAAGTTTCGGAACTACTAAGGCCTTACCTCCTGCATCGGACTGAAGTCCGGAACTAACTGCATCAGACCGAAGTCCGGAACTGACTGCATCGGACAAAAGTCCGGAACTACTGATCATAGCATAGCATAAACATATCAACTAGCATGAACACATAAACCAACATATTGCATCGGGCTGTAACCCGGAACACATAACACATAAATCCTGTCTGAGCCACGAAGGCATCAAACATAATAAAATCTGCATCGGACCGAAGTCCGGAAACTACTACTAGCTATACGGGCCGACATTGTGGCCTTAGATCCATTCTTACTGGAAGGAAACTCACCTCGTGATCTGGCTGCTGAGTGTATGGCTCTGGAAGCTATCTGCTGCTGCTCCAGTATCTCCCTGGCTACAATTCCATAAATACACTCAATCAAAATACTAATAACTGCATTGGGGTAAAATGACTCTTTTACCCCTGGCTAAAGTCAACTCTCCTGGTCAAGGTCAACTCTTCTGGTCAAAGTCAACTCTTCTGATCAAAGTCAACTCTTCTGGTCAAAGTCAACTTACAGTTGACCTGACTCGCCGAGTTGGCCGCCAACTCGCCGAGTCCCTACTCTCATTTCTCAACCCTGCTCGCTGCTACTCGTTGAGTATGGCATAAACTCGACGAGTTCCCATTTGATTCTAAAACTCAGGCTAACTGCATCCGACTCGCCGAGTTGTATGAACAACTCGACGAGTTGGTCTTGAATCTATGAAGATTGTCTTAGACTCGACGAGTTGTATGAACAACTCGTCGAGTCCCTCCATTACTGAGTCTAACCTCCGACTCACTGAGTCCGTTCTACTACTCACTGGTCCCCACTCGGAATCACTCAAAGGGGAAGGATCGGGGACTCGCGACTCGACTCGCCGAGTCACATGCATGCAATTACTAAAAACTAGATTCTGCTCAAAACCACTGCATACAATATATAGATCTGAGTTCCTAAGGCTGGTTTACCACGTAAAGTTCCCAACTTTACGTGTACATATGCATACAAAAGGATATAAAGGCTAAAAAGGCACTTGGAAGAGTAGATCTAGGGCTATCATGCAAAATGGCTCCATAAAGTTGATAGATCTACGTTTTTGGAACTGAAACATGGCTAGATCGGAAAGCTAATCAATCTAATATGATTTCTCTACTATGAACAAGCTAAGGAATGGATAAAATGGGCTAAATATGCTTATAAAGGAGAATCAATCATAAAAACAGGAGAAATCCGATTATTACCTCAATAAACTCTGAAATGGGTGCAAGAACTTGGATCTTCTTCTTCTCCTTTGGATCTAGCCTCCTTCTTCTCTTCAAAACTTCAAGATTTACACAAGAAATGCTCAAATACTCAATGGAATGGTTAGGGTTTGCTAAATAATGCTTTGAGGGTGAAGGAGACTAGTTTGGGGGCTCATAAGATGGTTTAAATAGGGTGCAAACCCGGGGATTTAGGGTTTCTACCTGGCAGGCCAACTCGCCGAGTCCCGAATATGGACTCGCCGAGTCGCTGATCTGTACGCTGCTCAAGATCACGACTCTACTCGACGAGTCGAGCCATAGACTCGTCGAGTCCCTCTGCAAACTTCTAAAATAAATAATATAAAAGCAACATACCAGAGACGGGTCGTTACAACAACTTTATTGTATCGTAAGTGAGTGAGTAGTAAAACAAAAAACGAACCTATATATAAAAACTTAGATGCGAATTCATTCTGAAAAAAAGTATTATTGTTGATATTAATGATGAATTTAATTAGTTTCCATAAAAAGAGAATTATAATTATGGATATCATTTAAGATATATACATTTATGTAAATCATTTAAGATATATACATTTATGTAAATCATTTAACATCTATCTTTATTTATTTAAATAATTATTTAAATTTTACTAAATTCTTTTTGGTGCACTCTAGCACACAATAAATATAAGAAACTCATTAACCTATATATATATATATATATATATATATATATATATATATATATATATATATATATATATATATATTATTCAACTATCAACCTAATATACATAATTTATTAATTTAAATATAACGTTGGTATAAACTATTATCATTTTAATCCTATAACATTGGAATTGTAAGCTCCTTCTCCATGCTTGGTACCTAGATGATGGGACTGTCATTGGGGATTCAGAGGAGGTGGCTAGAGTGTTGAACATGATTCGGTTGCATGGTCCAGGTTTGGGTCTCGAGTTGAACATCAAGAAAATGGAGATTTTTTGGCCCTCATGTGATGGTAGGAAGCTTCGGGCTGATGTATTCCCTACGGAGATAGGGAGACCTTCTTTGGGGGTGAAACTCCTTGGGGGGTTGTTAGCAGAGACGCGGGGCTTATTAGCGGCCTGGCCATGAAAAGAGCGGTCAATGCTGTTGATTTGATGGGCCTTCTTCCACAACTATGTGACCCACAGAGTGAGCTCCTTTTTCTTCGATCATGTATGGGCATTGCAAAACTTTTCTTTGGTTTAAGAACATGTCAACCGGTACACATAGAAGAGGCAGCGTTATTCTGTGACAAGGGATTGCGCAGGTCTATCGAGGATATGGTGGTATGTGGAGGCCCCTTCTTTGGAGACATTTAGTGGCACTTGGCTTCCTTACCTATTCGTTTTGGTGGTTTGGGTTTGTACTCGGCCTACGAGGTTTCCTCCTACGCATTTGTAGCCTCAAGGGCCCAATCTTGGGTATTACAAGACCACATCTTACGTGATAGTGGCATATGTGGTATGGACTCAGATTATCTATGTGCTATGACTCGTCTCCGTGATACGATTCCGGGATTTGACTGTAGCGGTTTCACTAATAAGGACACTGCCCCCTAAATCCCAAAAAGTTTTGGCGTGTGCCCTTTTTAGCAAAATCGTCCAAGATATGGAAGTCAACTTCGAGATGACTGTCAGACAGAAAGCAGTCTTTGAGTGTCTGCGGGCGCCTCATGCTCAAGATTTTCTGCTAACTATCCCTATTGATGGTGTTGGCCAACATATGTCTCCTGTGGAGTACCGAACTATCCTTCATTACCGCCTCATGATTCCCATATTCCCAATTGACGAGATATGCCCAGTTTGTCGCAAGGCATGTTTGGATACCTTTGGGGAACACGCGGTTCATTGTAGAGAGCTCCCTGGTTTCAAGTATAGACATGATGTGGTTCGGGATGTTCTCTTTGATGGTTGTCGGCGTGCTGGTATATCTGTGAAGAAAGAAGCGCCAGTGAACTTTTTGACGGACCCGCAGGATGGCAGGTCCACACTTAGACCGGCTGACATTTTGGTCTTTGGATGGATAGGAGGGAAGCATGCATGCGTAGATCTTACTGGTGTATCTCCTCTCATTGGTTTGGGGAGCGGAGGTTTCGTAGCTGGGCATGCCGCTTTGAAAGCCGCTGCGTGCAAAGTGGTAAAGCACGACAATGCATGTAGAGAAAATCAACATGTGTTTGTTCCTTTTGCATTCGATACATTTGGTTTTCTCGCACCAGAGGCGGTGGAGCTCCTTAACAGAGTCCAACGGGTCATGCATTCTAATGTCATATCTCCTAGATCCACAAATGTTGTTTTCAAAAGAATAGGTTTTGTCATCCAAAAAGGCCTAGTGGCGCAGCTTGTTGCTCGTTTGCCTTCAATCGATATGTATTGAATTCAATTTCGAAATTAAAAAAAATATATATTAAACATAAAACATAATTAAAAATTTATATTTAACATTATTCTGCATGTCTGTGGTATACTTATTAAGATTGTATGATTCTAATAAAGATGTTCATTTTATCACATATAGTTCAGCACTTAAAATATTTTATAGACTTAATACAAAAGGGTTAAATTGATTATAATAATCAGTTTTTTTTTTTTTTTTTTTTTTTTTTTTTTTTTTTTTTTTTTTAAATAAAATTGAACGTAGAACTAGATCATAAACCAAAACAAAATTTTAAAACTTTTCTGCATGTTTCCCTTATTCTAAAACACAAACGATTATGCACGGATGTAGACAAAAATGATCAAGAAGTTGTTCTTGGATAAAACAAATAGCACTGTAGTAACACTTGAATTGTGACGCATCACATGTGCACTTCCTGCTTCGCTTCTAAGTTCCCACCACCCTCCTCAAAAGCATAAAATAATCGATATCTTTGATTTGGTGATCGGAAAATAAAAAAATAAAGAAAGGAGGGAGGAAATGAAGAACCCAAATTAAAGTGGGGCACTCATGGTTGACGGACTTCCAAGTCAAGCTAACTTATAAGAAATGTTATTATATATAACATCATTCTCTTTAAAGATTTATAATATTTCTTTATGTATATATATATATTACAAGGATGGCAATGCAATAATAACTTAACCCCATGGAATTCTCTGTCACCAAATCCAGTGGAAGCTTGGTTCCACCTTTTGCACCAACACCTTCGGCCGTGCTTGATCTCTCACGAATCGATAGATTACCAGCCCTCAGATGCAATGCTCGGACACTTCACGTATTCCAGGCACTGGTTGCTCCTGGAGCCGCAAAATCAACAATACGGGAGGCCTTGTCCAAGGCACTCGTCCCTTACTATCCTCTAGCTGGTCGTCTTACCCAACACAACCCACATGACCTTCAGATTGAATGCAGCGGAGAGGGCGTTTGGTTTGTGGAGGCATCTGCCACTTGTAGCCTTGAATCTGTTGGTTGCTTTGAGGACATCACTTCCATTCCTTTCGACAAACTACTTCCTCATCATCCTCCTGAAAATCAAGGCTTCGACCCTCTTGTTCTAATGCAGGTAAATATTACTAAGTAAAACAAAAAGGAATCAAGATGCAATCATGCATACAAAAGATTGAAAGTACATATTAAATAAATAATGAGAGATTAATGGGCAATGGCAGTTGAAATAACACTCATAATTATAAGATATGTGCGCATGCAGCTTTAATTATATTTTCTTTATTAGCCGTGTTTATTATTACTTATTTCTCATAAAAACGGCACTGATAAATTAATGAAGGTATATGGCATGCATGCATATTTAATTGGTACAGGTGACAGAGTTTGAAGGTGATGGGTTTGTAATGGGTCTGACATTCTGCCACACAATATGCGATGGTTTAGGAGCAGCGCAGTTCCTTAATGCAATTGGTGAGTTTGCTAGAGGTGCCCAGCGTCTAAAGGTTGCCCCCGTGTGGCAGCGTGACTTTCTTCCACAACCACGAGCAAATCCTTCAACTAGCCTAGCACCACCAAATCTCGTGCTCCCAGATTATGAGCTGGAGCATGCCAATATAGACATTCCACTCGACCACATCAATAGGCTGAAGCAGAAATTCCTTGGACATTGTTCGTCTTTTGAAATTGTAGCAGCCATTCTCTGGAAGAACCGGACTCAGGCGATTGGTGTAGGGTCTGATCAAAGTAGGATGATGAAGCTTGTGTTTTTTGCAAACTGCCGTCAGCTGGTGGATCCTCCTTTACCACAAGGTTTCTACGGAAACTGTTTCTTCCCGGTGACTATCAGTGCATCTAACGACACCCTGGCACAATCATCGACCATTGAGGTGGTGAGAATGATCCAGGAGGCGAAGGCCAGGCTGCCTAAAGAATTTGCAGATTGGGTAACTAATATTAATGGAGAACAAGGGAAGAAGGAAGACCCATTTGCCCCACCGCTAGGATACACAACCTTGTTTATATCGGAATGGGGAAGACTTGGTTTTAATCAAGTTGATTATGGAAAAGGACCACCCCTCCATGTTGTTCCGGTGCAAGGCTCCAGCATTATACCTGCTGCGATCGTGGGCAGCCTGCCTCGACCAAAAAAAGGAATACGTCTGATGACATGGTGCGTCAAGAAGCACCATATTCAGCCTTTACTTCATGCCATCACAACTGTAATTAATTAATTGTTGGTATATATTGTTTTCATGTGATACTTTTGGACCTATATAATTAAACTAGGTTATAACCCGTGGGAAACCACGGTTATAAAATTTAACGAATTATGACAATTAAGATCATGATTATTATTCAATTATTTTCAAAAAATTATTAAGTGACAAAGATATGTGATTGTTATGTAACTTTATAATGATTGTTTCAAATAAATATGTGATGTTTTTAAGATTCTTGGGACATTATTTATGTGTAAATTAATAAAAAATGATGATATTATATAATGAAATATAAAACAACCATAATGAATGAAGTAAAAGAAAATTGGTATATGGAAAAATACAAATTAATTTATTGCAATAAACGTATATTAAAAATATATAACAATGTACAAATGAAAATTAAGAATAAAAGATGTTATAAATAAAAATACCACTTTTTGCATAAATTTCGAAACACTTGTACACAAACAGGGAAATAAATAGTTTTCGATATGAATCGTTTAGTGTTTATAAATTATGTCTACTACTATCATCTTGTAGGTTCTAGTACTTAAACCCACGCAAAACATGTTGCATGTAATGTCCCTTCAAGCTTTTTCTCAAAGTCAGCCACTTCTGAAGAAACTCTAATAAGTTGAAAATTATAGTTTTCTATTTATGTCTTCATATTATATTAATCCAATCATAGTTTAGAAATCCATTAGCATGATTGATGTTCTACATGTAGAACTAATTAACTGTCATACCATACATAATTATAACATTATGCTTTCAAAGTACAATGCTATATAATTATAACATTTACTTGTCATAAACATACAAAATTATAGTTTATCAAATTTTAATTAAACTTTTGTTGGGTTTCTTGTAGCTATACATGGCAATTGTGTTGTTCACTCATATTTTCAAGCGGGTTTCATAGAGAAGGTATGCATTGCATACTATTTCTCTATGTATATCTATGTGATAACATTGGTTATAACATAACTTTGATAAAAAAATTCCTAGTCATATCATTGTACAATTCTAAAGTGGTGCTGTTAAATTTTGAAAATTCCCTACACAGAAGAATAATGCTCTTTGTAGAATTTAGTGAAAATGACGGTCAATTTGACCATTTTGACCCTTTTTGTCATTTGGTCTACATAAAACTTAAACCGAACAAAAAATATTGTTATAATGATATGAATCTCTTATAATAGAAAGTATACTTTTTTGGGGGGTTAAAACTAAAATGAACAAAAAAGAACCTTATACTGACATAAAACACTCAAAAAAAAAAAATAAATAAATAAATAAAATAACGTAGAGTTTTTTTTAGTTAAAACGACCATTTGATTTTTTTGGTCAATTTGATCATTGTTACCATTTTTTTTCTTTATTTGGCCGACATAAAATAAAAAATACATCTACCCTTTGTTATTTGACAGTGGAATCGAGCAAGGTTTGTCTTTTAAGATTTTTTTCTTTCAAACCTTGATTGGATTCTTTATTTGAGACTTATTTATATATTATTAGGATTTATGACAAGGCTTCTATAAACTGCAATGGGATAGAAGCAGCCAACTTTGCACCAGGTTCATATTCAAATTAAATGACTCTTGATTGATAATGTAGGTACGAAATTACTAATTAACACCTGGAAAACAATCTACTTCCTAACTCTTTCTTATTATGTCATTTCTTCTTATTAGAACAATGTACTTTGAAAAGATTTCTTATTAAGGCATTGTATTGTAAGAATTTCACCTGAGGAATGGATGACCTGATAGCATTATACCCATATTAAAAGAATAAAGCTAATAATGATTGAATCGAAAAACAGAAACATATTACTAAAATTTATTTATTAGTATGTTCTAAAAGTTAAGGCAATAGCAATGTACTTTTCAGTCATAAACATTGATTTTGTAAGTGAAAACATTTGTTTGGATTGTTATTCGATTTATTTAATAAAATACCATTTCGTCCCTACAGGAATAATGACAATGATAGCGAAACAAATTTCATTTAAACAAACATATTAAAACGGAATTTGTATCAATAGCTTTCTAGTCAGCTAAGCGAGAATCCTCCATAAGCATCCCATCTAACATCTTTTTGGCATCAATAAACATAAGTAATATTTTCATAAATATTGTTCTAACAAAGCACATAAATATAGTTCTATACAAACAAACGTCAACATAACACATACATAGATACATACAAATTAAAAATGCACAGAGAAGGACATACATTGAAGATTCATATTAAACTGATGTGAATATTAATGTTTTTTTCTTTAGTTTCTGCAGAGTATTGATAGATGAAAGGATATTTGATGTCAACACTGAGAAAGATAAGAATTATTTATAAATTCAATGACGCTAGGATTAAGGAACAAACTGAGAAACAAAATCATTTAAAATCAAATTAAAATTGAAGATATTACGTTTATCTATTATGTAGTATGTATTGTTAACAACTTGCTGCATATAGGTTAATCGACATAAAGAAATGTAACTGAATCTGAAACCGAACATCAACAAAGAAATATGATATAAACAAAATGAACCATACACAGAGCAAAAAAACACAAATAATTACCTGATGGAGAATGAATCTTCAAGCCTATGCAGAAACAGAATAAAAGCTGCTACCTCGTTGATACAAAAAGAGAATGCAGTTTCGGTGGGTCAAAGAACATAAATAAATAGGGTATTAGTTTTAATTTTTTGATGAGATTACGTTAGCTGATTTATTGGCTAATATAATTCAATTTCAGATAATTACATGATTTTTTTTGCTGATTTGATGGGATAATTGAATAGTTTCAACTTAAATGCCTATTTTGTAGGAATGCATCAAGGATGAAGCTTTTAGGCGGAACTTAAAGGGAAGAGTGAAGGAGAATGTGCCATGTGGCAAAGTAGAGTTGTAAAAAAGAGTCATGTGGCATATTTAAGAGTCTTTTATTAAAAGAGAAGATGTATTATATCTATCTATTCATAATAAAAGACTATTAAATCAGCCACATGTCATCTTTTAAGCACAATCTCATGCCAGATGTCATTTTCTCCTAAGCCCTTGATTTTCTTTCCCGCTTATTTTTTCATCCAAAAATGTTGTTGAAATCAATTTTTAAATCGGAAACTATTCTATTACTAGATTATAGCCTGCGTTAAACGCGGGAAACGTATAAAAAAAACATATAATCGTTTATAGATATTGTATAATGATTATAAAAAAAAATATATGACTATTGGTATTATTGAAATATGTAGAAAATACATTGAAAACGATATATATATATATATATATATATATATATATATATATATATATATATATATATATATATATATATATATATATATATAATCATTGAAAGATCTTTTTGTAGACATCATTTTTTGTTTTATTAGTTGAACGATTTTCCTCGTGTTATATAGTTATGATATATATATATATATATATATATATATATATATATATATATATATATATATATATATATATATATATAAGCATTTTAATTAGACGTTCATTGCATACTAATGTTACCTAATTTAAACATATATTGACAATTAATATACCGTTTTTTCTATTGTATTAAATATTAACAACTATTTTATTTATTCAAATAAAGTTATGTAATATAATTTATAAAATGTTAAATGTTATATAGATTTAATTTTAGTATATCATCAATGGAGATTCTTTTCTAAATCATGATTGGTTTATTTTAAATTGATTATAAATATAAATTGCTAGCTTTTATGTTTGTTCTTATTTATTTAGTGTTCGCAAAAATTTTGCATTAGTTTTGGCGCAACTTTGAATAATTTTAGTATATCATCAATTTAATTTGATATATCTGTCAATTATATGAAATATCAAATAATGAGATTTCATTACTATTGTGATAATTTAGTTTATATATTGTATTTTCACTAATCTTAACGGTATTATTTTTTGTAATAACCGTAACGCTTTTATGAAATGTACTTTTTACAAATCTCCTAATATCTTATAATTTTAATCTTACTTTATAATTTTTTATAACTATGTTATTTTCAAGATTGACTGCTTTAATAGTGTTTTTTTTAAGTGTATTCAATTTTATATTTCATTGTACAACATTATCGTTTGTATGTATTCTGAAATTTCACTTTAAAAATGTTTAATGTTTACACCTTGATATAAATTTTTTTAATAAACTCATGTAATAATTAAGGAATATATATCTCATTTAATTAACATTCACTTCCTTTATTATATCAAATTTCTCATTAAACGGATATACTTTTGGAAAATAATAATTATAATAGGGCAGCGTTATCTAAAACGTAAATGTTTGATATACTTTTGGAGAAAAAAATCAGGGATCATTAAAAAAAATTTATATAAATAAAATACAAATTTAAATTTGTTGAAATTATGGATGAAATTACTGATGAAAAATTATTTTGGAAGGAGTTGTATTTTGTAAGGTATAATAATATTACAAAATTTGAAATATCTATATTTGTTGTGTAAATTAATAAATTTTATTGTTACTATACGAAGATAAAAAAGTAGGTTGATATGATATATAAAAACATAATAATTTCAATGATATTTTAAAATGATACCAAAATTAGCCGGACTCTTATGACATAAAAATTAAAAAAAAAATCATAATCATCTCTAATATATAAAAGTAACATTTTCGTAATTAATGTGAGTTCCTAGGATAGTTAATTTTTGTTTTGTTAAAGGTACCTAATACCTTTTCATGTTTATTTGAAAAGTTTCAGAAAAGTAGTTAACTGATTTCATGTAATTTGTGACAAACAAAATCGAAATATATGAATACATACATTTGATATAGGAACAAAAAATGATCGAAAAAAATATAAAAAGCGAAAAAAGGTACTGACCTTCTAGCGCACAAGAGCGAATGTTGATAGCAGAGAATGATGATGGAAGTTATAAGCAATATTAACGATGTTGTAGGAGAAGGTTTAAAGAAAAGAATCGATTGAAAATAAATGTGAGTCGTGGATTCAATGATGAATCGTATATGTATGTGATAATTTGAATATGATTTTTCGGTATTAATGATTTCCTAATAAAAAAAGATTTTATATTACTGGTTTACTAATATAAACGGATTTATATTAATGGTTAATATTAAGGCCTTCATTGAAATGATTTGTTAGTAATATATTTTTAAAATTGATCATATTAAAATCTTCATAACTGAAAATTCAAGATGTAAAATATGGAAAACTTTTATTGGAATTAAATACATTCCATTTCAATGAATGTAAGTTATTGATTGATGATTGGAAAATATTTATTGGAATTAAATACATTCCATATGGGGAAGATGATGTCAGCAATTTGATCTAAGGGTGGAAAAAATAAGATTGAAATACAATCAATGGCCCAGATTATTTAAGATGATGTCATAAAGTTTCTTTTTAGTAATATTTAAGATTCCAATAAATTAGCGAAATATCACTATATATCAGCAAACGTAATCTTTTAAAAAAAATTAAACCGATGACCCAATTATCCACTTCTTATATTCCTCTGTAATTATGTGATTTGAACATTCATCTGTATTCAGTTTCTTGCATCCTGCGTGCATTTAAGTTGTGGCATCGATTTCAATTTTCATTCTTCTACGAGATTTGAAGATTCATGCCGTCAGGTCATTTAATTTCTACCATCTTCCACACCTCTGATTGTTGCACCGATCTGGGTTTATCTCCCTGCATTTAAATTAGTGTTTATTTCAAGTAAATTCATATTACACTCATAATTCTAAGTGCTTAGTCAAAATTATATGTTCTCCTGCCTTGCTTCAATTATTGGGAAGTCAAAATCATGTTTCATTTTGTAGTTTCATGCAATATCTTGAACATTCTTTAACATTTTCTCCATTCCTTTTGTTATTGGGTTTTGATGCACCGAAATATTGGGAAGTCAAAATCATGTTATACGAAACCATTTATTTGGACAAAATAATGCACGCTAACTGTTTGACGTAATGTTTTGTTCTTTCGACAAAGAAAGTAGTAAAAGTTCTTTTGTTTTTTTTCATAATTGCTTTTGTTTTTATATAAATTTGTAAATTGTGCACTAAATTTGCACATTCGTTGAAAATAGCTTGATTTTTTTCTCATCAGTGGGTTGATGTGTCACTTTGAATTGAGTTATTTATGCCATTACCAATGCTCACACTTTGACAAATAGTTGCGTTGCTTTCCAACATTTGCATGAACAACCAGTTGATATTTGAAGCTCGTGGAGAATGGTTCCAAAATAGCCAAAAAAAAAGATTACTCTTTGTGGTCATAAACAAAGGGCATGTTCTGACCAAGAAGTAATTAGCATCATGAATTATCATCTTTAAAGTTTAATCATCGGCCTTTTATTATGAATTTGAATCATCATGCATATTAGTGATATTGTTTTCAGTTTTCTGATTAGTATTATTCTTTTCAAATAACATCTTATATGATGAAAATAAACAATTTTTAAAAAGCTAGCATTCAAACTTTAATTAGCTCGATTTGGGATGAAAATGAAGATCAAATAGAATCAAAAAGATAATTATCAATGTCTGTCGTAGTGTTGTGTATGTTTTACACATATGTGTTTGCGTGTGTTTTATTAATGAAATCCATATATTGTTCAATGAAATTTCCTTGTGACCACCGACCACAATGGTTTCTTATTTGTCGATTAGCAAACTCGAAGACTCTTCTTAACGGTTAGCTAAAATATCACTATATTATCTACTAATTCCTCATTTTAGTTAAATCCTATTTATTACCTTTAGCCCAATAAAGTAGAAAATGCAAAATATAGCAACATACTTTTGTTTGTTTATCAAATTAGCATCTTACTTTACCTATATTTTTATAAATCTTTTAACCGTGGTTTCCACGGGTTGTAACCTAGTGTGTATATATATATATATATATATATATATATATATATATATATATATATATATATATATATGCAATAAAAATAAAGAGACGGTGAGCCTGGTTTCAAGTAAACATATTTCTCATGCAAGCAAAGTGAATCAAAATTTATCTCTAATAAACAACGTCAAATGGAACCATGCATGCACACTAACAAACAGGGGAAGGGCAAGAGCTTAGGACATTAGCTAGGAAGTGTTAGAAATTGTTAGTTAGTTATATTATATTCTGTTAAATATGACAGTTATAAGCTAGTTTGAATGTCAAGTTATGAACCGTTGTGATGCTTCAAACATTATATATGTGTACGTAAACTAATCGTGACGTTCTGTGAAATTAATAAAAGATCTTTTTGTTTCATGAAAAGAACATCTAATATCTTCATGTCTCAATGTCTTTCTCCAACATATATAGTGGTATTAGAGCCTTTGGTTTAAGAATGAAAAATGAAGAAAATGGAGATAGCATTGAAGAAGAAGAGGACTGAGAAGAACATGCGGATGAGATGTAATATAGTTGTGGTATAGGACTGGTGTTGGGATGCTTCTTGTTTCTGCCCCTGGTAATGGGACCGATGGCACCATCTTCGCTCCCTGTGCCGGGTGATCTGTGTTTCATCCACAGAGTGGCTGTCATTTGTCCAAGCCTTGCTAGTGATCCACCATTCTTCATAATAAATGGAGATGCTCACAGATTGATCACATGTGCGTTTAAATTCGAAGTACTTTCGATCGAGATGAAAACATTCTAGGGGCGATGATGATGATGATGATGATAGGTGGTTTTGTAAAGGATCCAAAGATTGATGGGATGATGTTTATTCAATGTGTGCATGGTGTATGATGCATGCCAATTGAAAAGATCTTGGTATGAACCAAAGATTGTTGTTTGATATACAAAATTATGGTGAATTTATCTCATGTGTTGAAGAAGATCATATCTTCATGGGACATAGATGTCAAAAGATGAAGTATACCTATGTGTTGTCAAATCTAGTTCAAAATATAGGTATTAAGAAAAAGTGTATGGGGAGAGTTAAAGAAAAGCAATGGCCGTTCCTTGAAATCATTCAAAGAAGTCAGAAGGTACACATGTTCTTCTTGCAAAACAAAAAAGACGGTGTAATATGTCAAACAAGTACAAGATGTGGTCTTTATTTCTAATGGACGTGGACTAAAGAAAAAATGAGTATTATGTGTCAGATGGTTACAAAAAGGAATGACCCTCAATTACTTAATTTATTCAAGAAAAGATCATAGTATGGTGTTTCTGAGAATTTTTTTTGAAGAAGAATGACAACGACAAGGCTGTCACTGATGATCATGGTATGAGAATGGTGAATGTAATGACGATCTTGTAAAAAAAAGATGACGCTTCAAGATAATGAATGTCGCTGGAAGAAATCTAGGTTATGGGGTGTGTTAAAATTAACCTAGATTGTTAGTTAGTTATATTATATTCTGTTAAATATGGCAATTATAAGTTAGTTATGCAAACTAATGGTGATGTTCTGTGAAATTAATAAAAAAAAACTTTTTGTTTCCTGAAAAAAAAACATCTCCTTCTATCTTTATGTCTCAATGTCTTTCTCCAATAGGAAATACCAATACACCAACATTAAATATGTTCCACACCCGTAAACTAATTCGACATCTGAAAATGGAAGGCATCCATCCAGTGGGGGATCCAGCCAGAAAGTTAACTGGGATGCACACTCGACCCTTGATCGTTGACTAGTCAACCATTGATCGTAGAACTTCTAACTGATTGGATTAAACCCAAGAAATTGATGGGTTTTGAGCATTCTAATGCCTCCTAAGTGTACATGCAACCCTAATAACCTTGGATCTATGTTTGTCTAATTATCATGCAAAGTTGATTTCCAAGGCTATGATCCTATCTAGCATACATGGGGAACAATTTTAACTTAAATAATAGATAGAACTACATACCTTGTTGTTGTAGGTGTTCCTTGAAACCTTGTGAGCCTAGCACCCCAAGTGTGATGCCTCAAATGCTTCACAAAACACCAAATGCTATGGAGTAAACTTGGAGAGAATGTATAACACTCAAAATCGGCTCTAGCCCTCTTGTTTCTTGTCTAACCGATTTTGGGGAGAACACATGAGCTTTATATAGTGTTGACACATCTAGGGTTACACCCTAATGTGTCATGACTCTTCATTTCCATGACCCATGCGTTTGTAACTCCCATGGAGCCTCCATGGACCATCCAATGGATATAACCCATCTTGATTATCCACGGAGCCTCTTAGCCCACTATATAAGTTATGGATGATTTACATAATCAATCCATACATTTAATTAGTTATCTTTTGATCACTTAATTAATTCTAAATTTATTCTTGATAAACTAATTAAATAATATTATTAATATATTAGAACTTATAATATATTAATAAACCATATGTGTTATTTCTCTCATTTAGTTTATCCAATTGCATGGTGCCATGCAACCCAAATGGACCATGTCGAGTCGGGTCAAGTATTTACCAGAAATAGTTATGGACTTAGACACCTTATCCAACAGTTTCCCACTTGGATAAGTCTAATAACTATAACTGCAAGACTTCACGAACCGATCGGCAATCATAGCTCTTTCAAGGTCTCTCGGAACTGAGAAGATGATGGTACGCCATTTCAGATAAGGGATCATATAATCCTCTGTTCTAGATATCAGCCGGACAAACACATGGAACATGGTCTTGCTTATTGTCCAGCAGTGTGTTTCCCGATTTCTGATTTGTTTGACAAAGAACTTAATTGAACACATCAACTTAATTATGACCGGGCCCGGTACATGGGTCAAAACAAAATCATCGAGGGGTCCAGATATCTGCCTCTATTCCAAGAAGGAACAGATAAACTTTGACTCATATGCTTGTTCTACTACTTGTTAAATTACACACAAACGCACGTTTTATAACATCGAGTTACCAATGCGGTTTCGCACGTTCAATGCGTAACTAACTCATAGTTAACAAGTCATATCTCTAGGTTTGAAGACTTATATGATATTACCGTCTCGCGATCACTCGAGATAAATTACATGAAGTGATGCCGGCGAGTGTGGGTTGAATCCAATACTCAAAACTTATAAGCACTCATGAGTGTTAAGGCCATGTCCAACATCTTAGACCTCTACAACCAACTCATGACAGTCTTATTTCATATCTACTTCCAACATATGACCGACTGTGGATAATTTGAATAATATGTAAAACAACATAAATATTCTGGAAATCAAAACATGAAAAAGAAATAATAGTAAACGATTGACAAGTGATAGCAACACTTTACTCATAAATAAACACAACTTTTATTCATCATCAAATGTCAATTACATTTTACAAATTTCAAAATTATCTAACTACTAAAACTAATATCATCCTTCAGCCCTATGCTCCTAGCATGCTGCAGATGCTTAACCCTACCCAGTCCCTTCGTGAGGGGATCTGTCGGGTTCTCATCCGATGATACTCTCTTTGCCACGAGAAGTCCTTCTTCTATACGATGTCTGATGAAATGATATTTTCTGTCGATGTGTCTGGATCTCCCATGATCCCTTGGTTCCTTTGCTAAGGCAACTGCACTTTCACTATCACAGAAAATCTCTATAGGCTCCGATATAGCTGGTACAACTCCAAGGTCTCCAATGAAGTTCTTTAGCCACATAGCCTCTTTTGCCGCCTTGCTTGCCGCTATATACTCTGATTCGCAAGTTGAATCAGCCACTGTCTCCTGCTTGGAACTTTTCCAAGAGATTGCTCCTCCATTTAAGGTAAAAACCCAGCCTAACTGAGAGCGGAAATTATCCCTATCAGTCTGGAAGGTAGCATCACTATACCCTACAACTCTCAAGTCATCACTCCCACGAAGGGTAAGGACTCAGTCCTTAGTCCTCCGCAGGTACTTGAGAATGTTCTTTACCGTTGTCCATTGAGCCTTACCAGGATTCCCCTGATACCTGCTAACCATGCTTAAAGCAAAGGCTACATCAGGACGAGTACAAGTCATAGCATACATGATCGAGCCTACTGCCGAAGCATAGGGTATCCAACTCATTTCTGCTATCTCATCCTCAGTACTCGGGCTCTGAGTCTTACTCAGTCTAGTGTTACTCTGGATGGGTAACTCTCCTTTCTTGGAATCTTGCATGATGAATCTCTTCAACACCTTGTTCAAGTAGGTACTTTGACTAAGTCCAATTAGTCTTTTACTCCGGTTTCTCAAGATCCTTATCCCTAGAATATAGGCAGCTTCTCCTACGTCCTTCATAGCAAAACTCTTCCCAAGCTAGGACTTAACTTCCTGCAGAGTTGGGATGTCATTTCCTATGAGTAGTATGTCATCCACATACAGTACCAAAAAGCTAACTATACTCCCACTAGCCTTGACATATACACAAGATTCATCTTCACTCCTAGAGAAGCCAAACTCTTTGACCTTCTCATCAAAGCAAAGATTCCATCTGCGAGGTGCTTTCTTTAATCCATAGACGGATTTCTCAAGCTTACACACTCTATTAGGGTACTATGAGTTGACAAAACCCTCTGGCTGATTCATGTAAACATCCTCAGCCAACTTTCCATTAAGGAAAGCGGTTTTGACATCCATTTTCCATATTTCATAGTCATGAAATGCAGCTATGGCTAACAATACCCTAATAGACTTAATCTTGGATACTGGAGAAAAGGTCTAATCATAATCCACTCCAGGAGTTTGAGAGAAGCCCTTTGCAGCCAGTCGTGCCTTATAAGTGTGTACATTACCATCCATGTCGGTCTTCTTCTTGAAGATCCATTTGCACCCTATAGTCTTACGACCTGGCACATTGTCAACCAAGTTCCAAACTTGATTGCCATACATGGATTGTATCTCGCTATCCATTGCCTCTTTCCATTTAGCAGAATGAGGGCCTGCCATGGCTTCCGCATAGCTGTTAGGTTCATCCAGACCTACTAGTGTTTCATCACTAATAAGTGTCTCACCTTCCGCAGTAATATGGAAACCATAGTAATGCTTAGGTATATTCCTAACCCTTGTGGAACGCCTATGAGGTAGAACTGGAGGTATAGTTGGGTTAACAGGAGATTCCTCCTCTAGTTGACTGCTAGGGTTTGAGGTTCCTTCACCACTTGACTCTTGAAGTTCTTCAAGTTCAATTAGCCTCCCACTGTCTCCTTGGCTTATGAACTCTCTCTCTCGAAAGACAGCCCTCCTTGCTACAAAGACCACATTCTCACTATGTCTGTAGAAGAGGTAACCAAAGGATTTTTGTGGGTAGCCGATGAAAATACACTTCTCGCTTCGAGGTTCAAGCTTGTCATGAGTCTCGCGTGTCACGAAAGCCTCGCAACCCCAAACCTTGATGTGGGCTAGATTAGGAACTTTTCCAGTCCACATCTCGTGAGGTTTTTTGGCAACTTCTTTGTAGGGACCAAATTAAGGATATGGGTGGCAGTCTCTAAGGCATACCCCCAAAATGAGACTGGTAGCGTAGCTCGACTCATCATGGAATGAACCATGTCCAACAAGGTTCGATTACGCCTCTCAGCTACACCATTCAACTGTGGTGTCCTGGGAGGTGTCAATTGTGAGACAATCCTACATTCCCTTAGATAGTCGACAAACTCAGTACTAAGATACTCACTACCACGATCGGATCGAAGCATCTTAATGTTCCTGCCCAATTAACTCTCGACTTCTTGTTTAAACTCTTTAAACCTTTCAAAAGTCTCTGACTTATGCTTGATTAAGTAGACATATCCATATCTACTATAATCATCTGTAAAAGTCACATAATAACTATTAGCATCCCTTATGGCATGTTTGAAGGGTTCACACACATCCGTGTGTATAAGGTCCAACAAACCTTCACCCCTCTCACAAGAACCAGTGAAGGGTCACTTTGTCATTTTCCCAAGTAAGCATGATTCGCAACTATCATTTGACTTTAGGTCAAATGACTCCAAGACTCCATCCTTTTGGAGTTGGCCTATGCGTTTCTTGCTTACATGTCCAAGACGACAATGCCATAATGATGCTTTATCCAAATTATTATTATATATTAGTAGAATCAATACACAATACATTATTTCCTAAGTTATCTACAACAGACACAACTTCATACATACCATCACAAGGTAATGCTTTAAAATAAAACACATTATTAAAGAAAGCATTTATTCCACCAGTTTCATTATCAAAAGAAAAGGTAAAACCGTGTTTATACAAAGCATGAAAGGAAATAACATTTCTTGCCATTTATGGCGAATAACAACATTTATTCAAATCTAAAGTACATCCACTACTAAGCAATAAAGTAAAACTCCAATCTTGGTGACAGGTGAAACTTTCCTATTCGCCATGATCAAGTTAATCTTTCCATGCTCCACATTCTCACTTCTTCTTAGTCCCTGCAATTCAGAACAAATATGAATACCGCAACCGGTATCAAGGACCCAAGAGTTAGAATAGAGTGAATTATTAGATGATATAGTGTAAGTACCTACATGGTTGGGTTTAACCTTCCCATCCTTCACGTCTTGCTGGTACTTTGGGCAGTTACGCTTCCAGTGCGCCTACCTTTCTTGGTTCCGCTAGAAGAGGAGCCATCAAGGGTCTTACCCTTGGTACCCTTCGAAGGGTTCTTTCTCTTCTTCCCTCTACCTTTCCCGATTGCCAAGACATGTGCTGAGTTTGGAGTAGTAGCAGGAGTGGTCATAACCGACTTTCCTTTAAGACCTGATTCTGCGGTCTTTAGGAGTCCCTGAAGTTTGCTAAGTGTAACTTCCTCCTTATTCATGTGGTATGTCATGCGGAATTGATCATAACACGAAGGTAAGGAGTGCAAAATAATATCTATTGCTAACTCCTTAGGGAATTTCACATTCAACTTCATCAATCTATCCACATGCCTCTGCATTTTCTGCATGTGGTTTGTGATGGGTTTGCCATCTTTCATACGGGTTGTGATCATAGAGGAGATGATTTCATATCACTCTTGATGAGCACTATGATGGTAGCGGTCCATCAAATCTTGGTGCATCTCAAAAGGATAGTAGTCCTCATAGGACTTTTGGAGCTCGGCTGTCATGGTGGCCATCATGATGCATGCCACTTTGGTAGCATCTCTTTCATGTGCCTCATGTTCAGCAAACTCCTCAGGAGTAGCAATTGGCTCAGGCACCTTGAGCTCCTTATCAAGAACATATTCCTTATTCTCGTAACGAGTGACCATCCTGATGTTTCTGATCCAGTCAATAAAGTTGGATCCATCAAAGATGACTCTCCCACAAAGGTTCATGAGAGAGAAGGAGCCAGTAGGGTTTGAGCTAGGAGTAACATTGTTGGAAGACATCTGAAAGGAAGAAAGTAAGTTTAGTTTAGATATAGGGATAGTCCTTAATAAAACACACAAATGTAGTATTAAGGCTAGGATCCAATCACAATATATTATAACCTAGAAGAGGGATGCCGTAATCCAAGTTATAACATATTTGAAAGGTAGGTGAATGATGATTCACCAATTTCCACCATGAAAACGAAATATAAATTATTAGGTTTTATTTGGCTTTTAGAAATTCCTAGATTCTTTGAGATTCATTGAACTTTTCAATGACATGTTTCAATCTCGAGTGTGCCCTTCATGTTTTGTGACTGGGATACCGAGGATCACAAAACAATGTGTGAAGTAACCATGCAAATTACTTGTTACCCTTAATGTTTTTCACTTAATCGTTGTGCCGGTAAACCACACGCGCTCCTTCCGACCTCATGAAAAACCTTAAGTCACCCTTTTCCTTCCTTGTTAAGTCCAAGTTAGTGTGACGGTAAACCACACACGCTCCACCAACGACTTAGACAAGGTGCAAAGTGTAATTTCATGGATTAGCACCTTATTCACATTTTTCCTAAAGTAACTAATATTGAGAATTTATAAAACATTTAGTTACTTTATAATAATCATTATACTTTTAATGATAATTTATAAGTCCTTGTGTTACCCGTTCGGCTAACGACCCTCCACCAGTCAAGCAAGCGTTGGGTGAGAGTAGACACCCATTAAGTTGCCATTTTATAGGCAACAACCTTATACCCACCTTATAGACCGACTTCGTGAATGAGTCGTACTAGCGGTAAGACAACTTTGTTCTTATACATACATACATACATACATACATACATATATATATATATATATATATATATATATATATATATATATATATATAATTATTAAATCATAATACTATAAGTATAGGGGTTGAATTTTATTTTATTTTTAAATTCTAAGGGTTGGAACTAAAGTTTTAATCAAGACTTTACTTGTTCCAAAACTTGAGGGAAAGTTTTGTAAACTTTCAAAACTTTTCATTTCTTGTAACTTATGAGTTTGTTAGGATATTTAAAAATGAAGACTCTTCATTTTATAACCCATGAGTTCTTTTAATGGTTTTAAAGCAAAGTGACTTTTGGTTTTCCATAACTTGAGGACAAGTTATGGACTCCATTAAAACACATAAAGATCATGAATTAATATACCACATAGGTTACAAATAATTCCTATGATCATCTAAACATCATAAGATCAAGAACATGAATATGAATACTTTCATGAATCAAAAATTACACTTAAAAACTTGTAATTTTGATAACTTGTTGTTGTAAATGGATTAGCATAAACATTACTCCATCTAAAACATGTTTACAAAAACCAAAACAATTTAGGGTAATGTTTCTAGTCCATTTCCAGCAACTAAAATCGAAATTCTGAACCTGCAGCTTCTACTCGTCGAGTGCATGAACTGACTCGGCGAGTAGCTTGCATTTGGTCATGGACTCGTCGAGTCCCTCGATGGACTCGACGAGTTCATACGGGCAGAAAGCAGAAAAATCGATTTTTTCAAGCAGTTTGCACAAAAATCAAACAAGCAAGCCTAAGCTCTGATACCACTGATGGGTTTTGAGCATTCTAACACTTCCTAAATGTACATGCAACCCTAATAACCTTGGATCTATGTTTGTCTAATTATCATGCAAAGTTGATTTCCAAGGCTATGATCCTATTTAGCATACATGGGGAACAATTTTAACTGAAATAATAGATAGAACTACATACCTTGTTGTTGTAGGTGTTCCTTGAAACCTTGTGAGCCTAGCACCCCAAGTGTGATGCCTCAAATGCTTCACATAACACCAAATGCTATGGAGTAAACTTGGAGAGAATGTATAACACTCAAAATCGGCTCTAGCCCTCTTGTTTCTTGTCTAATCGATTTTGGGGAGAACACATGAGCTTTATATAGTGTTGACACATCTAGGGTTACACCTTAATGTGTCATGACTCTTCAGTTCCATGACCCATAGGTTTGTAACTCCCATGGAGCCTCCATGGACCATCCAATGGGTATAACCCATCTTGATTATCCATGGAGCCTCTTAGCCCACTATATAAGTTATGAATGATTTACATAATCAATCCATACATTTAATTAGTTGTCTTTTGATCACTTAATTAATTCTAAATTAGTTCTTGATCAAACTAATTAAATAATATTATTAATATATTATAACTTATAATATATTAATAAACCATATGTGTTATTTCTCTCATTTAGTTTATCCAATTGCATGGTACCATGCAACCCAAATGGACAATGCCGGGTTGGGTCAAGTATTTACCAGAAATAGTTATGGACTTAGACACCTTATCCAACAGAAACAACATCTAATATTCCTACAACTTTGAATCATGAAAGAACATGGAAGAAGATGATCTTTTGTGCAGTAGTACAATCTTTTATTAATGATACACATTGCACACAATATTAGAGATGTCTGTTACATATATATACATAGTCCATTAATTGTCATTAACTCTTCTCAAACTTTACAACTGTTAAGAAAGACAGAAAAAAAGAAGAAGCTCAGAATGGAAGGAGATGGATTCAAAATCTATAAGTAGGTACAACCAAACACTTATGTAGGGACCAACCATTACAAATATAACAATAATTTTTTTTTTCTAAATCTATTCTTGTTGTAACTCACATCTAGGTGGGGGCAATGTACCCCACTTCTTATGAATTGCGTCTGCCACTGCATCCATGGATCTTAAGGATGGGACCACACTAGACATCTAGAACCAGGATATATAAGTCAGGACCATAGTCAAGAGAGGTGAGAAGTCGAGACCTGCAAAACATGGATCTTTAACTTCTATAGGGATTAAGAATGGGACATTTTGAGCTTCAACTCCCTATGTTGAAGGATATTACCTAGACAAGGGTAAATTTGTCAATAACTATAAGTGGCAGTTAATGTTGTATGAACCAATGCCTTGAATTCGTTTCTTGAAAGGGTGCCTTGAAGATTTGAAGAGGAGTCCATTCTCAAAGGGTTGCAACTGTTCGTCCAAGAATTGCATTGATATGCTATTTATATATCACTATATCTTATATTATAACTAGGCGAATGCCCGCACGTTGCGCAGAAAATCCTATATAGTTGAAGTCTTTACAAATATATGTTTTTTTAATATAACAATAACATTGTTGTTAAATTTGATATAATAATTTTTATACTAAATTGATATAATATATTGATATTTGAATTACATGATAATATATATATATATATATATATATATATATATATATATATATATATATTATAACTTTATAATCTCAATCATTTGAATGACTTGTACTCGCGAGTTAAACATTAATAAAATTAAATATAATATATGATTTAATGTTATTTATTGTTGTTGTTATTGTTAATTAATTTTTTTTTAAAATTTATTTGCTTAATGTTTTAATTTCTATCATTATAATTATTTAAAACATCAAACATTACTTTTTGATTTTAAAGGTAACAATATAATCATTTATATAGAGTTATTTTATATTGTTATTGTAAGTTATTTTAATCTACTTATTTGGAAACTTTTAGCGATTATAAAAATACATTTAGGAAATATTTTGAGTTAAATTAAGATTACAATTTAGTGTGTGTGTGTGTGTGTGTGTGTTTTTTGCATATATCACTATAATTTATCACTTTTAACTATTTACAAAATATTCTTTGGTTTTTTAGTGGAACTGAAATTTATATTTAAGTTGACATTGTAATGCGCAGAAACACCTATATAATTGAAGTCTTTACAAATATATATATATATATATATATATATATATATATATATATATATATATATATATATAACAATAAATTTGTTGTTAAATTTGATATAATAATTTGTATACTAAATTTATATAATATATTGATTATTTTGAATTATATGATAATATATACATCTATTATAACTACGTAATCTCAACCGTTTGAATAACTTCTACCCGCGAGTTACTAATGAATAAAGTTAAATATAATATATTGTTTAATTTTATTTATAGTTGTTGTTATAAAAATATCATTAGGAAATATTTTAGTTAAATTGATATTACAATTTAGTTTTTGCATTTATCACTATAATTTATCACTTTTAACTATTTACAAAATATTATTTAGCTTTTTAAGTGAAACTGAAATTTATATTAAAGTTAGCATTGTTATGTTATATTTATGTTCACAATTTAAGTATTTTGTCCAAACTGTTCAAAAATTGTAGCTTTAAACTGATAATGGTTCACATTTAACATCATATTAAATGTATTAAATTAAGTATAATATGTTAAAAGTTAAAGACATAACTTTATAAGTATAAGTAAATATATTATTTTAAAATTGAAATTTAGTTTATTTATGATTAAACTTTAAGTTTGGTATTTATTTAACCTTATTAACCAACGTATAATCATTATTAGAAAGACACTACAATTTATCACTTTTAGCTATTTATAAAATATTCTTTGAGTTCTTTAAGTTAAAATAAAATTTATATTTAAGTTGACCTAATTTAAGTATTTTATACAAATTGTTCCAAAATTATATCTTTAAAATGATAATGGTTTACATCGAACAATATATTAAAACTATTAAATTAAGTATAATATGTTATATGTTAAAAAACATAACTTTATTAGTAGAATTAAATATATTATATTAATATTGAAATTTAGTTTATATATGATTAAATGTTAGGTTTGATATTTATTTAACCTAATTAACCAAATTATAATTATTATTATAAAGAAATTTGAAAAGTCATGGGAGTTTCAAATGAATGTGGTGAAAGAAAAAATAGATGGAAGTTTCAAATGAATGCTCGCGCGTTGCACAGTGGGATAATTATGTAGTTTAATATGATCATATATGGTTTAATATATTGTGAATAAGCCATACATAAAACTTGTATGCGATTAAATAGCATGTATATTTTTTTGATTTACAGATTTTTTATCATAATAAATAATGAATTTGTTTTACTATTAGTTTAAAATTTTAAATGTAATTTTTATGTACACATTAGTATCTAATGTAATTAGTTGATGATTGATTAGATATGGATTCTCATTTGTGGTCGTCTATTTATGTTGAACCTCATAAAAATACATATTTAACGACTTTTGTTAGTTTTACTATTGAATAGAAAATTGTGCCGTATTTTAAGTAAATATAAAAAATCTCATTCTCAATCTATTTTAAGATAGTGACATATTTTAAGTTAATATAAAAATCATATTGTAGAACTAATGAAAAGAAAAAACGGAGCCAAAATTTTTAACTATAATAAAGTTGATTCCAATTAAAAAGTGCTCAATCGAAGATAATATCTTTCAATAAACATCATAAGATATTACATTATATTCAAATTACAGACATCATTTGTATAAGAGTCGTTCAAAATATATGAGACTATAGTGCCTAATACAACAATGTAATAACCAAATGACCCTAACATATTTTAAATGAAATATAATTATAATATATTATCTGTGCAACTAATATGGTATTCTTCTAGTATGTGGGATTCGTCTACTATATGGTATTCTTCTAATATATTATATTATAGTATAAACATTATATTTGGAAAACCACTTTGAGTTATATTGTAGTTTATAACATTAAATTTGTGATGGGCTGTATTTGACACACATTGGTATATTTATATCTATATTCCTAAATATTCATCTTCAAGTTTTCTTTCTTCGCCACGTAAACAAACTTTTGTTACAAAGCCAAAAATGGAATAAAATACACTTAGTTATATGATCATGATATATTGTATTTTGATTGGGTTGTACAAAACATGCATGAGCATATATTATTAATTTATCTCTTGTTTTGGGTAATTCGAATAAGATAGCTTCAAATCCAACGTATCAAACGGATTACCTATTTACTAAAGTCTAAAACCCAAAAACTCAAACATGTTCTAATACCATACAAATGCACGATGTTTTAACAAATTATTATCTCATATGAATTACCATTGATTATGTGTGATTAATTATTAAGAATGTGAAAAGGTTTGGGGGTTTCAAATGCATGAGGTTTTAGCAAATTATTGTGGGTGTTTCATATGCATGACAATCAAGGAAAAATGCAAGCTTTATAAGTATGTAAGACTAGGCGAATGCTCGAGTGTTGCGCAAAAACACCTGTATAGTTGAAGTCTTTACAAATATATGATTTTTTGAATATAACAATAACGTTGTTGTTAAATTTAATATAATAACTTCTATATACTAAATTGATATAATATATTGATTATTTTGAATTATATGATAATATATACATTTATTATAACTGCATAATCTCAATCATTTGAATGACTTCCACCCGTGAGTTAGACATAAATAAAATTAAATATAATATATGATTTGATGTTATTTATAGTTGTTTTTATTGTTAATTATTTTTTTAAAATTTATTTGCTTAATGTTTTAATTTCTATCATTATAATTATTTAAAACATCAAACATTGTTTTTTTATTATAAAGCTAACAATATAATCATTTATATAGAGTTGTTTTTAACTATTATTATTGTAAGTTATTTTAAGCTACCTATTTGGAAACTTTTAACGATTATAAAAATATATTTAAGAAATATTTTAGTTAAATAGTAATTACAACTTAGTTTTTGCATTTATCACTACAATTTATCACTTTTAACTATTTACAAAATATTCCTTAGTTTTTTTAAATGGAACTGAAATTTATATTTGAGTTGACATTGTAATGCGCAGAAACACTATATAGTTAAAGTTTTTACAAATATATATTTTTTAAAATATAACACTAACGTTGTTGTTATATTTGATATAATAATTCGTATATTAATTTGATATAATATATTGACTATTTTGAATTATATGATAATATATAAATCTTTTAAAACGTCATAATCTCAATCATTTGAATAAATTCTACTTGCGAATTACACATCAATAAAATTAAATATTATATATGGTTTAATATTATTTATAATTGTTATTTTTAACTATTTTTTAAAAATATATTTGCTTTATGTTTTAATTTCTATCATTATAATTATTTAAAACATCAAACATTATTTTTTGATTTTAAAAGTAACAATATAATTATTTATATAGAGTTATTTTTAACTATTGTTATTATAAGTTATTTTAAACTACTTATTTGAAAATTTTTAACGATTATATAAATATATTTAGGAAATATTTTAGTTAAATTGATATTACAATTTAGTTTTTTGCATTTATCACTATAATTTATCACTTTTAACTATTTACAAAATATTATTTGATGTTTTTAGTGGAACTGAAATTTATATTTAAGTTGACACTTTAATGTTATATTTAAATTAACAATTTAAGTATTTTCTCCAGACTGTTCAAAAATTGTAGCTTTAAACTGATAATGGTTTACATGCAACAACATTTTAAATCTAATGAAGTAAGTATAATATATTCAAATTTAAAGACATAACTTTACAAATAGTAGTAAAGATATTATTTTAAAATTGAAATTTAGTCTATTCATGATTACACTTTAGGTTTGATATTTATTTAACCTTATTAACCAACTTACAATCATTATTAGAAAGACATTACAATTTATCACTTTTAACTATTTATAAAATAATCTTTAGGTTGTTTAAGTTAAATAAAATTTATATTTAAGTTGGGCCTATAATATTATATTTCAATTAATAATTTAAGTATTTTATACAAATTGTTCAAAAATTATACCTTTAAAATGATAATGGTTTACATCCAACAATATATTAAAACTAATAAATTAAGTACAATATGTTAAAAGTTAAAAAGCATAATTTTATAAGTAGAATAAAATATATTATTTTAATATTGAAATTTAGTTTATATATGAATACACTTTAGATTTGATATTTATTTAACCTAAATACCAAATTATAATTATTATTATAAAGAAATTTAAAAGTAATGGGAGTTTCAAATGAATGTCGTGAAAGGAAAAAAGAATGGGGGTTTCAAATGCATGAGATTCAAGAAAAAATGCTAGCTTTATAAGTATGTATGATATGATAATGATATAAAGGATATTAGTCATATATTGAATTTTAAGAGGTATAAATTATAAAGCTTTTTGTACAAATCAATTATGCATAAATAAATAATTAATACTTGCTAAAAGTTTGAAACCTTAAATTAAAAAAAAAAATTATTAAGAATTTAATTTGAAGAAAAATAACAATTTTAAAATATTAAATTCATGTATATAAATTAATTTATATTTCTAAAACTAGATGCCGATGTAGGATCTCTTTTCTCAATGGGGTGTAGAGGTAAAATATATGTTTTTTTTTTTTTTTTTTTTTTTACATTTTCAATATATAAATTATGGGTAAATGTCCATGTTAAGTGGGCGCCATACACCTCACTTGGTACATGGCAGACCCGCCACTGAAGATGAGTATGGTAAAAAGCACTAAAGAATGTGAGTCTTTTTCTAACTGAAACCACTTGAAGCTTAAAGATAGTGGTCTTAAACCTCCTCTTCCCCAAATACTCAAACTTTACTTTTAACGTTTCATTAAAAGCTTCCACCATCATTGATCCATGGCCTTCCTTCTTTGCACCTCCAATGGTGAATGATAATTTAATAATTTGTTATTATTATGGTAAAATGGTTTTTCATTAATTAAAAGACAAAGAAGGAAATCCATTTATATAGAGAGGGAATACAATAAAAGAAGACCTAACAAACTATCCTAAATAAAAGAGATATATGTGGAAGCGGATATAGACATATCATTCCCATTTCTCCCTCTCAAGTTGGAGCTAGCGTGCAGATTCGTAACGCCCAACTTGTCAAGTAGGTCACATAAATTTTGAGCCCCTAAAGGTTTGGTGAAAATATCAACAACTTGGGTATTAGAGTTGATTTGTATAGGTTGGATTTCCTTTGATTAAACTCGTTCTCTAACGAACAATCCATTTCCACATGATGTGTTTTCTTATGGAAAACTGGATTGTTTGCAATGTGTCTGACAACTTGATTTTCACGGAAAATATGAGTCAGTACTTGGCATGCTTAGTTCTTGTAACAATCATCTCATCCATAACACTTCACTAACAGTATATGTCATGTATATGTATTCAGCCTCAAATGAAGAACGAAAAATGTCATGTTGTTTCTTTGATTTTCAAGATATAAGAGAACTATCTAAAATAGAAGATATTCAGTTCGAGATCATGTAGTCATTGGACATACCAACCAATCAGAATCACAATAAGCGATGAGATTATCCTCTTCGTGTTTATTGAGAAGAATACATTAGCCTAGTGTAGCCTTGAGATACCGAAGAACTCGATTGGTTGCTTCAAGATGGTTGATACATGGGTCACTAAAAAACTAACTGAGGATACTTATAGCATAATTGGTATATAGTCGTATAGCTTGGAGGTAAAGCAATATGCCCACGAGACGCCTATTGTAACTCTTGATCCATGTATTATTTATTTCTCAACATTTTAGGGTTTGGGCTGGAACTCGACGATTTGGGGAGCTCCAACTCGTAGTATAGGGGTCTATATGGACACGAGATTAAGGGTCTATTCGACGAGTTGGGGAGCTCCAACTTGACGAGTAGATGCCGGAAAGGAAAACCCTAATTTTCAGGGTTTGCACTCTATTTAAAGGATTTAAGCCTCATTGTTAGCCTCCCTTATCGCCCCCTTTGTCCAGAGAAACCCTAGTTCATGCTTTTCCTACCTTTTGAGTGTGTTGAGTATTTGAGATATTGAAACTGATTTGACATATTTGGTTATTTTAGGGAAGCCTTTTAGGGTTAATCATTTTATGATTCCCTACGCTGCCTTTACAATAGAAGTTCTTAATCGAGCTCTTCTAAGGCATTGGTTTTATATTAAGGCATAGATTTTATATTTATGGTATATATTTATTGTTTCCTATAAATAATCATTAGGTTAGATTTTGGTGTAAGTTTTTTACTAGATTAGGGTTTTCACTGTGCGCTCATCTCATAATCAATATATACGAAAAACCTTTATCAGATTACTTGCATATGATGGTGATTGATTCTTGATTGTTCTTGATATTATGCATTTGTCATCTTGGATTTATTCCTAACAAGTGGTATCAGAGCGGGGTCTTGTAGATCTCAACAATTTTTGCAAGAATCGATCTTGTTTATGGGGTTAGTTTATCTTGAATCTCACATTGTTCATCAAGTTTTGTAAGTTTTCTGAAAAGAAAAAGGCTAATATTACGTTTTATTGCAAAATCTTGTTTAGATATGTTATCTTCTACTCATTATTTCATCTGATTTGTTCTTGAATCGTGTTCTGGAAGACATTTAGAAGAAATTTTTCATGTTTATTTGAATTTTTGTGTTCAATCCACTTTTTCTCTCTAAAATCCTTCTCAGATCCGTTTTTTCTCTCTCTAGAATTCTTACCAGATCTACTTTCTCTATCTTCAAGTTATGATACTTGTTGAAGATCCAATGGATGAAACGAATTTATTGTTTGACTCCATTTTAGAACATGGATTAAAGGTTACTAAACCAATCTATGGTTTTAACAATGTGACCATCTTTCAAATCAGTGGTCAATATATGTTGAATGATATTCCTGAGTTGTATAATCTTCTTATTGATAAGAAAATATCTGAATACTCATATGTTAATCACTGTGAGTTAAGAGAAAATGAGAGAATAGTAGAATAATTTCTTATTATATATGAACATTTAGGTCGGGAACATAATCAGATGTTGGAGATGAAAAGGGCTGAAAAAGAAAAAGAAGAAGTTCATCATGTTCTTAGTGAAGTTCATAATGTTCTTCATGGTTCTAAAGAAAAGATGACTCTAGATGTTCTTGTTGAGAGGGAGTCAAGTGGTTCATGTTTTTCAGAAGTTTTACAATCTGAATCTTTGTGTTCTGATGATGTTTTTGAGGGATTGGTTCCTTAAAAAAACCAATAATTCAAGATGTTTAGATTTATCAAACTCCAAAAGTTTGTGTACCAAAAGTTTCTAACGATCAGATTCAGAATGGTGAAAAGGTTGTTCAAATCCACAATTTGTTTCTATAGCCTAGAAATAAGAAAAGGAAGAAGAGGAAGAAGAACAACAGTAAAATAAAAAAAATATTTGGATGCGAAAAAGTTGAAATCAAGCATGTTGAAAGAATCTTTAATTCTCATTTATCTTCGGTTAAAAATGTTAGAAGTTGGAAGGAAAAGAAAAGAGAATTTGGTTGGTTTAATGAAATTTATGGAAAATTTTGTTTTTCAACTAAAACGAGTTTGTTATTTTTAGAAGATGATAGATTCTCTTCAAATAAATAGGTATGCAAGAAACCAACTTCAATGTTAAACCTTAAATGGGTACCAAAAATCCATAAAAAGTTTTGTCCTTTATTAAAAAAAATTTTAAAAAAGGACAAAATATGGTTAAATCCTATGAAGATTCAGTCAAAGAGGATAAATTTTGTTAAAGAAATCAATTTCCACTGACTTTTAATTTTTGGAAATGAAAAAAGATAAAAAAGTTGAAATGATAGGGTGAAAAAGGACATTTTCTGCAAAAAAAAAAAAAAAAAAAAAAAAAAAAGGCTGAAATCTGACATTTCAGCGAAAGGGCACAAGTCGTCAGTTCACAACATTCAGGAGGGTCAGATTCGCTTTTATGGTAATATTGGGCGGATAAGTCAAACAATCAAAAGCGAAAGTCCGGAAAGGTCAAGATGCTAAAGTTCATATCCCGTCTCAAGAAGCGAAAGTAATGAAGCAAAACTCATAGAAGCGAAGGTACGCTCGTTCTTGAAACTCACAAAATGCGAAACTTATAGAAATGAACTCACCAAATGTGAAACTCGAGATCAAGAAACGAAGGCACGCTCGTTCTTGAATGAATAATTGATTGGATTTCTTCGCATATTATTACAATCGATTTGAAATTGCGAGTTAAAACTGGAATCCGTTTCGCTCTTCAAACAATTGGTTTCAGAGTATGTTATCGATTTGGATTTGGACTGAAAACAGGAATCATTAGTATCAAAAGCGAATCGGCATCTGTTTGGAGTTCTGAGATCACATTTATGCATTCGGAGGTATTGAATAGGAATTGCATTCAGTAGCACGATTCGCAATAAAAGGATTGCTATCGTTCGTCTCTGAAATCGGAATGAAAATCGAATCTTGAGTTGCATTCACAATCGATGTTGAAGGTTTCAAAACCAGTATTCACATATTAGAATGAAACTACATTTACAATTGTTTGTCTTTACGATTTTAATGGCATCGAGATTATCTTCTTGAAATATGTTCGCATTCGACTTCAAGGATCAACATCTTCTGAATCGTAACACTCGGAATTGATGACTCAATCGAAGACTATTTGATTTTGACTTTTTAAAGTCAAACACTGTGTTTCTTTCATCCGGATGATGAAGACGCTTCAATTTACAACTTTAGTCCCCGAGTATTTGCAATATTTACAGTTTCCACCCTCTTTTGAAGATATTATTCTTTTCAACGTTAAATTGAAGATAATGGGATATATTTTCTTATTTACCCCCTGACTTTCAGAACTTCACAGATGTAACCCCATATCTAAAATTCATTTCAAAATTTTTTGGATTTTTATCATTTTTACCCCTTCTTTCCAAAAATCTTTCATTCCTAGATTGGGATTATTCTAAAAGAATTTATTTCATCAAATCTGACGGGCTTTGAAGATTGTTGGTGATTCTTCTTAACTTTCCGGAATCTCTCCATAGCATTTGTTGAAGATTCACGGGGGAGTGATGATTATTCAAGGGGGAGTTCATATTTGGAATATTATTTTTTATTTCTCTCGCTTTGAAGACCCCATGTGCTGGTGAGTATCACAATTTAGGGGGGGAAATACCAAGAAGATCGGAAATCATGATATTCATCAGCTTCAACATCTAGAAGGAGATTGTTGAGTATTTGAGATATTGAAACTGATTTGGCATATTTGGTTATTTAGGGAAGCGTTTTTAAGGTTAATCATTTTATGATTCCCTGCGGTGCCTTTACAGTAGAATTTCTTAATCGAACTATTCTAAGGCGTTAATTTTATATTAGGCATAGATTTATATATATATATATATATATATATATATATATATATATATATATATATATATATATATATATATATATATATATGGCATATATTTATTGTTCTCTATCAATGATCATTAGGTTAACTTTTGGTGTAGGCTTTTGACCAGATTAGAGTTTTTTCTGTACGTTCATCTCATAATCAATACAAGAAAAAACTTTATCATATTACTTGCATATGTTGGTGATTTTTTCTTGATTGTTCTTGTTATTCCGCATTCATCATCTCGAATTTATTCCTAGCACACCGGGACTTCTTTCTTGTAGCTGGAATTGACCTTGTTTAAAGGTTCTCCTACGTATCTTCCTTTCACTCTCCATGAGTTCCTTTCCGAGAGACCAACTGTTTCATCAGTATTGTCGATCGGAGTTGACCAAAAATGTTTATCACATTTATCTTCGTTGTCTTTGTTAACTATGGACATTAATTCGACTGTTTGTTCCTTGTTTACCCCATTGATTTTGAAAACTTGGTTAGGGACAGTTTGGACTTTTGGAAAGACAGTCGTAATTTCTTTTAGAACATTTGGATTACTTTCAGAAAGACGTGCAAATTCAACGGAATTTTCATAAATAGAGACTTTCACAACACTAGGTTCATTTTAACAAATTCTGAGCAATCAACCTCATCCTCTATAGATATTTCACTCATATCACTATCATCATCAAATTCAGATGTGTTATCAACATTAAGTTTATTATCTGAACTCAACTTTGTACTCAATGAGTCAAACTTCTGCATAGTATCAGATTTAGTTTGCTTTTTGTCATTTTCGTCCAAAAGTTGTTTTAGCATGTTTTTGTGGTCTTTTGACTTAATGAATGATTCAATTTTTTCCAGACCAAGCATGTACGCCTCCGATGTTTCATAAGATGAGATGATTGATTCGCACTTATAACAATCAGCGTCGATTTCGTCTTCCTTTAATTCAAGGAATGAAAAAATTATCTTATGGAGTTTTTGACCAATCTCACAATCAAGATGAAATTGAGTAATATTATGATAAAGCCTTTTCGCAATCAAACAAAAAAATATTATGTTGTTTCAAAAGATTAAATTTTCTCATTGTAAATAAATTAACTCATCCCTAGACTTGGCTAAATCAGACTCGATCTTCTCTATCCATATGCGTCTCTTCTCACTCTTTGATGAAACCTTGGTGATTTGATCAGTTAGATTAGAATTTGTCAAGCGAGTTCGTTTTAAACTGTTACTGATACTAGAAAATGTGAGTTTTAATACATTTAGTTCCGTTTCGTATCTTGACACGGGTATATTTAGTGATTCAAGAATAGAGTGAACCTTGTTGATCATTTGATCGCATTCGCTGAGTTGTTCAAAAACTGGTTTCGCAGCGAAGCAGCTATCACTCCCATGTCCACTATCAGTGGCGTATCCTCGCATCCGTGACACACAACTTGTCACCATGAAACATCTTCCTCTTGTGAATCTTCTTCTTTTGCAAGGAAGCTTCTCCCATGAGTTGGTCTGCGAAGCTCCTCATCTTCTGAATCCTTGGACCAGAATTCCACCCTGCCAAATTCATCATCATCTTCTTTTTCCTGCATAATCAAAGCAGACATAGAATTATCCGAGTTCTTTTTCTTCTTTATCTCCTCAAGCTTTCGGAGATAGTAAGCTTCATCGTCTTCTCCTTCCTTCTTTTCATTCAATCTTCGCAACATGCACTCTTTGGCCAAGTGATTTTTGCCATGATAGTAGTTACAATCATAGCCAGAGCCACCCGTCAGTTTCTTCTCCTTCTTTTCCTCTTCCTTTTGTGATCTATTCGCACTTTCCTCTTTTACCTTCTCAGAGCTATAGCTTCATTACCAGTTGCGGTTCTTGTTGGAAGGAAACTTCTTCTTTGCGAATTGTTTCGGGGTTGACACCATTAACACAAACTCTTTATTCGTAAGCTCGCAATTAGAATGGTTAGATTCTAAACCATCTTCTGCTACTTTCTACCCCTTCGCAACGAGAGCCAGAGATCCCATACCAGACACAACTTTCGCTTCTTTTGTCACCTCATTTTCATGTGACTTTAGGATTCCAACAAGCTTTACCAAAGTGTAATTCTTGCACTGCGCATGTGCTTTGACTGTTGACACCACCGCCATCCACTCCAATCTAAGCTCATTCATGAACGTGACCTTTTATTTAATAACTTCACATCCAATGCCATGTTTCATCATCCTACTTAAAAGATGATTGTAAAGATTGAAAGTTTGACTCAAACTATCTTCAGTCTTCTGTGTAAATGCACCAAACTCTAAAAGTAAGAGTGTTATGTTGAGTTCTCAAGATCTGCATATGTAGAGTAGAGTTCCTTAAGCCGATCCCAAATGGCTTTGGCTGTGTCACATGAACTAACTAGATGAAAAGTGTCATCCAGCAAAGCAAATCAAATGATTCTCATTGCCTTAACGTTGCTAATCAGTTTGTCTTTCTCATCGTGAGGGACATCTTTAACATCATGAAGAAGTTTGTTGTAGTCAGTTTGAGTTTTAATGACTCTTCTGGTTCTAGTGTGAGCAAATGGTCCAATAGTGATGGCCTCCCATTGTAACGACATGATTTTCCAAACAAAATTTTCAATTTGAAACTCATAAACAAATGTCTCATCATTAATTATCAAAAACAACTAACAATTTTTCAACACAATTATTCAAATCTAGGATCCACAATCATAGCTCAACATCAAGAGTGTGTGTACAATCATGCCAGTGCCTTCCTGCAATCCTCAGAAGTACCTGAAGCACATAACACATAACACGGTAAGCACGAATGCTTAGTGAGTTCCCCAAAATACCACATACAACAATTCTCCACTCGAGGCTATACTCTGTACGACCCTCTGGTCAATGTATCTCAGCGGGACCCTCCAGTCCCATAGCTTGTTGGACCCTCTGGTCCGGTCTAGCTCGTTGGACCCTCCGGTCCGGTCTGATTAAGGACCCTCTGGCCTCGTAAATCGTTGGACCCTCTAGTCCGGTCAGAATAGCACATAGCATACAGAATTACAAAACACATAATCTCAAGCAAACACGTATGACCTTCCAGTCCACACATAGATACCACCATATGTAATGTATAGTGAGAAGACTCGCCTAGGGTAACTCGAATGATCTCGAACTCGAAACATTGATCTAGCCTCCGCCTAATCACATACAGAAAATATCTCTACTTAATAAAGGCTCTCAAAGGCTAGACTAATCTGTTATGCTCTCTCAAAAGGGTAAAAGACCATTCTACACCTTCAATGGTCCAAAAGTTAGTTTGTTGACTAAACCCTAAAAGTCAACAACAGTCAACCGTAAGGAGTACGCAACGCGTACCAAATCCCTACAATGGGTGTACTCGACCACTACGCTGATATTGGGTTGTTTGAATCCTACGCCCCGCGTACTGGTATTTACGCTCAGTATTCATCCCGGTTTCACTATTATCTCACTTATGGTCTTAATCAGTTAAGACCTTGACTCAAAATATAGATGTGGACCCCCTACAGCCTTTTAATCCATAAATTCGAAGACTTTACGCCTTTGCATGGCTATAAAGGTCATCATTATCCAAAACAAACCACTTCCTTCACTAAAGAGCTCATACCTCGTGCATGGCTCACTCCTAACGTCAAGGATTGGATTTTTATGGATCTATAACACTTTATACAATGAATATGGACAGATCAAGGTCTATGGAGCTCCTTTACTCATAAAGTCTCCCCCTTTGGGACAAAAACCCTAGAAATGGTCCATAATGCACAAATCAAAAAGATTGAGAAAGATCCAAGCTTTTTACCTCCAAATGATACTCCAACCTCAGAAAGTTTAGATCCAAAGATTGCCCTCCAAGTTTAGCTCCTTCAATGACACCTCCTTCTCTTTAAAAGCACACAAGAACACTTTCAAGCTCAACCACACTCACACAAGCTCTAGAACGAGGGCTAGGCCACACTTAGGGTTTTGCTCTATGGAAATGGTGGCTAAAAGTGAGGCCATAATGTTTCTTTTATAGAGCTCACCCACACAATTAGGGTTTCAATCTGAACCTGTTACGCCCAGTGTACACTATGGTATGCCTAGCGTATTGGGTAGACTCCGCGTCAAGAATATGTTCATGAGTATGTGTAGCGTACTCTCTTTATGCATAGCGTACTCAAAAGCCAAACATTTATTTCAAGGACTAATTTTGAGAACTTGAGGAAAGAAAAGGATCAAAGTGATACACCTGAATTCCTGGATGTTACAATTCTCCCCCACTAGAATCATACTTCACCCTCGAAGTCTTGCTCCACAAATAACTCGGGGTACTGCTCCCGCATCTCCGACTCCGGTTCCCAAGTTAAATCGGACCCCTTCCGATGTTGGCACTGGACCTGAACCAGGGGCACTTCCTTGTTCCTCAGAACCTTCACTTTTAGATCTAGGATCACGATCAACCTCTCGATGTAATTCATGATTGCATCCACGTGAATTTCCTCTAATGGCACTACTACTGTCTCATCAGCCACACACTTCCGTAACTAAGACATGTGGAAGGTGTTATGGAACTGGCTCAACTCCTTAAGTAGCTCCAACTGATATGCTACCTTGCTTCCCATGAAAATCACCCTGAAAGGTCCAATATATCTAGTCCCCAAATTACCCTACTTCATAAGCCAGATCACTCCTTTCCATGGGGAAACTTTCAGAAGCACAAAGTCTCTGACCTGGAACTTAAGCTCGGATTGTCGCTTGTCTGCGTAACTCTTCTGACGACTCTGAGCCATTTGCAACCTTTATCTAACCTGCTGAATCTGCTTGGTCGTCTTCAGCACTATATCAGTGCCACCCACAACTCTTTGCCCCACCTTTCCCCAACAGACAGGAGTACGACACCACCTCCCATAAAGAAGCTTAAAAGGAGGCATATGTTATTATAGGAAAACTCAACCAAGGGTAGGTATGAGTCCTAACTCCCACCGAAATCTATACAACTGCTCGGAGAATGTCCTCGAGCATCTGTATCGTCCGCTCACTTTGTCCATCTATCTGTGGATGGTAGGCGGTACTAAAATGCATTCACGTTCCCAACTCCTCATGGAACTTCTTCCAGAATTTGGAAGTAAAATGCACATCCCGATCCGACACTATGGACGTCAGCACTCCATGTCGAGTTCCCCAAAATACCACATACGACACATATGCCACTCGAGGCTACTATACGACCCTCCGGTTGATGTGTTTCAGCGGGACCCTCCGGTCACATAGCTCGTTGGACCCTCTGGTCCGGTCATAGCTCGTTGGGCCCTCCGGCCCGATCTGTCTCGTTGGACCCTTCGGTCCAGTCTATACAATTATATGTCATACATACATCACATAGCACATAATCTCATACATGGCACACAATCTCATACATAGCACATAAGACCTTCCGGTAAACTCATAATACCACTCTAGGTAATGTCTACTGAGAAGACTCACCTCGTGTAACTCGGTAACTCAGAAATCTCGGACTCTGTGAAAATAGGATCTAGCCTCCGCCTAATCATACAAAATAAACACTCGACATCAACACATTTCCCAAGGCTAGACCATTCCCTCTCTTAGCACTCTCAGGAGGGTAAAAGACCATTTTACCCGTCTCAAGGCTCAAATACTCTAAAGTTGACCAAACCCTAAAAGTCAACAAAAGTCAACCTTCTGGGGTACGCGGTGCGTACCAGATCTGTACGCTAAGTGTACCCGTTAGCTTCATAGAATCGGGGTACACGGCCTGTTACGCCGCGCGTACTGGGATTACGCCCAACATAACTTCCAACTTTCTCCTCCTCTTTATTCATGTCTTAATCGGTTAAGTCTTGCATCCAAAATCCAGATCTGACTTCTCTAACACGACTTAATCCATAAAGTTGGTGACTTTAAGCCTTTGCATGGCTGTGGAAGTCACAAACACCCAAAACACTCTATTTCCAACCTTAAAAGGTCCATATCTCATGCATGAACAACTTTTAACAACCAAGACTGGATTTTTATTACATAACAACACTAAATGAGCTAGTATGGGACAAATCTCGGCTTCTACGAGCTCAACCACTCAAAAAGCTATGAACTTGGGGACCCAAAACCCTAAAAGTTCTCTCTACAAAGCATGAACAAAACAGATGCAAAGCTTGAAGCTTTTTACCTCAAAAGGGATCCCCAACCACTGTAGAACTCGGATCTACTCTTACTCTTCCACCTCTAGCTCCAACAATGGCTTCCTCTTCTCTTTCTTCACCTCAAAAAGGTACCTTCAAGCTCAAGAACACACACGCAAGCTTATACACGGATTTATGCACTCTAAGGGCTCACTCAAGGGGGTATGGTGGCTGGGGAAAAGGACTAGACATTCCTTTTATAGTGCACAAGCCAAAATTTAGGGTTTGCATCTGGACACATTACGCCCAGCGTAACTCTGGGTACGCCTAGCGTACTTGGGCGAGTCCGCGTCCAAAATAGGTACGTGAGTACGCGCGACGTACGCTTCTTTATGCCCAGCGTACTCACAAATCCCATATAACTTTAATTGACTCATCTTGCCATCTCTCAAAGTAGAAGGATCATAAGGCTTACTTGAATTTCGGGCTGTTACATAGTATCCCTAGGATGGATTGAAAATCTCGACCTATGCACCTCCTCCATCAAAATGCTACGAGCTCTGCCTGTATAAGGCACCCGAATCCGACCTCGAAAGATCATAAGTCACCGACTATCCATCACAAACTCGGATACCTGGCCGATCACCCACTCCTTCTTGTGGTTCTTAGGTCTCATGGCCTCCGCTTGGGCCTCTCAAATGGTATCCAATACCGGAGTCATCACTGTCATCCTCATGCATTATCCCGAATTGGGGCACTCTTCGCCTTGTAGGTCAGGGCATCGGCTACCAAGTTAGCCTTGCCCGGGTGATACAGAATCTCACAATCGTAATCTTTAACCACGTCCAACCCTCTTCTTTAACGCATATTCAGGTTAGGATGATCCATCAGATACTTCAATCTTTTTTGGTCCGTGTAAATGGTACACCGAATCCCGTACAAGTAGTGGTGCCAGATCTTGAGGGAAAATACCACTACCCCTAACTCTAAATCGTGGGTGGGATACCTCATCTCATGAGGTTTCAGCTGCCTCGATGCATATGCTATCACGTGCCCCCTCTACATAAGCACTGCACCTAACCCTAATATAGATGCATCACAATAAACCACGAAGTCCTCCATTCCCTCAGGAAGAGATAACACTGGAGCTTCGCCCAATCTCTGGCGAGGAATCTCAAACGAGGTCTGCTGATCGGGACCCCAAACAAAAGCTACACCCTTCCGAGTAAAATTGGTTAGAGGAACAACAATCTTGGAGAAATCTATGATAAACCTGTGGTAGTAGCCGGCCAACCCCATAAAACTCCTGATCTCGGTGGGGGATCTCGGCACCTCCCAACTCATAACCGCCTCAATCTTGTCCGGGTCGACCAAAATCCTATTTTGGTTAACGATGTGTCCCAAGAATTGGACCTCTCATAACCAGAAATCACACTTGGAGAATTTGGCATAAAGCCTCTCCGATCTCAATACTCTGAGAACCTCTCTCAAATGCTCCTCATGCTGCTCTCTAGACCTCGAATACACCAAAATATCATCGATGAACACGATCACCGAACAATTCAACATCGTCCTGCATAACCGGTTCATGAGATCCATGAATGTTGCTGGTTCATTGGTGAGCCTGAAAGGCATCACCACAAACTCGTAATGTCCATAATGAGTTCTAAATGCGGTCTTCTGAATATCCTCCTCACGAACCCTCATCTGATGATAACCAGACCTCAAATCAATCTTGTAAAACCAAGATGCACCCTGCAACCGATCGAATAGATCGTCGATCCTCGGAAGTGGATAAAGTTTCTTAACCGTTATCTTGTTCAACTCCCAGTAATCAATGCACATCCGGTGTGAACCATCCTTTTTCTTGACAAAAAGGATCGGTGCTCCCTACGCCGAGCTACTCGGCCGAATGAATCCCTTTCCCAACAGCTCCTAAAGCTGTGAGAATAACTCCTACATTTATGGCAACACAAGGAGATAGGGTGCCTTGGTGATAGGTGCCGCCCCTAGAAGCAAATCAATGTGAAACTCCACCTGCCACTCGGGAGGCACACCCGGTAACTCCTCGTGGGAAACATCTGAAAACTCGCTAACCACCGTAACCTCAACTACAGTACTCGGTCTCTCCATAACATCCTGCGTATCCGACACATACACCATAAAACCCATGCAACCCAGCTGTAAGCTCTGCCTCGCTCGAGCACCGAACAAAATCCTGACCCTAATCGGGTATCGTCGCCGAATACTATAAGTACTCCCCCACTAGGGTTTCGGATGGTCACCAGCTTCCTCTCACAGTTGATCATGGCTCCGAATCGGCTCAACTAGTCCATGACCACAATGACACAAACATCCTGTTGGATTAATGTCTAAGTCCATAACTATAATTGGTAAGACTTGACCCGACCCGACATGGTCCATTTGGGTTGCATGGCATCATGCACTTGGATAGACTATAATGAGAGAAATAAGACACTTACGGTTATTAATATATTATAAGTTCTAGTATATTAATAATAAGAATAATGAGATTATTTAATTAGTATTGATCAAGAATTAATCTAGAATTAATTAAGTGATCAAAAGAAGACTAATTAAATATATGGGTTGATTGTGTAAATCATCCATACTTATATAGTGGGCTAATGCTCCATGGATTATCTAGTTGAGCCAAAACCCATATGATGCTCCATGGATGCTCCATGGTGTATTTGAACCCATGGATCCAAGGAAATGGAAAGTCATGACAATTAGGGTTTACCCTAATTGTAACGTTATATAAAGATATTATTCTTCCCAAAATCGGTGACTAGATTATTCTAGAGAAGGCTAACCGATTTCATGAAGTGTTCTAGTTTCTCTCAAGTTATTCCAAGTGTATTTGGTGTTGTGTGAACCATTTGAGGTGTCACACTTGAGGCACTAAGCACTCAAGCTTCATGAAGACAAGCACCATCAAGAGGTATGTATTCTATCTTGTTATATTGATAATATTGTATGCTAGATTAGGATAATACCTTGGATGTTCATATTTGCATGTATAATAGAGAAAACATAGATCCAAGGTATTTAGGGTTGCATGTACACTTAGGAGTGTTAGAATGCTCATAACCCAACAGTGGTATCAGAGCCTAGGCTTGTTTTCTTGTAATACCTGCAATAGAAGCTGAAAAATCGAGTTTTGATGCTGTCAGCCCAGCTGACTCGTCGAGTCCATGAAGGGACTCGACGAGTCCAAGGCAAAATGCATCCAACTCGCCGAGTTGAGTTCATGCACTCGACGAGTTGGACCCCAGACAGCATATCTTCGAGGTTTTTGGCTAGAAATGGACTAGGAACATTACCCTAAGGTGTTTTGAACTTATAAACTTGTTTTTAAATGTGGTAATGTTCATGCTAATCCATTTTCAAGATAATTGTCAATAGATTCATGTTTTGTATTAGTTTAAAGGTTAGACTAATTACATGAAAAAGTTTGATTTGAATTATCTTGTTCTTATGAGTTGCTTAGATTAATAGAAAAGTTGAGTGAAAAAGTTGTTTTCAATCCAAATTAATCTAAGAGTTGAGTATAAAATGTGTTTGTGTAACTTATCCTTAAGTTACATGAAGAGTCACATTAAAGACTCATAAAACTCATAAAGTTGGCAAAGGTTACAAAAAAGATGAAGAGTCTTGTCCTTAAGTTATGGAGGTTCAAGAGTCACTTCATTAATAAATAAATAAATAAAATATGTAACCTTAATTAATTCCATAAGTTATAAAATAAAGAAAAGATTAATTCTTTATTAGTTTAAAGTCTTCCATAATTTGTCCACAAGTTATGGAACTTGAAGAGTTTTTGGATTAAAACTACTTTAAATACATAAGTTATGGAATTAATTAGTTTTGAATAGTTTCAAAACTTGCCCTCAAGTTTTGGAATTTGTAAAGTTTTCTCTTATGAATACTTTAATTCCAAGTTAGCCCTTAGAATTTTAAAAGTTAAAATTCAACCCTTATACTTTATAATATTATAAGTTAATAATATTTATATGTATAAGAGTAAAGTCGGTCTTACCGCTAGTACGCCTCATTCACGAAGCCGGTCTATAAGGTGGGTATAAGGTTGTTGCCTATAAAATGGCAACTTAATGGGTGTCCACTCTCACCCACCGCTTGCTTGACTGGTAGAGGGTCGTTAGCCGAACGGGTTTGACATGACTATAATTCTCCCTTCATTAAAAGTATTAATGATAAATACTAAGTAACTAAACTCTTAATAATTCCCAATCTTAGTTACTTAGAAAAATGTGAATAAGGTGCTAATCCATGAAATTACACTTTGCACTTTGTTTGAGTCGGTTAGTGGAGCGCGTGTGGTTAACCGGCACACTAACTCGTATTTAACAAGGTAGGCAAAGGGTAACTTAATGTTTATCATAGTATCGATGGAGCGTGTGTGGTTAACCGGCACATCGATTGAGGGGTAAACACTTAAGGGTACCCAGTAATTTGCATGGTTACTTCACACCTTGTTTTGTGATCCTCGGCATCCCAGTCACAAAACCTGAAGGGCACACTCGAGATTGAAACATGCCATTGAACAGTTCAATGAATCTCAAAATATCTAGGAGTTTCAAAACCAATTAAAACCTAATAATACATTTCGTTTATCTTGGTGGAAATTGGTGAATCGTCATTCACCTACCTTCAAATTGTTTTATAGCTTGGATTACGGCATACCTCTTCTAAGTTATAAAATAATTTGTTGGGTCCTAGCCTTAATATTTTCATGTTGGGTGTCATATTAAGGACTCAAAGATCAACTATCTTGAATATCTCCCATAACATGTCTGTTTTAGACATTTATGATCTTCCCAAATCTCTTGAAACAAGCTTTCCTAAATGAAGATGATGTCCCATGGATATCATACTTCTTTCTCCTCCTCCGATTATTCTCCCTAACCCACAAGTTCTTGAAAAGTTTAAGGTCACTCAAGCCCTAATGGCAAGGCAAGGTCTAGGTGTGATCACATCTTGGAGATGTAGTCACATATTGACAAGCCGGGAGAGAAGGGTGTCAAAGTCTTGAGAAAGTTGGTGGTTCAATCACTTTCTAAGTCACATAGTGAGTTCTTTTGGGACACCTATGAAATAGACTATGACAAGACCCTTAATGATCTTATCTATTGTTAAGATCAACTTCCTGAAACTTTATGGACATTAACAATGGTGACACTGGAAATACAGAAAAAGCATTCTCTTCCCAATGGAAAGGGATCGGCCATAGTCAACTCGGTTGACCAAATGGTAAAGAGAAAAAGGCTAAGTCTGTAATAGTCCTGTGTACCATTATCAAAGGGTCCATATGTTTATATTGCCAAAGTAAGGGTCATTAGTTGCAAAGCTGCCTAATTTACCTAAGGATGTTAAAGTCAATAAGATTGACTCTACTTCAGGTAAAAGTCCACTAATCTAACTCTGTTAAGTTTCTATTCTGAGATTCCTGATACATGATGTGACTGGGTCACATGGTGATGTTTTAAGAATCAAAGAAAAGTAAAGGAACTTAAAGAAAGAATATGCTGAATCTGATCGCGTAGATGGATTTCTATCGCGTAGTTTGAAAAAAATCGGATTCTTGAGCTACTTCTTAGGAGTTATGAGATATTGTTTAGGAATAGATAACAACAAGTTTTCATATGGATTGTAAGGATAAGTTTTTCCGCATAGTTTTAAAATAAAAGGAAATTTTTGATTTTATTTATTTTAAAATATCCTTACAATGGCATTTGAGGAAAAATTGTTGCTTATATGATTCCATTAATAGCAAGAGTGGAAATATGAAATTGATTCCTTCATTTGTGGTAACGTCTAAATTTACCAAATAAGGAAAGATTCTCATCATCCAAAGTCTCAATTGGACCGGGACTTGGAATCATGCAAGTTGTATAGCATGATGAATGAGAACTTTCAAGTATTGGAAAATTAAGACTAATTACTTATTCACATGAATGTGTGAGTCAAGTAATGGACTAAGGGATCGAGTACATTGTCATGTGCACTGATTAAGTCCACCACAAAAGATAGAAGGCTATTCGTCATAGTTTACTAAAGCTCAGTAAATATGATTATACTTACAAGCTTAAGTGTAACTCTGAGACATTGGAAAAGGTTCCAAATGTAAGGCAGAGCGAATAAGAAGAATCAAATTAGGCAGAAGGATAAAAGTTTCTCAAATCTGAAAAGATGGGAGAGTACTTTAGTATCAGCTTTGTGAGCATCTTAATGATTAAGAAACCATATCAAAATTAGTTCTCTAAGGAAGTCTTAGTGCATTCTTATGACTAAGAAGAAGGGATCTTGAATTGTTGAAATGGTTAAATCAAGAAGATGAGTTATACTTCGTTCCAATACAAGTCTTAGAGTCATACTCCAAGATTGTAATTTGAGTGACATGTCTTTAAGAAGGTTTAAAACACTTATCAAATGTAAGAGTAAAAGTTTCTACTCTTGTACATTTGAAATTGGTAAGTTGTGATGTTTTGGATAAAACAAAGACCAACTAAGGCCAATTGTGTGAAGTGTTTGTCTTGATTAGAATCCACACTATCTCTTGGATGTTTGACAAGGAAGTCTTATAGGTCAAGAGGACAGTGGGAGTCTTAAAGGTCTTGAAAGTCTCAAGAGCTAATCAAGAATAAAACCTAAAGTTCTTCACTAGCACACGACTTAAGGTTTATAACCTATCGTGTTGACATATTCTGTGCCCATTCCAGTTAAAGTTGACTTTGCATATGAGTTCTTAGAGTTCTCAATGTGTTGCACAACAACTTGGAAGCAATGGTAGGCCCTTGAGCTACCAGGTGGCAAGAAATTAAGATTGAGTTCAATCCATATGGTTTTGGATTTGTCATTATCCTTGTCTTGTGATTATGGTTTTGACAAATTCATATGGGTAGGAACTCATACACCATTAAATCTAAGTGTCATAAGGTTTCTCTCCGATTCATGAAAATGATGGTGAGGAAACACTTCCACTAAGTAGATTTTAGCTAGATAGCAATTGTGATCTCAAAGTCGTTAGTGGAGCGTGTGTGGTTTACCGGCACACTAACTTGGACTTGTGAGAAATGGCAAAGGTCAAAACGATCAAGACTATGATTACGGCATCCCTTTTCATAGTTCTTAAAATTGTTTTGACACACCCATGTGCTATCTAAGGGAAGGTGTATGTTTTTTGATAAAGTCTTATCAAAACAATCTAGTATCAGAAATCTGAACTTTGGTCAGAAAGTCAATAAAGTATTGATTTCTAGAAGTCGAGCTTTCTGAGTACATGTCAAAGCTAGTGGGAGCATAAGTGTTATGCTAATAATCATCATGTTAGTGGGAGCATGATAATTACGATAAGTATTGCAAGCTAGCAATGTTAATTATAGAAAACAAAAGTTTCAACTGGGAAAGAGTTGTTTTGCTATAATTAAGGGAGAGGAAATTATACTTAATCTCAAATCTATAAGCTTAGATCGTGAGGTTTTAATCATTTAGTCAAGGATATATATGAATTTCATGTTGGAATGGCTCAACATAAGGAAATTATGTATATGGGTCCATTATTTGCGTTCTAAAATTCGATTATGAGTACGGCATCCCTTTTCATAATCTGAATTATGAGAACTTGGCAAATAGAAATGGAAATTTTATAGCAAAAGACTGGTTTAGTCTTTATGTGAGACATCATGAATCGTGTCCCATATGCTTCGGATATAGGACCGATTACATGTGCTATATTCATCCTTTCTAAAATTTTCCAAATGTCTAGGGCATTAAGAAGGGAAAAGGTTTAGAACTGGATATGACTAAAAGGATTAAACAATTGTCGAGGACAATATGAGGTTTACCAAAGATTGGTTGCTCAAGGACATTTGGAAGTATATTGATAATTCTGGAAGGACCATATTGACATAATCTGTAAGGGGGCAACTCTTGTTCAGAAGTGATAGTCGAAATGGAATCTGGAAATGTTTCAAAGTTAGAATTTTCAATCGGTGTAAGATTAAGGAAACTTAATGCAAGAAGGATGGTTCCAAGGACTTGATCTCCTTTGGAATGCTCTGTAATGATTGTTGTTAAGTCTTTCTGACTTTGTGCATAATCATTACAAGAGGATCGATGCATATAAGTTTAGAATCTAACAGATTTCAGTAAATGACATGAATTTGGAATTCTTGCATTTGCAGTAAGGATTTGGGAGTGTGAAAAGAGAATCATTGAAGTTATGTTCAATTGATCTAGTTCACAAAGTAAAGATCATAGACAAACATAGTATGCATACTTGGTGTATGGCATGACTAGTGTTTAGAAAACATAGTGTACATGCTTGGAGCATTGGACAACTATTGTTTTAAATTCAAGAATAAAAGTTGATAGCTGAAGCAGTATACAATGAATAATGTGTAATCATATGGTGATAAATAAAAGGTGTTTTATTTATATTCATAAGTTCTGAGACCGTATTGGATTCAATTATTATTGTGTTTCACTTTGCATGTTTTGACTTCCCGAATAAACTAGGTTATTCTTCCGGAATGACTAAGTTATTCAAACCATCCACAGTCGGTCATATGTTGGAAGTAGATATGAATTAAGACTGTCATGGGTTGGCTTGTAGAGGTCTAAGATGTTGGACAAAGGGCTACAACACTCATGAGTGCTCATAAGTTCTGAGTATTGGATTCAACCCGCGCTCATTGGAATCACTTCATGGATTTTATCACGAGTGATCATGAGACGATAATATCTTATATTCTTCAAACCTAGAGATATGAGTTGTTACTATGAGTTGGTTGTACATTGATTTCACGAAACTACATTTGGTAACTCGGTGCTATAAAACGTGCCTTTGTGTATGATTCAACAAGTAGTAGAACAAGCCATATGAGTCGAAGTTTATCCATTCCTTTTACCTTCGGGATAAAAGTGATATCTGTGGGCCCCTCGATGATTTGATGATGACAAATGGAAGTGCTCGGCCGGGCCAGGACTGATTTGATTTGTTCAATTAGTCAGTCGTCATAAATCGGAAATCGGGAAACAACAAATGGACAGAGAGAATGATTATAATCCATGTCTCAGTCCATATGATATCTAGAATGGAGGAATATATGATCCCTTATCTAATGGACAAGTCGTTGACAAAGATCAGAGTTCATCTACAAGGTCAGAGTTCGACAGAAGCTTTTGAGAGCTACGATTGCTAGTTGGTTCCTGAAGTCATACGCAATAATAGTTTTAGACTTATCCAAGTGGGAGACTGTTGGATTAATGTCTAAGTCCATAACTATAATTGGTAAGACTTGACCCGACCCGGCATGGTCCATTTGGGTTGCATGGCATCATGCACTTGGATAGACTATAATGAGAGAAATAAGACACTTACGGTTATTAATATATTATAAGTTCTAGTATATTAATAATAAGAATAATGAGATTATTTAATTAGTATTGATCAAGAATTAATCTAGAATTAATTAAGTGATCAAAAGAAGACTAATTAAATATATGGGTTGATTGTGTAAATCATCCATACTTATATAGTGGGCTAATGCTCCATGGATTATCTAGTTGAGCCAAAACCCATATGATGCTCCATGGATGCTCCATGGTGTATTTGAACCCATGGATCCAAGGAAATGGAAAGTCATGACAATTAGGGTTTACCCTAATTGTAACACTATATAAAGATATTATTCTTCCCAAAATCGGTGACTAGATTATTCTAGAGAGGGCTAACCGATTTCATGAAGTGTTCTAGTTTCTCTCAAGTTATTCCAAGTGTATTTGGTGTTGTGTGAACCATTTGAGGTGTCACACTTGAGGCACTAAGCACTCAAGCTTCATGAAGACAAGCACCATCAAGAGGTATGTATTCTATCTTGTTATATTGATAATATTGTATGCTAGATTAGGATAATACCTTGGATGTTCATATTTGCATGTATAATAGAGAAAACATAGATCCAAGGTATTTAGGGTTGCATGTACACTTAGGAGTGTTAGAATGCTCATAACCCAACACATCCCCCATCGCGATAGGTACCAAATCTATCGCAAACTCGACTCCAAAAATCTCAAGCACACATCCCCAGATCACATCAGTCGCAAAAATAACATGCTCATCAGCTGTGGAGATTCTTAAAGGTCGACTCAATGCCTCACGTTGGCTACTGATGTGACAACTAAATGCTAGCGATACAAAGGATCGACTCGCACCTAAGTCAAACAACACCAAAGCAGGTATAAAGCTTACAAGAAAAGTACCTAAACATATCACAAATAAGCACCGTATATAAACAAAATAATAATCAGAAGATCACATACCAGCCACAACATCGGGTGTTGCACGAACGTCCTCTGTTGTCAATTGGAAGGCTCTGCCGCGAGCCTTTGGTGCCTCGGCCTTCACGGGCCGACTCTTGGTAGCTCGAGTTGTAGGAAGCGCAGAGCCCTATGCTGATCCCGAAAGCAGTTGCGGGCACTCGACCTTCCTGTGGCTAGTCAGGTTGCAATGGAAGCAAACCGAAATCCATTACGGCGATCCCTCGCGATATGCCCCTCCTTCCTGCACTTATAACACACACCTACTTTGCGAACCCCATCATGGCTCTTGTCGCACTTCCCACAAGTGCGACCCTTCTGACTTCCGACAAGTGCGGCCCGCTTGGCCGCCGACTGAGACTGTTCTGGCCACTTATCCCTCTTCTGAGACTCCGCCTCCTCCGTGGCCTGAGTCTCTAGCTCAATCTCCTTCTTTCGAGCATTTTCCTGGAGCTCAGCAGATGTTTGGTATGTCGAGTTCGCCACGAACTCACAAATGTCTCTCCTCAGAATGCTCAAATATCGGCTCATACGTGCCTTCTTGGTAGACACGTGCTCAGGGAAAAACAAATCCCTCTCATGAAACATCTGTGTGATCACAGCCATAGACTCAGTCCTCTTCTTGAGGAACAAGAACTCCTGGGCCAACTGTTCCCTCTCCACCGGGGGAACGTACTCATCTCGAAACAAAGCAGTGAACCTCTCCCAAGTCACCGCGGTAAGCTCTGTAGTAGAAAATTCAGCTGTCACAAACTTCCACCAGTCCTTCGCTCCCAAGTGAAGTTGGTTCAGCGCGAACCGTACCCTCAGATGCTCCAGTCAAGAACATGTGTAGAAGCATCCCTCAATGTCAGAGATCCATCTCATCACTACTATCGAATCATGAGTCCCATCAAACTCTGGTGGCTTCATGTTGCTGAACTCCTGGTAGAATAAATAGTCACCCCCTGTGGCCTAGCAGTGGTAACGGCTGTGGTGGCTATAACAACAACAACATTGGTAAGAGCAGTGTACCGCTCGTCAAATGTCTCAATCAGCATGGTCTTCATAGACCCAAATATCTCTGGTATCTCAGCACGAATGGCTGCAACCACCTCATCATGAATCATCGTGGGAATCTCATCATCTCTAACACCGCTGCTCTCTGGAGTGTGGTGCTTACCCACCATGATGTCTCTGAAACGCAACACAAAAGAAGTCAGAGACTCGCTCAAGCATTCTCGTACTCCATCACACAACCCTAATTATTCCTTAGTACCCAAAGGATTCTTACTTAGACTGCTTACTAGTCTGGTGTTTCCAGTAGTACAGGTCTTATACTACCTTCCACACCACATCAATATTCACCCCAAGTCCTCCTTCTAGAATTCTAGATCACAAGTACTTTATATCTCACTGAGCACAAGCTAGCACCCAGTAGACCTCTCATAAGCTCCTCTCTACTACCTACTCACACTCAAAGTAATTCACAGTAGCAGTAACTCCTAGGCTAAGGAATCAAAAATCAGGCCACTCTAGTCCTAAATATGAATACCTAGCCTACTATAGCATGCATAACACATCTCATAATATCTCATAACACATAACGTAAGGGAATTTCGGGAAATCACCGTTCGGGTACTGGCTGATCCCAAACTCTAAAAGTAAGAGTGTTTATGTTGAGTGATCAAGATCTGCATCTGTAGAGTAGAGTTCCTTAAGCCGATCCCAAATGGCTTTGGCTGTGTCACATGAACTAACCAGATCAAAAGTGTCAGCTAGCAAAGAAAATCGAATGATTCTCATTGCCTTAACATTTTGAATGAATTTTTCTTTCTCATCATGAGGGACATCCTTAACATCAAGAAGAATTTTGTTGTAGTCAGTTTGAGTTTAATGACTCTTTTGGTTCCAGTGTGAACAAATGGTCCAATAGTGATGGCCTCCCATTGTAACGACATGATTTTTCAAACAAAAATTTTCAATTTAAAACTCATAAACAAATGTCTCATCATTAATTCTCAAAAACAACTAACAACTTTCCAACACAATTATTCAGATTCAGGATCCACAATCATAGCTCAACATTAAGAGTGTGTGTACAATCATGCCGGTGCCTTCCCGCGATCCTCGGAAGTACTTGAAACATATAACACATAACATGCTTAGTGAGTTCCCAAAAATACTAATACAACAATTCGCCACTCGAGGCTATACTCTGTACGACCCTCTGGTCAATGTATCTCAACGGGACCCTCTAGTCCCGTAGCTCGTTGGACCCTCTGGTCCGGTCTAGCTCGTTGGACCCTCCAGTCCAGTCTGATTGAGGACCCTCTGGCGTCGTAAATCGTTGGACCCTCCAGTCCGGTCAGAATAGCACATAGCATACATAATCACAAAACACATAATCTCAAGAAAACACGTATGACCTTCCGGTCCACACATAGATACCACCCTAGGTAATGTATAGTGAGAAGACTCACCTCGTGTAACTCAAATGATCTAGAACTTGAAACACTGATCTAGCCTCTGCCTAATCACATACAAAAAATATCTTTACTTAATAAAGGCTCTGAAAGGCTAGACTAATCCCTTCGTATGCTCTCTCAGAAGGGTAAAAGACCATTCTACGTCTTCAATGGTCCAAAAGTCAGTTGTTGACTAAACCCTAAAAGTCAAAAAAAGTCAACCCTAAGGAGTACACGACGCGTACCAGATCCCTACGTTGGGCGTACTCGACCACTACGCTGATATCGGGTTGTTTGAACCCTATGCCCCACGTACTGGGATTTACGCTCAACGTACGTCCGAGTTTCACTATTATCTCACTTATGGTCTCAATCAGTTAAGACCCTGGCTCAAAATACAGATATGGACCCACTACAGCCTCCTAATCCATAAAGTCGAAGAATTTACGTCTTTACATGGATGTAAAGGTCATCATTATCCAAAACACACCACTTCCTTCACTAAAGAGCTCATACCACATGCATGGCTCACTCCTAACATCGAAGATTGGATTTTTATGGATCTATAACACTTTAGAAATGGTCCATAATGCACAAATCAAAAAGATTGAGAAAGCTCCAAGACTTTTACCTTCAAATGATGCTCCAACCTCAGAAAGTTCAGATCAAAAGCTTGCCCTCCAACTCTAGCTCCTTCAATGGCACCTCCTTCTCTTCAAAAGCACACAAGGAACTTTCAAGCTCAACCGCACTCTTACAAGCTCTAGAACGAGGGTTAGGGCACACTTAGGGTTTTGCTCTCTGGAAATGCTGGCTAAAAGTGAGGCCATAATGTTCCTTATATAGGGTTCACCCCTACAATTAGGGTTCCAATCTGAACCTAGTACCCCCAATGTATACTATGGTACGCCCATCGTACTGGGTAGACTCCGCGTCAAGAATATGCTCATGAGTACGCGCAGTGTACTCTCCTTACCCCCAGCATACTCAAAAGCCAAAAGTTTATTTCAAGGACTAATTTTGACAACTTGAGGAAAGAAAAGGATCAAAGAGATATACCTAAATTCCTGGATGTTACACCCATATTAGATACCCTTTGTCTTCTAGACCAAGAACGTAATCTTCGAAGTGAAACGCCCATACTTCATATTCATTGGGAAAAAGAATTGGGATCCTAGTGGTCGATCCAATGTTGCTTGAAAGTTTTATGGATTTGATGTGAGAATCATCGTGCTGCATGATGATATAAATTTTGAGACATGTTAAGAATCAGACGTGTAAAGTGATGCAGTTTTTAGGGTAATATTATAATCACATAATAGCATCAAGATCACCGTGATGACGGCTGAACCAGATCTAATATTAACAGAAACCCTAATAACTTTATAAACAAAAGAGATGCGTATAGATTACATATTCTCCTTCTCTGATACCAATTTTTAGGATATTAATCCTTGAAAGATCGCTTAGATTCAAAACAGATTGTAAATATTAACAAGAACAAGAACAAGACAATGATTCAAAATAGGCTTAGTGATTAAAAGCCACAACCTCAGAAGAACTCGAATAAGAATTGCTACAGTAGAGGCGTGTTTAGGGTTACAAGAATAATTGCCAAAGTTATGAAACACGGTGCATGCATGCACCTTAAATACTCTAACCCTAATAAATGACTGGTGGACAAGACCAAGCCCGTTTACATAAATGAACTATTAAAATAAGACTCTAATACGCAACTCTAATTCTCAACACTTGTAATATGTAACTTAGCAAATTCATACATACAGTAGGCATACAAGGCATCCTTCCTAGATCCTTATCCCTAATCTAGCATGCAGTTCTCATACACATACAACAGGCATACGAGGCATCCTTCCTACATCCTTAGCCCCAATCTAGCATGCAGTTCTCATAATCATATCATATCATAATAAACATGTATCGGCAATTTGGGAGAACCCACTTGAGCTCGGCTGATTACATGCATGGTACCCTTTTCTCCTTTTGAAATCCTTTTTATAAAGTGATTTTCCTTTGAAAATTTTCATACCAAATCCTTAGTTTGAGTTCAGACACACTTGAAAGTATGCATGAATCCCTCAAACCAAGGCTGTGATACCAACTTGTAGCATCCCAAAAATCATGACCAAAAATATCATTTTTAATTCATTAATTAAACCATGGTTATTAAAATCATTTCATTAAAACATAAATAGTAGTATCTCAAACATCATAATTAGTGTATCCATATCAAACCACATGTCAACTTTATCCGAGTAACATCATGGTGTATGCAATGAACTCATCCCGAGCCCTTCCCCCTGCTACCGGAAGTACCTACAACCAAAACTGAAAACTGTAAGCACGAATCTTAGTGAGTCTCCCCAAACTACCACATACCATACACATAACATACAACTAGGAGATACGGTCCTCGCCCACACTCAACTAACAGGCCCTACCTTCTGAAATACGGGTCCCGCCCACACTTAGTGAGATACGGACCCTACCCATACCCAACTATCTAGGAGATACGGGCCTCGCCCACACTCAGTTAACTAGAGATATGGGCCTTGGCCACACTCGGCTACTAAGAGATACGTGCCTCGCCCACACTTGGATACTAAGAAACACATACAAGTATCACACTGACAATAAGTATAATCAAATATTTCAATCCATATCCATACTGAAATAATTCTAAGATACCGGTGCTGCCCACACTTAGCTACTAATTAACACACATAACATACACATGCCGACCTTGGTGCCTTCGACCCGTTCAACCAGGAGGAAACTCACCTCATTTTTGGATGATAGATGAAACGTTTCTGTCTGAAAATCAGCTCTACTCACTCCCTGAATGAAAACAATCCCTTAGATACCATTTCATGCTCATAACCCTATTAGGGTCAGCTATAGTCAAAGTCAAGGTCAAGTCAAAATCAAAGTAAAAGTCAATGCTCCGAGTTGACTCAACTCGTCGAGTTTACCCTTCAACTCATCAAGTTCCCATGAATCACAGAATCACAAAATCGCAATACAATTCATCGAGTTTTCCTCCAACTCGTCGAGTTCTTCCCTTTAACGGAATCGACATAGTTCGACCCAACTCATTGCGTTCCTCTATGAACTCACAAATTTCCTCATAGTTCTTTGTTTATTAATCCCTTTTCCTCAGATCTAAGGTTCCATAATATAGATCTACATTGTTCCTATGGTATACATCTGCAAAGTCAACAACTTGATGGCTTTGCATGCCTCAAATAAACCTAATCTAGAGATATAGCAACCTACTTCTATGGATATGGTATTTTCGTGAGCATGAATGGGTTTAGGACCCTTTTTATGAATCCAAGGACCAAATAACACTGAGAAAGGAAGTTTGTAGCTTCAGGATTATGGAGGTTTATCATGCTCCAACAATGGGGTGAAAAAGATCCATAAAATAAAACTAAGAGAGATCTAAGCTATTAAGCATCGAGTTTGAGACTTTTTACCTTAGAAAGTTGCCAAAGAAAAATGAGATCCCAGATCTAGTGCTTCTCATCAAGCTTAATGATCTTCTAGTTCTTCCAAGTCCTTCACCAAGCACAAGAACACACAAAAATCCACTTAAAACCTCTAGTTTCTTATAAAGGAGCACACAATACGATTTAGGGTTCAGGAAGGCCGATAAGGGACTGGTGGGAAGATTAAGTCCTTTATATAGGGTGCAAGATCCTAGAAATTAGGGTTTCATTCTAGCGGGTCTACTCGTCGAGTTGAGGCCTCTCAACTCGTCGAGTAAGTCACTTATTTACGCAGCCCTTTTAATCTCTACTTGATGAGTTGCTCTTACAATTTGAATAAATAATAAATTAAACACATATCTGGATCCAGACGTTCCAAGTGGTGTGGATTCAGAATCAATTGTGGGACTACGGAATCAACATGAAGAAAATTCCCTTATATTGTGATTCCGAAATTGCAATCAAAATATGTCACAATCCAGTGCACCATTCAAAAACAAAGCGTTTAGCACTAAGATACGACTTCATAAAGGATAATGTCGAAGATTTAATATTGAAGTTCATTTTGTCCGATCCACAGATCAGTTAGCTAACATCCTCACCAAAGCATTACCTAAAGCATCTTTCAGTAGGATCATACATGGTTTGTGGATGATTGAAGCTGAATTGGTTCCGAAATCGTCTTTGCAATAAAACAGTTTACTGTAGCATTCCGAATAACTCCGATCTTCGAAATTGGTTAGAATTAATTGTTCACTTCTGAATTATTCCCCGCTTCGGAGTACTTCTAAAGTACTGTTCATTCGAACTTCGAAATCATTTATCTTTCCAAAACTCAAAAATACTTTTCTTTACTTTTCTTTTTCAGAAAATCCAAACATATTTTTCTCCATTTCCACATTTTTTTAGAAATCCAAAAATCTCAAAAATATTTTCTTAATTTTCTTTTCTGAAAAACCAAAAATAGCAAAAATATTTTCCTTTTAAGGTTTGTAGCAAGTACATTTTAGAATTTAGAATGACATAAGGAATTGAAGGTCGACTACACAACTTCTTTCTACCATATCTTATCACATCTTTCACGTAATCCCCTGATTACTCAGACAAAACCAGTTTCAGCATATAATTACAAAACTCTAGTTCGTGATCGTAAAATCATTGTCACCATGATATTCTTCAAACTCCAATCCATTCTATTCTCAATTTAGTATTCTACATCAATTTTTTGTTCATAATCGTAACCCTTCATACTCTCAGGTATTACCACTGGGGTTTAGGTTACAATACATATGTGTTTATGATCTTGAAATTCTTATCACTATAATTTTGAGAGAAACCCAAAATCCGACTACCATTTTTGAATTGATGGTGAACAACTTTTTGTTCTAGATTTTTACCATTTGTGAATTGACGGTGAACAATTTATTGTTCTAGATTTTTACCATTTGTGAATTGACGGTGAACAATTTATTGTTCTAGATTTTTACATGTTGAATTAACAGTGAATTCTAGATATTTACCTAATGAATTGACGGATACACCCTTTTTGATTTGTACCATGAGTGTTCGAAATCTTATTTTTTTTCCTTGGTGTGATCTTAATGAAAGGTCCTAAACCCAAGTCATATATTCCCATTAGATCCAAGTTTTTCAAATTTTTAAAAAAAATGAGATTTTCCATTCAACATTTTCTAAAACATAGTTACTTCCAAACATTTCCAAAGCTTACTTGTTATTATGACTACACCGGTCAAACAAGTACTTCACCTAGATTTTCGGACTTATGTCAAGTTTCGAAATCTCTTTGAAGCTTAAGCCACCCTTAAAGCCTTCTAAAAGAAGCCTTGCACAGTTTCTTAACAAAGTGGTGATCGTAATTCAACGGGACTCCACACAAGCACTTCAGAGTCTTTCTTGACTCCGAAGAAATAGATCGTTGCCCGGGATCCACCAGTTTTTCATAACATTGTTTGATATCACTTAATCCCCCATATTAAATTTTCTTTATTTCTTTTCATTGGCACACCCCTTGCACTAAAATCCACATGATTTTAGAAAGTCTAGTTACTGTTTGGATTGATGATTATTCATTATGAAACTTGAGATTCTGAAACGACCTATCTTCGGAATTGTCGGATTAATGAAGAGGCACTAATTTTGAATTTTTTGACACACGCATATTCTTTGTAATGGTTTATGATAGTCATTGATGAGCTATTACAATATTATTGGCAAATTTTTCGACATGCAACAACATGAAATGACGGTATCTCGCCACTCACCATATGTCGTATTAAAAGGGTTTTCAAACTGTGTTCACTTTCTCTCACTGCTTACACAACTCTCAAACTCTCAAAAACAAAAAATCGCTCAATCAAATACTGTTCATCATCTTCCATACCAACAATAATGGCTGCTTCATCTAAAAACGTATCCTTTGCAAACCAATCTGCTTCAGTGATCATGCTCTCTGTGAAACCTAACCAAAACTTGATCATTGATTTGGATGCTTCTTGTTACAATGCACTGCTTCGCCTTATGATCGAGTGTTTGAAGTTTTCCCATCTCATGAAAGCCTTAACAATGGCATACGAAGTTCCTTTGGTGCATCTATCAAGGGTGTTCTCATCAACCATCTACAACATACAGGAGGATCTCATTAGCTTCGAGCTTGCCAATCACAAGACCTCGATCACCAAGCCCAATTTATGTAAGTTGATAGGGCTTGTATCATCTGAAGTGATCGTCGACCTGGAATCGATCCCAGCCACTGGCTTGATAGAAATGTTTTACTAAGTGGGATATACTGCGACATCTCTCTTCTATCAAAGTTCTGAAAATGCTTATTGTTGCCGATATAGAATGACCTATTCACCATTCTATTCAAAATCCTATCAGAATGGGTTGCAGATTCTGACTGTGCCAACAAGATGTTCTACACTATTCTATATGGGCTCTTCAATGGTGTAAACTTGGATTTTGGTTATGTTATCTGGTCTCAATTTGTACAAAGCACTAGTTCGACCACTCGACACACAGAAACTTCATGTGCTCGTTTCTTGTGGATTGTGTTCAAAAAGGTGTTGCTGCACTTTAAAGTTCAATGATGCAGTGATCTGAAAATAAAGGGTAAAAAATTAATTTTTAATATAGCTAAAACATTGATACCATTTATTTCAACCATTCCAAAACATCGTTAAGTAAAACATTTATCAGAGTTCATCCCAAAATCATCTATTGTGGAAATCCTAGGTGTGTGCACTGCAATCAATCCGAGCTCTTCATTTCCAAATTGATGATACCTGAAACAATAAACAAAACTGTAAGCACGAAGCTTAGTGAGTTTCCCAGAGCATACCCCACATAATCCGCATAACAACATAAACCATATCAATCACATAGGCCATGACAATCATATAAGGTAGCCATGGAAAACCTCCAATGTCCTATACACATAATCACATAAATCATATCAACTACACAAACCATTCCTATAAACATATAAGGAAGCCTTGGAGACATTCCAAGGTCTTACACTAAGTGCCACGGGAAACCCCCATGTTGTCGTTACTAGCCACCACTGGAACCCCCACGTGGTCTTGGCTAATTGTCACGGGAACCACCACGCGGTCTACACTAATCATGGAAATATCATACGAGCTAAACAAGTAAACATACTAGGAAGCCATGGAAACCCTCCAAGGACTTATACCAAATGTCATGGGGACCTCATCATGGTCTTAATATACTACCATGGGAACCCCCCAGGGACTGCCATACATATGTCCTAGAGTCATATCACATAACCAACTATCAATCCATATAACAATAAATGGGCCGGCCTTGGTGCCTTAGACCCATTGGTATGGTGAGAAGACTCACTTCGAATGCAAACGCTTCCCGAATGAAATCCTTAGCTATTGTCATGTCCACTTCCTCAGCTATCAATACCAATCAGTATACCCAATTAGCAATTAGGTCCTATAGCATAATCCTTAATCCATGTATGGGCTAAGATAACCATTCTACCCCTGGCTTAGTATGATCCAAAACTAAGGCCTAAACCCAAAACAAAAGCCTAACACTATATTGTCCATAAAACCATCAATGGCCTAAATTTGCAAATTAGGCTCGGACCTTTCTAACGGGCCTTATCCTAAAGCCCAGTATTCTCCTTAGTCCATAACCCTGCCCCCAATCGGCCCACAACAACCTAGTCCAAGAATTTGCCCAAACCGAGGCCCACAAAGGCCCAATAGGCCCAACTATTCCAATATTGGCACAAAGATACATTCAGGCCTAACAATCAACAAATCCAGGCCCATAACCATTAGGGCCCAAAGGTCCGAAGTCCACTAAGGCCCAAGCCCTCATGAGAGAGTACGCCTAGCATACCTCTTCTGTACGCTTAGCGTACTGGGCAAGTGGATTGTACGCGCAGCGTACAACATCGTACGCCCATCGTACAAATAGCTCATGCACAAAATTCATTAAGTGCTTAATACTTGATCCAACAAGTCCAAATCACAGCTCTAAGCTATAATTAACGTCTAAACCCATAAAGTCACTGACTTGGTGACTTTGCATGCCCCATACAAACCTAAACTCCAAAAATGGCATTCTACTTCCATAATAGTGACCCTAATTCATGCATGAACCCATTAAGACCTTCAAGATGGCAACTTTCTATCTTAGGGACTCAAATAGCACCAAGGGTAGCAATCCTAAGCCTAAGAATTGGATTTAACCCATAAAGCTTCATCCTTGGGACCACAAAGGACCAAAAACTCAGCATAAGAGATCTGAAGGAAGTAACCACCAATTTTAAGACTTTATACCTCGAATAAGAGCCAAAAGTTGGTGTAGTTATAGATCTAAAAGCTCTATCTTCTTCAATGAGTCTTCAAGAATGAACACCTTCTTCAAAAGCACATGAATACTCCTCTAATGGCCATCCAAGCTCCAAAATCACTCAAAGGAGGGCTAAGGGTTGATTTCTAGGGTTTAGAGTGGTGGAGGATGAAGATATTAGGGTTGAGTTATGAGATAAGGAGCTTAAATAGGGTCCAAGACCCCAAAATAGGGTTCTGATATGACTGGCATACACCAAGCGTACATACGGTACGCCTAGCGTACTCCGAGAAACATTCATGACCATCGTGGTCAGTACGCCCAGTGTACTCCAAGGTATGCCTCGCATACCACCTTCTTTAATGGTACTCCCTACCTACGCTTTGTGTACCCCCTGCCTAATTGACTAAGCCTGAAAACCACGAAACTTCTGAAGGCAATTACTTCTTCATTATATACCCGATTCCGACGACCCTTATATCCATGAAAAGGTGATGATAAGTCCTACACTTCTATCAAATCATACCTTTCTTAAGACCTTCTGAACAAAAGTCTATTTTCCACAAAAGCCTTAACTGACCCTTTACCAAAATACCCCTAGGCTCCAACACACGAACCGAACACCCGGATCACTTTTAATACCTCACCCGTACCCAAATTGGCCTAGATCTTGCCTTTTCAAAAGCCATAATCCTTATTATGATTGATCTTCGGGCCACAGCCTCAGACTAGGAATCAATTCAGAACAGGGTGTTATAACTCTCCCCCACTTGAATTAGATTTCGTCCTCGAAATATGTCCTTACCTTCCCACCACATCCAACAATCTGGTCCATACCTCTACAATACGGACTACATATAGCCTTCCCAAGGTATCCTGATACCAAACCTAAAAGTACTTACCCACCTGAAAAGGAATGAACCTTAAACCTTCCTGCATAAAAACCTCTCTATTCTTTCGAAACCAGAAACTTCAAATTGAACTAGCTTCCTGACAAGTCACCCACATTGAACCATTAATCGAACATATTCCCTAAGGAAACCATCCTGAACCAAAGTACTTTCCACTCATAATACTTTGAGACTTCCCAAAGAACAAAATACTGGTTAAACGCGGCTGTAGAATACTAAACTTGATAGGAGGCTCAAATAATCCTTCGTGTAGAAGATTCTCCCATGCAACGGTTGGACTCGTATGAGAGCTAAGCGACATAGTCAAATCAATTATTCTGAGATTATTTAATACCATTGCAAGTCGATTAGCATCACCCGGTCAATAACTACTCCACATATGGATCCCAAATCATTGTCGAGACTCGGAATACCGTACCGCCATCCAGCTGCTTTTCATAGCAACCATGACTTCCCTAGATCCTAATCTTGTCTGCCTCAATCCGAAATGTAGGATTCCTGCCTAGTTGTTGAGCCAACAAGCAACCTAGCATTCGCCCCATGCGACCTACGAAAGATACCTCATCTGACAATAACTGTCCTATCTATACAGCTACTCATGGCTCTTTCCATCTGTTTGATTCATCTGATCATGATAGGCTGACCATCTATCACCACTAAATCTGACGCAAAAGGTGAATGCTACCAAAATAACTGTAGTCTCACATCATGCCCTGTCTCCTTCGACCTACCGATTCTTGATTCCAATTATGTTGTGACCTGCTCACAACCTTGCAAACTGAACCACGCTGATATAAGTCATCTGAACGAACCTGTGAATGCCATGGATACCCTGCAATCTTTCAACACTTTGCACAATATCTAACTATTTGTGAATGCTATGACTACCCCGTAGTCTTACAACACTTCCCACACCATCTGACTGCTAGTGAATGCTACGACACCCCCATAGTCTTAAAACACTTCCCACACCATCTAACTGCTAGTGAATGCTACGACACCCCCATAGTCTTACAACACTTCCCACACCATCTGACTGCTAGTGAATGCTACGACACCCCCATAGTCTTACAACACTTCCCACACCATCTGACTGCTAGTGAATGCTACAACACCCCCATAGTCTTACAACACTTCCCACACCATATGGCTGCTAGTGAATGTTATGACACCCCTGTAGTCTTACATCACTTTCTCCCTAACACAATCACAACCCAGTGCCTTACCCCTAATCTATTAATTCGAATCACATACAAAGTCGAGCACGCACTCGACAAACTCGTTTCATGACCTTAACCCTAACTTGATTCCCCAAATTCTTCTATCAACCACCAATGAGATGCGATTCACATGCTGGAAAGTTTTACTGAACTCCCAACTCACACAAATCTCAAACCAATCAGCCTCTTGGGTTGCCTTCCTCCCCGAAGGGGATGCTAAAATTATTTTATTATCATAGCTGCTCCTGCTCCTGAATAATTCTCCCTTACTTCAATTCGACAAGTACTTACGATGCACGAGAATTGAAGGATTTCCCTAATCCTTCTTACCCCTTAATAGTATGTTGGCGACTGAATCTTACCCTTACTAGTGATCCATTTCTAGTGCATCCGACAATCACCCAACTCCTTGAATCCGGAATAATACACTTGATACCTTAACGCGTACAATATTCCAAATCACCTTCCATGTTATGATATCAATTCCTTGATTTCTCATGCCGACGACTAAGAACCATAACTTTTCCATGCACCGACGACCCTCTAATCTAATTTCTATCCTCAAGGAATCATTATACTCTAACTGACTTTAACCCACGCGAAGGTATGATTCCCTTGACACATCCAATGATTCAACAATTCATGCAACTGACACCACCATCTTCATGCTACCATTCTTTTTCTAGCAACGGTAGTTCCTTGAACTCCCAATTTCTTCCATAGGCAGATATCGATCATACCCGAACAATGACAGACCCACTGATCCCTGAATTTACTGGGGAACTATCCAACTAATTCCTAAAAAAAGACCAGGCACAATGATGGTACACGCGGGACCCACCCGCAAGATACGACCATCTACAGATTCATCAAAGACTCCTCGACATACAAAATGACATATGACAATACTTCATAACCCAAGATCTCACTCATTCTAACTCAATCAAAATTCCAAAGCATTACAAATTCCTGATATCCACTTGAAGTGGCAGAAGATAACATATCCGCAACCATCTGAAGGAATCTTGATCACCTCCTTTTGAGATACCTCGACCATCCTGAGGACATGGTGCAAACTCCCTTCCGATCCTGATGACAGGAACTAACAATAGGATCCTCCTTTCCTAAAAGATTCTAAGGATCCACAAGCTTTGGGCTCTAGATGGGCCCCCAATTACCCCGCGACGATTTCAGACTAAAAGGCCTCGGGACGACTAATGAGAGCTCCCAAAATCCTTTCCTTGGATGAACGCAAGACCACTGAGGTCCATTCCATAACTTTGTGAGTAATCTCCGATGAGATGAACTCTCGCGATCGCGTATCGATTGGCCCAGGTCCTTCTCCTGAGCCGGAGCCAGAATCAGAATCTGGATCCCATTCCTGAGTACTACAAATCAGTCTCCAGCTCGGGGGTTCTAGAAATCATATCATTCAGGCTCTCGCACCCCGACACCCTCACCAACTCAATTGTCAATAGTTGAGCTGCAGTAGCTGGAGCAACCCCTGCTCTATCTGACTACAACTACTTCCAAGACATAGTCTCCAACCCGTAAGCACAATAGAACGCACAATCAATCTGTGTCGTCCGATACAAAAGATCCACGGTGAACCGAGCCTCAGCTCCTAAGGGGTAGGGACTAGTGCGGAAAACACTTTCCATCTCCCTAACCCAACGCGAACTCAAATTCCTACTAGCTCACCAATGGAGTCAGGACCAAACCATGGTCCTTCCTCGAGTGTACTCATCCTCGTCTGGTAATGTAGCTATCCCTACGATCCAACATAGCCAATAATTATCCTTCCCATACGCTTCTTAGATTCTCCAAGACTCTCACCGATTCGAGTATGGATCATGTGCATTCAGTAGTACATGCCCATACTACCTTCCACACCTATCCATACTTTCCTCGACAATCCTCCCGAATCCTCTAAGTCACCTACTCCACTGGTGCACCAAATATCCGCTAAACAGCAACATAACACCCACCAAAGTAACCCCTAGGCTCCCCTTAGGTTCCCAAACTCACCGAACCACCCCATTAACTCACTGGAGCATATCTTAGGCTTTCCTACGTTCACAACCTCGACCTACCATCAACTGATGAAGAAATCCCCATGATGCCAGCCTTCCACCTCCTGGATATCGTCATATGCACTTAGTAGCTGACTCCCATCGCTCAAGAGTTCCACAAAGCACAAAGCAAGAAGCATTCGTGCAGTAGCACTCCAATCCAAAGAACCATCATAGAACATTCAGCCCACATACCACAACCCATGTTGTCCTTATCCATCCATCCTCACTGTCTGTTGCCTTATGCATGCAAACTATACATAGAACATGATCTAACAGACTATCGAATAATAGACTCTACCATAGGACCACAACCAGACAAGGAACAGGAAATAAGGCCAAATCAATTATTCTAAGGCTATAAGATCCTAACCATATACAATTTTAAAAGCATACACCTAGCAGTTACTAATACCAATAATCATTCTCATTCTAGCATGGCATCCAAATATTCCCAAGGCTACAAACACCACATATTAGGCCAATCTATTGCTAACTACTTAGCACTACCATGCAAGTCTACCATCTCACACAACATATAATGGCATCTCCCCTAGCCCTAACTAGCATGTGATTCACAGATTCATAAATCAAGTCATAACAGGTAACATATATGGGTATTATGGGGAAACTTATTTGAGCTCGGCCGATTGCATGCACGACACCCTTTCTTTTCTTAGAAAACTTTTCCTTGAAAACACTTTTCTTTTGAAAACTTTACAGATCCTTAGTTTGAGTTCAGACACACCCGAAGGTATGTCCAAATCTCTCAAACCAAGGCTCTGATACCAACTTGTAACGACCCAAAAATCAAGGGTATAAATTTCATTTTTAATATAGCCAAAACATTGATACAATTTATTTCAACCATTCCAAACATCGTTAAGTAAAACATTTATCAGAGTTCATCCCAAATTCATTTACTGCAGAAATCATAGGTGTGTGCACTGCGATCAATCCGATCTCTTCATTTCCAAATCGATGATATTTGAAACAATAAACAAAACTTTAAGCACGAAGCTTAGTGAGTTTCCCAGAGCATACCCCACATACTCCGAATAATCCATATAACTGCCTAAACCATATCAATCACATAGGCCATGACAATAATATAAGGGAGCCACAGAAACCCTCCAAGGTCTTATACACATAATCACATAAATCATATCAACTACACAAACCATGCCTATAAACATATATGGAATCCTTGGAAACCTTCCAAGGTCTTACACCAAGTGCCATGGGAAACCCCCACGTGGTCTTTACTAGCCGCCACTGGAACCCCCACATGGTCTAGGCCAATTCTCGTGGGAACCTCCATGTGGTCTACACTAATCATGGAAATATCATACGAGCTAAACAAGCAACCATACTAGGAAGCCATGGAAACCCTCCGGGAACTTATACCAAATGCCATGGGAACCTTTTCATGGTCTTAATATACTGCCACGGGAACCCCCCAGGGACTTCCATACAAATATCCTAGCGACATATCACATAACCAACTAGTAATCCATATAACATCAAATGGGTCGGCCTTGGTGCCTTAGACCCATTGATATGGTGAGAAGACTCACTTCGAATGCAGATGCCTCCTGAATGAAATCCTTAGCTGCTGCCATGTCCACTTCTTGAGCTATCAATACAAATCAATATACCCAATTAGCAATTGGGTCCCATAGCATAATCCTTAATCCATGCATGGGATAAAATGACCATTCTACCCCTAGCCTAGTATTATCCAAAACTAAGGCCCAAACCTAAAACTAAAGCCCAACACTACAATATCCATAAAACCATTAATGGCCCAATTTTCTAAATTGGGCCTGGACCTTTCTGAGGGGCCTTATCCTAAAGCCCAATATTCTCCTTAGTTGATAACACTACCCTCAATTGACCCACGAAGGCCCTTAGCAACCTAGTCCAAGAATTGGCCCAAACCGAGGCCCACAAATGTGAAGTCTATTTCTATATTGGGCTACAAAGCCGAATAGGCCCAAATATTACAATATTGGCCCAAAGATACATTCAGGCCTAACAATCAGCAAATCCAGGCCCAAAACCATTAGGGCCCAGAGGTGTGAACTCCACCAAGGCCCAAACCCTCCTGAGAGCGTATGCCCAACGTAACTCTTCTATACACTTAGCGTACTGGGAAAATGGACTATACATGCAACATACAACATAGTACACCCAACATACAAACAGCTCCTGCACAAAATCCATTAAGTGCTTAATACTTGACCCAACAAGTCCAAATCATAGATCTGAGCTATACTTAACGTCTAAACCCATAAATTCACTGACTTGGTGACTTTGCATGCCCCAAACAAACCCAAACTCCAAAAATGGCATTCTACTTCCATAAAAGTGACCCTAACTCATGCATGAACCCATTAAGACCTTCAAGATGCCAACTTTCTGTTTTAGGGTCTCAAATAGCACCAAGGGTGGCAACCCTAAGCCTAAGAATTGGATTTGACCCATAAAGCTTCATCTTTGGGACCAAAAAGTTCAAAAAACTCAACAAAAGAGATCTTAAGGAAGTAACCACCAAGTTTAAGAGTTTATACCTCAAATGATAGCCAAAAGTTGGTGTAGTTCTAGATGTAAAAGCTCTATCTTCTTCAATGAGTTTTCAAGAATGAGCACCTTATTCAAAAGCACCAAAATAATCCTCTAATGGCCATCTAAGCTCAAAAATCACTCAAATGAGGGCTAAGGGTCGATATCTATGGTTTAGAGGGGTGGAGGCTGAAGAAATTAGGGTTAAGTTATGAGATAAGGAGCTTAAATAGGGTCCAAGACCCTAAAATATGGTTCTGATCTGACTGGTGTACGCCCAACATACATACGGTACGCCCAACGTACTCCGAGGAACATTCGCAAACATCTTGGTCAGTACGCCCAACGTACTCCAAGTTACCTTCTTCACTAGTACGCCCCACATAATCGGCAAAGCCTGAAAACCATGAAACTTCCGAAGGACATTCCTTCTTTGTTATAAACCCGATTACGATGATCCTTATATCCACGGAAAGGTGATGAGAAGTCCTACACTTCTATTAACTCATACCTTTCGTAAAACCTTCCAAAAAAAAGTCCATTTTTTCACAAAAGCCCGAATTGACACTTTACTGAAATATCCCTAGGCTCAAAAACACGAACCGAACACCCGGATCACTTTTAATACCTCACCCGCACCCAAATAGGCCTAGATCTTACCTTTTCAAAAGCCCTACTCCTTATGATGACTGATCTTCAGGCCACAGCCTCAAACTAGGAATCGATTCAGAACAGGGTGTTACAAGTGATGAAGGACTCCTTGATGACCTATATCCCCAAGCTATAGACCACAACGTTCATCATGCCAGATCTACAAAATTTTGATTTCGTTGGTTCAATCTCGGAGGTGATGTTAGCAAAATTTCTTATGGAAAATGACCTTATTATGACGTATCATTCCTTGCCCACATTTGGAATCCGCCCAATCCTTGCAGAGCTACAACAGGTATCAATACAGGAGACAAACCGAAAACAGGAGGAAAGAGAAAATAAAAAGCTTCATGTTCGGAAACTGTGAGAATTCTAAAGATAACCAAGAAACATGCTGCAAAAACCATATCGCCCAGTCCTTTTCTCTAATATAATTCAGATGAGAGGAATTTATCAGAAGCACATGCAACTAATATTCTACATCATGAGGAGGATGATACAGCCCATGTTTTTGAACCTCCAACTTCAGAACCTCTTCCGAAGGTATCATCTCCTCCACCCCTAATCTCCTCGCACCTCATATATTTTTGACTCCGTTATCAAAGAACCATTTCCAAACCTCACCCCTCCACCTCTACCACCACCATTTAACTGTACATATTCCAAAACTACAAGCTCAACCAATCCCACAACAATACCGATCTCATCCATTCCTTCCTTACCCACAACTTCCCCAACCATACTCAACGTCAATAGTGATGAAGATGAAGCTCCTATGATGAAGGTTCAATTCAAACAGTTGAATGAGAAACTTGACTTGATCCGAGAGCAGTCCAACACATTCTCTTTAACAAAGTAGGAGAATCTACTAACCACTCATAGGGCCACTATTGAGATGCTCACTACCACAAATGTGAAATTCATTGGAGAATCCTCCAAGGCCATCCATGATTCTGAAAACAGGATTTCTGAAGCAACCAGACAATTCGAAAATCCACATCACGAGGTGAACGAATTCAGGATTGATTTTTGAATCTCCTCCGACACAAACACAGCTAATATGAACAAAGTGACTGAGGGATTTCACTCTTCCTAGAAGGATGAAAAGGAAGCTGTCTCAAAGCTCCGGGCAAACATCAAACTTAATAATGTTGATCTTAATTCATCCATCACTGCTCAAATCGACAAATTGCAAAAGGATCTAGCAATTGAGAATAAGATAATGGATGAATTAGTTGAGAAAACTCAGAAAACTAAGGTTCTCACTAAGAAGCTGAAGAATGCTACCCAGGACATTACCCAACTTGAAGAAGAGAGATCTTTAGTAAAAGGGTGCATTTCTGAAATCAACCAATACTTGATGCGGATCGCTGAAACACGCGATTCCTCGTTCACTCTCTCTATTCAACAGAATCTCTCAGAAAAGCTACAACCTGTTTTAGCCATGCTAAATCAGATACAAAGTGTTTTGGTAAGCAGGGATTCTACGAAACAAGGGGGAGACGAGGAAGAAAAGAGAAAGACTGAGACTGATCGGAAGGATAACAGAGCTTCCGGATCAGGAAAAGACAAAGGAAAAGGAAATTTCAAAGATGACAACGAAGAAAATACGATGATATCTGAATCGGAAAGGATTTCCATAGAGAAATGAGACAAAGAGCTTGACGAGCTCATGGATCTTCGGAAGAAATTCGAGGCAGAAGAAGTTGAAGCCAAAAATGCGAAACTGGTTTTGGAAACTAAAAAATCTATGTTTCCTACCTGGTCTTTCGAGCGTATTCAGAAAGAAGCTATAAATGATCCAAATCTCTACTGGTTGGAGCCCACAATGTCTTTTGACTTAAATAATGATGTGGAATGTCAGTTCGATTTTCCCATCATTCCTAGGTCATTTCTCTTTCGGTGCTTTGAAAAGATTGAGAAATCCATGATCTCTGATGATGAGTAAACCAAAAGCTCTCTTTGTTTTACTTGAAATATGCGAAACCGCAGTATGAGACATGGAGCTTAAAGAGAATAATGGCATTGAAGGTTGGATTGCCAATTCAGACTGAAGACTTCTTGAATATCCAGTTTAAAGGATTTCGATGTGCCAATCACGTGCTTCATGAGTTCACATTGGCTGACTTGCCTTGCATAAAACCCTACAATTGGTATCTCTTTTCTACATTGTGGCAAAGGATTTTTAGAAATATGATCCCATTTTTGCACACATGAAGCGGATGATCAAGTGTTATATTATTGAAATTGCAAAGATGGACGTTGAGATCACATCGGTTCTGAAGAAGAAACTCATTCTGAAGCTAGAAGAACAACCGGAATATATTCAACACTTGAAGGCAGGACTCATTCGGAAGAAACATTGGACCATTGTTTACAAGAGACAAGAAGGTGAAGTGGTTCAGAACGACATGTGGTTTTTAAAGGACAAACACCTATACTTGTCAACGGCTCTCAGAATAATCTTGTCCTCTACTGAAGCTCACAAAGCCAATCTTGCTACTCATGTAAAATGTGTTTCAGATATGATACGTTGGTATTTGTCAGTTAGTGGCTCACTTCTGAAAATCATGCCAAAGATCTTTGATGCGCAAAGACAACCAGGAAGACTCATTCCGAATTCGACACAAAGAGGGAGATTGTTAAGTATCTTTGTTGTGTCAAATGGTTGTGTTTGTAATTTTTGTGTACAAATTCTGATTCCAAAATGGGCATGTCCATCTTCGGTTTCTTAGCTTAGTCTATCTATAATTAGTGCTATGTTCTCTTTCTTTTGTATCGATCTTTTTGTAACCATCTAGCACTCATATAATTGTTTTGTATTGCGAATTGTTCTTTGTGCTTTGTTATTGGAGATTGAGCTTATTTCACTTCATATCATTCTTGTTAATTGAATCATTTTGGCATTTTATATTGAATATAGAATTTATCGGTCTTATCAAAAGCTTAAACGAGGTTGAAAAGTTTTGGAATTGGATTAATAAGGGTATGTCGGTCAAAATCAAAGAAAATTAGATAAAAAAAATAAGAAAGGTTTTTTCTTAAATGTGAGGTATGAGTTATCTTTTTTAATTAGAGTTAATAAAATTGACTTTGCTTTCAGTAAGGTTTTAGTAATGTCAAAAGGTTAAATTAGTTATGGTTTATGGTAAAAAGTGTTATAAACTTTTTGATTATGATTGTTCTCCTTTTTGCTTTGCGAGTAATTCAGGATATATTTTGTTGGTTATTACTACGAACTAGGTGTGAGACTCATGTATTACATGGGTTTAATTAAAAAAACCAAATATAAAATTTTAACAATTTGAAAAGTTTGAATTTATAAGAAAAATGAAAAAAATTTGAATTATTAAAATTAATGAGATTTTAATGTATTGAATACATTACATATATAAACTATTTCTAATAAATACTTTATATATATATATATATATATATATATATATATATATATATATATATATTACCTTACACATTAAATGTGGAATTTTAATTTAATAAATTAAAAATACAATAAAATGACAAGTGGAAAATATAAATTTTTAAAAGTTCTAGAAAATATCATGTGTCCAAATGAATTGAAAATAAGATAATGGATGAATTAGCTGAGAAAACTCAGAAAACTAAGGTTCTCACTAAGAAGCTGAAGAATGCTACCCAGGACATTGCCCAACTTGATGAAGAGAGATCTTTAGTAAAAGGGTACATTTCTGAAATCAACCAATACTTGATGCGGATCGTTGAAACACGCGATTCCTTGTTCACTCTCTCTATTCAACAGAATCTCCTGTTTTAGCCATGCTAAATCAGATACAGAGTGTTTTTGGTAAGCGGGGATTCTACGAAACAAGGGGAAGATGAGGAAGAAAAGAGAAAGACTGAGACTGATCGAAAGGATAACGAAGATTCCGGATCAGGAAAAGACAAAGGAAAAGGAATTTCTAAAGATGACAACGAAGAAAATACGATGATATCTGAATCGGAAAGGATTGCTAGAGAGAAATGAGACAAAGAGCTTGACGAGCTCATGGATCTTCAGAAGAAATTCGAGGCAGAAGAAGTTGAAGCCAAAAATGCAAAACTGATTTTGGGAACTAAAATATCTCTGTTTCCTACCTAGTCTTTCGAGCGTATTCAGAAAGAAGCTATAAATAATCCAAATCTCTACTGGTTGGAGCCCACAATGTCTTTTGACTTAAATAATGATGTGGAATGTCAGTTCGATTTTCCCATCACTCCAAGGGCATTTCTCTTTCGGTGCTTTGAAAAGATTGAGAAATCCATGATCTCTGATGATGAGTAAACCAAAAGCTCTCTTTGTTTTACTTGAAATATGCGAAACCGCAGTATGAGACATGGAGCTTAAAGAGAATAATGGCATTGAAGGTTGGATTGCCAATTCAGACTGAAGACTTCTTGAATATCCAGTTTAAAGGATTTCGATGTGCCAATCACGTGCTTCATGAGTTCACCTTGGCTGACTTGCCTTTCATAAAACCCTACAATTGGTATCTCTTTTCTACATTGTGGCAAAGGATTTTTAGAAATATGATCCCATTTTTGCACACATGAAGCGGATGATCAAGTGTTATATTATTGAAATTGCAAAGATGGACGTTGAGATCACATCGGTTCTGAAGAAGAAACTCATTCTGAAGCTAGAAGAACAACCGAAATATATTCAACACTTGAAGGCAGGACTCATTTGGAAGAAACATTGGACCATTGTTTACAAGAGACAAGAAGGTGAAGTGATTCAGAACGACATGTTGTTTTTAAAGGACAAACACCTATACTTGTCAACGGCTCTCAGAATAATCTTGTCCTCTGCTGAAGCTCACAAAGCCAATCTTGCTACTCATGTGAAATGTGATTCAGATATGATACGTTGGTATTTGTCAGTTAGTGGCTCACTTCTGAAAATCATGCCAAAGATCTTTGATGCGCAAAGACAACCAAGAAGACTCATTCCGAATTTGACACAAAGAGGGAGATTGTTAAGCATCTTTTTTGTGTCAAATGGTTGTGTTTGTAATTTTTGTGTACAAATTGTGATTCCAAAATGGGCATGTCCATCTTCGGTTTCTTAGTTTAGTCTATCTATAATTAGTGCTATGTTCTCTTTCTTTTGTATCGATCTTTTTGTAACCGTCTAGCACTCATATAATTGTTTTGTATTGCGAATTGTTCTTTGTGCTTCGTTATTGAAGATTGAGCTTATTTCACTTCATATCATTCTTGTTAATTGAATCATTTTGGCATTTTGTATTGAATATAGAATTTATCGGTCTTATCAAAAGCTTAAACGAGGTTGAAAAGTTTTGGAATTGGATTAATAAGGGCATGTCGGTCAAAATCAAAGAAAATTAGATAAAAAATCAGAAAGGTTTTTTCTTAAATGTGAGGTATGAGTTATCTTTATAATTAGAGTTAATAGAATTGACTTTGGTTTCAGTAAGGTTTTAGTAATGTCAAAAGGTTAAATTAGTTATGGTTTATGGTAAAAAGTGTTATAAACTTTATGATTATGATTGTTGGCCTTTTTGCTTTGCGAGTAATTCAGGATGTTTTTTGTTGGTTAATACTACGAACTAGGTGTGAGACCCATGTATTACATGAGTTTAATTAAAAAAAACAAATATAAAATTTTAACAATTTGAAAAGTTTGAATTTATAAGAAAAATGAAAACAATTTGAATTATTAAAATTAATGAGATTTTAATGTATTGAATACATTACATATATAAACTCTTTCTAATATATATATATATATATATATATATATATATATATATATATATATATATATATATATATATATATATATACTACCTTAAACATTAAATGTGGAATTTTAATCTAATAAAATAAAAAATACAATAAAATGACAAGTGGAAAATATAAATTTTAAAAATTCTAGAAAATACCATGTATCCAAATGAATGAAATGAGGACATGTAGCAAAAAACCATTCATTTATTACAGGAGATTTTATAAAGCATTATATGTGGTATTCATTTTTAAGCTTAAAAAGAAAATCTTTCAATCATGCTTATTTTGAAGGAATTGATGGAAACATGCTACTCGGTTTGGTGGCTTCAGATCAGCAAATGACTTACCACTTTCCAGTTCACAATGCCAAAGAACTATGAAACTAATTTGTACAAATGAAAAGTATTAAAGTTAAATTATTTAGTCTAGCCATTTTTGAAAAATAATAATCGATAATAACAATTCCACTTTTTAAATGTACAAAAACTCAATAACTGATAATCTAATAATCATTGATTTGAAGTTTTTTCTTGAAAATGTCTATCTTCAATAAGATTACTAATCTAAGAATCATAATAAATAAATAAAAAATTTGTTTTAATTTTTTGTTAACGTAACGTGAATCATATTTTAATTTTTCCTAAAATATCAATCAACTTTTATCTATCCATTAATGTTACTAGGATAGAAGAAAACATATAAATCTAACAACCAATTAAATTATTTGATGATAATACAAAAATATCAATAACATAACAAATTTCAACAATTATATAATTTATTATATGAAATCCATGATTTTATTAAATATAAACGAAAATTATATCTGCAATAAAAAAACAGATTGTATATTGTATGTAAAGTTAATGAACAACAATCTTAAAAATGATCTATAATCGTAATTTTGACAGAATGTTAAAAAATAATTAAAAATGATCTATTTTGAAAAAAATATATATATTGACAGTAAGAAATAAAAATTAAAATAAACATAATCTAAATTATTACAACGTATACAAACAAGATAAAATGAAACGTTATTCTTTAGAATAACTTATGTGGAAGCCTAATCTCACACGATTATTTTTCATTCTTTCATAAAAATTAACGTTGTATTTCGTGAAAAATGGCAAACCAAACATAATAGTTTTTGAATTTTTTCTCACATGAAATAGACCATTTATGAAGATGAAAAAAGCTTTTGGGATTTGCTCGCAAATTCACGAATATATTTAAAATTGTGAAAGTTTGAAAATTTTCACGCGTAAAATTGTTTCTTATGTTTTTAAGATTATGATATGTTCAGTAAAGAAAACTAAGCTCCACTTGGAAATGATAAATCCTTAATACGTAGGCTATAAACCAACATAAATATCAAACGCTACCAAAATAAACCAACATAAATCCTTAGAGGATTATGATATGGTTTTTAACCGAATTTTTTTAGGTTTAAACCGTGCTTCAGTTATTAAAAAAAAATTATGTAGTTGGGTATATTGAGTTGAACTGAAGCTGGATCAATTTGGACCGATAAATTAATCATTTTCCTTTCACAACAAACATTTGAAACTCCTATGATTTTTCAAATTATTTCTAATAATATTATAAATAAGTTACATAATTTTATATAAATATAAAAAAGCATCTACCTAAACCTAAAGTTATAACTGTTTGAAAAATCACTTTGATTCAAAAACACGAAATATATACAAACTGGGTTTCACTAGAAAAAAAAATGTAGTTTAATATATTTAGTTGAATCGGTCCGAGTTTGATCTATTTTGACCATAAAAGAAGCATTTTCCTTTCACTACATACATTTAAAACTCCCATGATTTTTCAAATTGTTTCCAATGATATTTTAAAAAAGTTACATAATGTTATATAAATATAAAAAACATCTACCTAAACATAAAATTATAACTGTTTGAAAATTCGATTTGATCAAAAGCACGAAATATATACGCATATTATATTTTATAAATGAGTTCTTTTTATAATGAATTTTTGAATCTTGAAAATACATATAAACAAATTTTCTATATTAAGTACCTAACTGAATTTATGATTTTAGAATTGAAAAAAAGTTATTCAATAAAAACTTACTTTTTTGAATAGCAACTTAAGAGATTATAGAAAAATAGAACTATTGAACAATAAACTAAGAGTAAACAAGAGAAAAGTATTTTACTAAATAAATTGAATAATGTTTTATTAATAAGAAAGCTTGTGTATATATGTGTGTATGTGTTTTTAAGTAAATCGAAAAGACTTAACTTTGAATCAATAGAAAGTGGGTGGATTAATCGTCTCCTACTCTCCTTTGACACTACTAGTATTATTTTTAACATTTCCTTTGGCTTACCCTTTACAACAAAAACTAAAAACACCAACGCAAAAGGGAGATTTGTCGTAAAGGAAAAGTGATCACCAATGTATTACTTGGCGAGTTGGCAACCACACACCCCGCATATAGTCCTTTTGTGTATTGCTTACATACTATAATATATATTTCATATATAAAAAAAGCAATGTTTTAAAAATTGGTTTTTTAATTGAATCGGTCGAGTGATATTTTTCGGTTCAATCGGTTTAACTGGTTCAACCAGATGGTCAAACCGGCTCTATATTTTTATATGTTTTTAATTATCCTGCATGCATTGATTACAAAAACTTGTCATCTTTTTAGTATTACAAACGTAAATAGAATGCAACATATAAAAACAATCATTATAGAAGTCAAAACCAAACAAAGAAGATCAAAACAAACACAAAAATCCAAGAATGTCCGGTTCAACCTGGTCCATTCCGGTTCAATTCAGCCGGTTGAACCGGTTTTTTACCAAAACCGGTCGGTTCAATCCGGTCAGGAAATCATTATAAAACCGGTCCAAATCGAACCGCCCTCACCTCCGGTTCCCGGTTCGACCGGCCGGTTCGAACCGGTTTTTAAAACACTGTAAAAAAGTACAATTTTTGCTACAATTAAGCAAAACCTATACTTATTTCATATTTATATTCATGTTACAATCGTAATTGATAAAAGTCAACTGTTTTACAACCATTTTTTTTCTAAATAGTAACAGTAGCAATTCCACAAGGCTACAAATCAAGAGAAATAGTACCATATGCCTTCAAGATTATAAGTGCTCGGGGAATTGATATGAAGATTTTTTTTATTATTTTATTATTTTTTATTTTTTTATTTTTATATCAATTTTTTTATTTAATTATCATTGTACAACAAATGAGATGACAAACAGGCAACAAGCTGCGTTGCTAAGCTTTTTTGTATAGCAAAACTCAATCTTTTAAAGACTACATTCATAGAACTAGGAGATATACCATTGCAATGCATAATCCGTTGTACTCTATTAAGAAGCTCTACCGCATCCGGTACGAGGAAACCAAACGTATCAAACGCAAATGGTATGAACACGTGTTGATTTTCCATGCACGATTTCTCATGTTTGCCGACTTTGCCGGTAGCAGCTTTTAAAGCAGCCAGTCCTGCCGTGAAACCCCCCGCCCTTAAGCCCATGAGAGGGGATACCCCTGTAAGGTCCACACATGCATGTTTCCCTCCGATCCATCCAAAAATCAAAATATCAGCCGGTCTAAGGGTTGACCTTCCTTCTGTCGGGTCAATCAAGAAATTCACAGGTGCCTCTTTCTTAACGGAAGCTCCTGCACGCTTAAATATATCGAACAAAACATCTCTGACCATATCGTGCTAGTATTTGAACCCCGAGAGTTCTTTACAGTGAACTGCATGCTCTCCAAAGGAGTCCAAACATGCCTTGCGACACACCGGACATATCTCGTCAGCTGGGAATATTGGAATCATGAGTCAATATTTGAGGATAGTACGATACTCCACAGGAGACATATGTTGGCCAATCACATCTATAGGGATAGCAAGAAGAAAATCTTGGGCATGTGGTGCACATAAGCACTGGAAAAACCGCTTTCTGACGGGCCGTCATGTCGAGATGAACTTCCATACCTTGGACAATTTTACGAAAAAGGGCACTCGCCAGCGTATTTTGGGATTTAGGGGGGGGGGTGTCTTTAGTAGTAAAACTGCTAAGGTCAGAATTTGGGAGCTTGTTACGAAGAGAAGCCAAGGCACCATCATAATCAGAATCCATACCATATATGCCGCTATCCTGTAAGATGTGGTCTTGCAATACCCAAATTTGGGCCCTTGAGGCAACAAAAGCATATGAAGTAGCCTCTACTACCAAGTATAAACCAAAACCACCAAACCTGATGGATAAGGAAGCAATGCGCCATTGTATGTGTTGGATTAGTGTCTAAGTCCATAACTATTTTGGTATGTACTTGACCCGATGGTGCATGATCCTTTTGGGTTGCCTTCACCAAAGCAACTTAATAGGATGAATTATGGAGAGAAATGATTAAATATGATTTATTAATATATTATGAGAATAATATATTAAAGGAGAAATCATATTGTTTAACTAATATTAGTCAATAATTAATTGGTAATTAGTTTTGTGACTAAAAGAGATTAATTAAACTTAAGGGACTGGAATTGTAATTATAAGATATTGCAATTTGGGCCATGGATTCCCTTATATTAAGGGGTGGACGAGTTCTATGGGGAACCCCAGGAAAAATCGTCCAAGGCCTTAAGGAAAGGGGGTTCATGGGTTGCTTAGGGCTTAAGCATCCAAATTAGGGTTTCCTTGTTAGATAACCCTAATAGCCTCACTATATATAAACCCTATGTGTAGGGTTTTATTTTATTTTAAGCTTCCAGTTCTCCTGTTTCCGTGGTGATCGACCGGTGGTGAAACGATTCAGCGCCAAAAAAAGAAGCGGCTCTCCATTCTCTTCTCGATTGAGATTTCTAAGGATTTACATCGGCATCTCAAACGAATTCAACTCTTTTCACAGATTTCTTCCCATCTGATTTTATGATTTCAGATTTCTTATTGGCGACTCATTTCCTCTCCCATCGAGTTCGAAATTTTCACTCAAGGAAGTAATGGCAGCGGAAGATGATGAAGGGCCTTCAATGGTGCTTTGTTTATTACACTATGGTAGCGGAGATGATGGTGTTGTTGATAGCCCTAAACAATAGTCATCTTAAAAGAAATTATCAAAGAGAAAGGTATGTATCAGTTCTAGAGTTCTTATATAAAATTAGGTCATCTGTACCCTTCTTATATAAAATTAATGAAATCGATTTTAAAAGCAAGCCATAATATCGATTTTTGAAATCGAGCCCCAGATTTCGGAATATAGCCCTGCCTGCTACCATTAAAATTCACCCCTGCTTCTGATTTTTTAGCTTCCTGGTCAGGCCGACTCATAGAATTATTCCCCACAAACCCTTTGACTTCCGAAACATCACCCCCATCCTTGTTCTTTCCCATAACCTTGTTACTTTTCCAACTTTGCCCCTGTTCAATCTTTGAATCATTAGACTTTCCTTTCATTGGCTGAATATTCCCATAATACCCCTGCCCATTTTTACCTCCTGTCTTCCCACCTCTATCAAAACTAAATTCCAAATTTTCCTGATTATTCCCATTATACCCTTGATAGCGAATTCCAGCAAAAGCCCCAGAATTTCCAATTTTCGGATAATTCCCTTTTTGCCCCTGCTTACGGTTTCCAGCAAAAACCCCTGAACCTTCATTTTTCGAGAAATTCCCTTCATGCCCCTGACTTGAAAACTGTTTTTCCCCCCTGTAGCTTCTTTTGAAAAAAAAATTCCATTATTTCCTTTGGTTTTCTTCACCACATCAACAAACCCATCATTTTGTTCCTTAACTTCTTTAGTGCTGGCAAGAAGCCCTTGCATAAGATCCACAGTAGCTCCTTCTTTTCCTTTCTCTATTTTAATTCTCTCCTCTTCTTCTTTCATCTGAATAGCAGTAACATCAATCAAGATTAGTGGGAATTGGTTTTTATTTTTTATAGTTGATACTTGAGAAAACCTTATATGTTTTTTTTTTATTTTGTGAAAATTAATTCCAGGTGAAAACAGAAAAGGGTATGTTGTGTTAGAAAATGACAATCATACCCTTGGTCACAGTAGTCTCATATCATTATTTCCATTCTCACCTTCACTCCAATGCCCATTATTAGAAGAAATCAATGAGCTCCTAGCCAGCTGCTGTTGCTAGAAGTCAGTCTAATAATGAGATGAAAGATGATTGTTTCCAACCATCCTTGAAGGATTTGCAGCATAAAGTTTCTCTTGGTCATGCCATACACTGTTATATAGTTCATGGTTCTGCATAAAGTGAAAACTTTTGCTTCTAGGTCATCCAAATGTACAATGTGATTTTTCATAACATCAGGTACAAATGTAGATTTTTCATAACAGCAGTGAAAATCTTAATCAGTTGAATGTGTATTTCATAACATTAGGTACAACTTTACAATGTATTTTTTTATTCAATTACAGGGTAATCTTATTCCGGAAGGCCATAAAGTTCTTATCTTTTCCCAGAGTTGCATAATGCTTGATATTATTCAGGTTTGTTTCAATGCCTAACTAAATTGGCTATGTTTCTTGTTGTTTTTCTTAACCAAAGTTTATCAACTTTGTGAATATTATTCTGACTTGTTTTGATATTTATTTTTGATATTTTGTTCTTAATGTTGGTTCTAACTTCTATTTTTTTTCTTTTTTTTTTAAACAGTTACAAGGGACCTGAATAGGGGTTTTCTGAATTTGTAGTGATGGCTGCAGACACTGAAGATTTTGAAATGATTTCCCATATTCCATTCCTTACTAAATATAAGGTATGTTTCCCATATCCCATATTCCATTCCTTACTAAATATAAGGTATGACACCTGAAATTGTACAAGGGAGGGGCCATGATAAGGCCGCTGATTGGTGGAGTGTTGGAATTTTAACGTATGAAATGCTTTCTGGAAAGGTTGGTGTGCTGTCACCCTTAATTACTTTTAATAAATCACTATTAAATTCCCATTACTTTTAGCGTGAGGGTAATAATGTAATTTTGTTCGACATTGTATCTTTGCAGCCTTCGTTTAGAGGTGGAAACAGACAAAAGATTCAGGAGAAAATAGTGAAGGACAAGATAAAGCATCTAGGATTCTTGTCAAGTGAAGCACATTCGCTTTTGAAAGGGGTAATGTTGTAATTTGTAATACTATATGCATGTGTTATAGTTGTTGGTTAATATTATATGCATGGGAATACAACAATTTCTGTTTTGAGCTTCTCACCTGATGGAGAGGTACAACCGTTCATGCTATTTTAATACATGATGAAATAGAAACACTACAAGTTTTTCAATTAATTTATATATATATATATATATATATATATATATATATATATATATATATATATATATATATATATATATATATATATATATATATATGGTAGAGGTTGATAACTTTCTCTTAGCTTGGTTGAATTATAAGATGGTGGTCATTGGGATCCATGTGATCAGAATTTCCCTGGTGCTCTAACATTTTTGCCAGGTAAACCCATCTGGCCAGACCTCTGCGTTGCCTCCTACAAGGTCTGTTACTTGTTATTATGATTTATGATTCTGAGGGTATTTAGGTCATTTACTCAGAATTTTGCGTTTTCAACTTTACAAGTAGATCACACTTGCTTGGCTAAACGTTATTCTGTATGCTTTCAAACTTGTCTTCTTCCTGAATTCTTTTTCTTTGTAAGTTTAGCCTTATTCTTTTCTCTGGAGAGTGTTGTATGAACAACAATAAATCAACATTTTTTTCCTTCTTTTTCTTGTATGAACAATACATAGTCATAGTTTGACTTAATTAGTTGCTTATTTTGTTTATTAGTTTCTTGTTTTCTAGCTTATTATAGTCACTGATTGGTTTCTTGTTATGCTTAAATCTTAACAGCTATCATGGCAACCTTCAACAGTAGTTTTGGACCGGCACCTTCTTGCAAAAGATATCGTGTACGTGCTCTTCTGCTGCTATTGTGGATTCGGGAACATCCTTGCTTACTGGTCCAACTGTATGTATCTCACGTGAAGCTTCTGTTAGAATTATTAATCTTAAAGATTTCAAGTTTTTCATATTTCTTGTATCTAATTAGTTTGTAAATTTTCGTTACAACTTTTATTGATTTGTTTTATCTTTCCATGGAACGATTATTTGTATGACATTATATTTTGTGCAATGGATTGTATTTTTGTATATGATTTTTTATTTATTAAGAGACATTAAATGAAAATTTAATTTGAAAATTAATAAATCTATAAATAATATTTTTTTTTTAAACATATAATAGTATGATACGCAAAAATGTGTGTCATCTTCATTTATGACATGGCCTTTCTTGACAGGGGCTTTCTTGATACGCATTGCGTGTCATTAACACACGCGTCGTAAGGTTACGACACGCGAATGCGTGTCGTCTTCCTTTATGAAAGGGCCTTCCTTGATATGCATTGCGTGTCGTAAACGCGCGTCGTAATTGCGCGTCGTAAATGAGCTTCGTAAATGCGCGTCGTCTCTCTTTATGACAGGGCCTTCCTTGACGCGCATTTGCGCGTCGTTTGAGTGTTTTACGACGTGCAATGAGCGTCGTAAAAGACTGTTTTTCTAGTAGTGATAGCATTGCATAACACCTTTGGGCAGGAATGCGATACTATGCGATAATGCTTTAACTTCATTTGGTTGTAAGTAGTGACCAAATGTTTAAGGCATTCTTAAGCTATATTATGCTACATAGATATTACACATCACCGTTGGGAACTAGTGTGATATATATTGACATTATGCTATAGTTTATTGTATGAGTCATTATCTAATTAGTCGTTGGGTTCATAAGATGACAACTCACACAATTTCATAATGTGGTGTTTAATAAACCCAAATGTTTAACTCAAGTAACCTTTCTTTGGTCCAGTCACTTAAGATTAACACGGTAGATAACCACTTATCTATTAATTTGGATGTCTTTAAACTTATTTCCAAAATAGATATTAAAATTACTTAAAGAATCTGTTTCCATTTTAAAATTGATCTTGAGATGAATTTAATATTCAACTGAACATTGCAAGGATATTTGATTTTACGTAAATGTCAAATTATTATTCCGAAATTGAATTCAATACATATCGATTGAAGGCAAACGGGCAACAAGCTGCGCTGCTAGCTCTTTTTGGATGGCAAAACCTATTCTTTTGAAAACAACATTTGTGGATCTAGGAGATATGACATTAGAATGCATGACCCGTTGGACTCTGTTAAGGAGCTCCACCGCCTCTGGTGCGAGAAAACCAAATGTATCGAATGCAAAAGGAACAAACACGTGTTGATTTTCTCTACATGCATTGTCGTGCTTTACCACTTTGCACGCATCGGCTCTCAAAGCGGCATGCCCAGCTGCGAAACCTCCACCCCCCAAACCAACGAGAGGAGATACACCAGTAAGATTCACGCACGCATGCTTCCCTCTTATCCAACCAAAGACCAAAATGTCAGCCGGTCTAAGTGTGGACCTGCCATCCTGCGGGTCCGTCAAAAAGTTCACTGACGCTTCTTTCTTCACAGATATACCAGCACGCCGACAAACATCAAAGAGAACATCCCGAACCACATCATGTCTATATTTGAAACCAATGAGCTCTCTACAATGAACCACGTGTTCCCCAAAGATATCCAAACATGCCTTGCGACAAACTGGGCATATCTCGTCAATTAGGAATATGGGAATCATGAGGCGGTAACGAAGGATAGTTCGGTACTCCACATGAGACATATGCTAAACATATACCCCAGATTACGATTTTCAAAATTAAAGAAAGATGTTTTTAATATTTATGGATTTTAGTACTTAAATCCTTCATGTTAATTAACATATGGAATAAAATTCCAAAAAACATTGTCATTCATGTAACGTTGAAATTTCAATCAACAAAAGAGCCGATGACTTCATGGAGCTAGAGATGCACACAAAAACCGGATTCACTATTCAAAACCGGATCCAATCCGAAACCGGATTGGGTCAAAACCGGTTTTGACCAAACCGGATCGGATCGGATTTAAAACCGGATTTTCAATCGGATCCTAAACCTATATTCCAAATCGGATTTGATACCGGATCGTAAACCGGATTCGCTAAAAACCGGATCCAAATCCGCCCCAAAATCCGATTAAAACCCACTAAAATCGGTTTAAACCGGTTTCAAATCGGATTAGAATCGGATTCGGATTTTGGTTAGAACCGGATCGGATTTTGACCGGATTCGGATCGGATTTTGACCGGATCGGATTTTTGATGACGTAAGCGAAACCGGATCGGATTCGGATCCGGATCGGATCGGATCGGATTCGGGTTTTGTGCATCTCTACATGGAGCCCGTGTATAAGGATTAGTTTGGCGGATTGGATGAACCATCCACTGACTTTTCCATGTCAAATGACTTTTCCATGTCAAATTACAATACACACACAAACAATTGATCTTTTATTTAATTGGTCTTCTAGATAAATTAGTGGGCATTCAAAATTGATTGCTTAAACCAATTATCAATTCATCAAATATTTAGTGTGACACTATATGTTAGTACGACAGAAAAATAAATACATGACTCAAGTGTTTTCTAATTACAATCATGCCTTAGAAAATACCAACAACAAATTTTTTGAAACTACTGACGGATTCACATACACGGAATTTCTAATTGGATCAATATAATAATACCTATTCCAAACTTTGGCAAAGAGAGTTATGCACAAAGCCACTTAGATTGATTTTCATATTTTTAGTAGGATAACAATTATTAACCGACACAAATTATTTATATCCCTTAACCAAGAACGCGTCGGGCATACATCAATGTTCTCAAGATGATTTTAATAACGAAATGATCCATATCCAATTTAATGGACACACTACATATGATGTCTACCTCACGTTTGGTTATGCATGTAATGCTCAATTTCATCATTTAAGCTATCAACCATTTTCCATTCGGTTCATAGAATAACAGCTCACATGATTCAATAATCATGCTATGCAACCAAACTAATAAGGATAAAAAGTAATTATAATTGAAGTAATACGAAAATAACATTGATCCCTTTTATGAAATTCAGTTTGAAACTCGTTTGTTATTCCTAGTCATGAGTTTTTTGTCACTGAACATTTAACATTAGAATGAGATGCCAATCACATAATTGATGGGGAAAAAATGGCAAACGATTTTGTTCATAGTTTTACACTAAAACCTAAGTGGACTCATCTTGATAATTGCACAGCCGCCATAAAATTTTGTTTTGGATTGATTTTATTAAGGCATCGATAAACATGCAAACAACGCAATTATACACCAGTTCTCCATTACAAGTTATTTGGATTGTGATTCGTCGAACAAGAAAATTTAGAGGAAACATTATATCTTCATCAAATGCATCTAAAATCTAAAATTATGTTTAAAATCGTCGTAAAAATATACGGGTTTAAAAAACTCCAATTTCAACGGAACATAGAATCATCGTTTCAATTAAGTTCTGGGTAATTATTTAATACACCTTAAAATATTAAATTAGGCCTTGAAAATCTTTATTTTATCCTACCAATCGTTCTGATTTTTTTATTTTTTTTTTTATTTTTTTTTTTTTTAATGTAGAACACATCATATTTATGTAGGGCTGGTGAAATAAATTACAAAATTAGGGTTCTTGAAACATGAAATTGAGTGAACAAATTGAGAATTAACGAAGCTTTGATACCACATGTTGAGAATTAATGGCCACGTCGAACGATATTCTCAATCAATTCAGTACAATCTCATATCGACAGAATGATGATAAAGATAAGAACTTACAGGGTGGAGAATGATGTTAATCTCATGGTCTTCACTGCCTTATGATCAATGATTCGCCAAGACGATGCACTCTTACGATGGAGAAGATTAGGCAATCGATTATGTTTCTTAGGATGTTGTTATGGAGAGAAACGATCAAGAACGTGAAGAGCTGTTAATCTCCCTGCATTCTAATCGCTATATATCAAGTACATCTCTTGGGAAATCCATATTAGGCCTCTCATGTCCTTGCTATTACAATTAATCCCATCAATTAATGTAAGACATAAATATGGGACCTAATTAGTCATTTAGGCAAACCTAAGGATACAAGTAATATTTATTTCTTATGAACTTAATTAATTACATAAATGGTCCACAAACATACAATTGGATTATTTTCCAACAACAAGTACCCATTGTCAAGGATTGATGACCTATTCGATCAACTGCAAGGTTCGAGCTATTTCTCAAAGATTAATCTTAGGTCATGATATCATTAGCTGAAGGTGAGAGATCAGGATATTGAGAAGACTGCATTTTGAACGAGATATGGACACTACGAGTTCTTGGTTATGCCATTTGGACTAACCAATGCTCCAGCAATATTCATGGATTTGATGAACAGTGTTTGTAAACCATTCCTCGATAAATATGTGATAATGTTCATCGACGACATTCTGATCTACTAGAAAAACCAAGAGGAGCATGGCAAGTATCTACGGGAAGTATTAGAAGTGCTGAAGAAGGAGAAGCTGTATGCAAAGTTCTCCAAGTGTAATTTTTGGATCTGGGAAGTCCAATTCTTGGGTCATGTGGCTAACCAGGAGGGAATAATGGTTGACCCAGCAAAAATCAAAGCTGTAATGAAGTGGGAACGTCCAAAGAGTCCCACGGAGATTCGAAGCTTTCTAGGATTATCTGGATATTACCAACGATTTATCCAAGGCTTTTCTTGGATAGTCGCTCCATTAACAGCGTTGAGCCACAAAGGAGCTACATATACATGGAGTGAGAAACACGAAGAGGCATTCGAGAAGCTAAAGAAGAAGCTATGTGCAACACCGATTCTTTCTCTACCCGATGCAGTTGAAGACTTCGCGGTGTATAGCGATGCGTTGGGAGTCGGTTTGGGTAGTGTTCTGACCCAAAGGAAAAAGGTGATAGCATATGCCTCTCGACAATTGAAAGAGCATGAAAAAAACTACCTCACTCATGATCTAGAGTTGGCAGCGATAGTATTTGCCTTAAAGATATAGATGCATTACCTCTATGACACGAAGTGCAAACTTTTCACTGATCATAAGAGTCTCCAGTATCTCTTTAATCAGAAGGAATTGAATATGAGGCAACGACGCTGGCTAGAATTACTCAAGGACTACGACTGTGAGATACTTTACCTCCCCGGTAAAGCAAATGTTGTTGCCGATGCTCTCAGTCGGAAAGTCAATCTTGAAAGGAAAAGGCCAAGAGCGTTGAGAATTGAAGTTATCTCAAAAATTGTGCAAAGGATCAGGAAAGCTCAAGAAGAAGCTTCAGAGAAGAATAACCAAAAGGAAGAACGTTTGGGCAAACCGTTAGTGTTCGGTACAAACAGTTAAGGACTGAAGGTATTCCAAGATCGGATTTGGATACCTAAGATGGGTGGAATAAGAGATCTTCTGATGGAAGAAGCGCACAAGACCATGTACTCTATTCATCCCGGTAGCACAAAAATTTATAGGGACCTAAAACCCTACTACTTGTAATGCCCGTAGATCCGGGCTAGTCAAATTAGAGACGATAAGCATCAAAAATGACTTTTTTATGGAAGATTATTTAGAAATATTAATCTTAACCAAGTTTTATTATATTTCACAAGGTTTCCGTGCATATAAAGAACGCCAAAATCCGAGTTATAACGAAGAAGTTATGAGCTGTCGAAGTTTCGCAACAGAACCGACACGACCCAGCGCGACATAAATAGTGAATTTAAGGTAGATAGATATCGATCCTTAGTGATCTAAATGAGAGTCAAATATTTCTTCGATAGTAGTCCAACGATAAAAAGACTGACGAAAACGGAGTTCAAATGAAGGAGTTATGAATTTCGAACAGAGTTTTCCTGTCCCGACCTACTAAAGATAATATATAAGTAATATACTTATAATATATTAAAAATAAAGTCAAAATTAGCCAATGGAGTCTAAATTAGAGTTTTAGAGCATAATATCACCTTCACATCGATATAAAGAACGTCGAAAACGGAGTTCGTATGCGAAAGTTATGAATTTCTAAAGTTCGGTGCGCGAACCCCGAAGCTGTGTCAGAGACCACGACGTGGCAAGCAGTGCCACAATGTGGCAGGTCTTCTGACACCTCTGGGAATCCCCCCAGATGCAACTTGAGATGACGCATGCAATGACGACCAAGCCCAAGACGTGGCAAGGGCCAATTTTGCCCTATAAATAGATTTGAAGGGCCAGCCGAGTTTGGTTGCTCGTTCTCTCGTCTCTCACCCATATTACCTCGATTTACGTGAAAAGAAGTACCCCCGAAGCCCCGGTATCAATCCCGAGACCCGAAGCGAGTCCCAAAGTCTGAAGATCTTGAGAAGAAAAGAGTTTCCGAGCCGAAGCTCTATCCGCGAGAAACCCGATGTGTGAAGTGATCCCGGTTTCATCGAAGAATACTACTTCTACAAGTCGTAGTGTTGTCCGATCATCTTCTGATCAAGTGAGTGTGTGGTCACTTTCTTCTAACACATAAATATTAAGTATTTTCTATGAAATATGTGCTATGTGTATAATATAAAGTTGTTTATATGTGTGAGTGTATAGTCCCTTTCATAACACGATTTTAATACAAGTATTGTTTTAATGTATTAAGTATATGTTTTGGGTGAGTATGTGATCACTTTCTTCTAACACATAAATATTAAGTATTTGCTATGAAATACGTGCTATGTGTATAATATAAAGTTGTTTATATGTGTGAGTGTATAGTCCTTTTCATAACACGATTTTAATACAAGTATTGTTTTAATGTATTAAGTATATGTTTTGGGTGAGTATGTGATCACTTTCTTCTAACACATAAATATTAAGTATTTGCTATGAAATACGTGCTATGTGTTTATACATTGTTGTTTATTTAAGATGAGTGTGGAATGAATGTTTTATATAGGTGTTAAATGAGTTCATCTGTATATGTATTTTGTATCTACAAATATGTTGGGTAGGACATGACTAGATGAGATAGTTGGTGTAGGATAAAAGATGAGTTGGATAATAAGATCAAAAGGTTAGCTTTAGATTCGTGAGTAGGGATCAGGAATAGAGATAAACCTGTTATTAATCAATTGGCATGTATTGTGAGAGGGATCTCGAGTATGATACTGTCAATAAGCAAGATAAACATGTTAGTAATCCATTCGCATGTATTGCGAGAGGGATCTCGAGTATGATATTGTCAATAAGCAAGATAAACCTGTTAGTAATCCATTGGCATGTATTGCGAGAGGGATCTCGAGTATGATATTGTCAGTAAATAAGATAAACCTGTTAGTAATCCATTGACATGTATTGCGAGAGGGATCTCGAGTATTATATTGTCAGTAAATAAGATAAACTTGTTAGTAATCCATTGGCATGCATTGCGAGAGGGATCTCGAGTATGATACTGTCAGTAAATAAGATAAACCTGTTAGTAATCCATTGGCATGTATTGCGAGAGGGATCTCGAGTATGATACTATCAATAAACAAGATAAACCTGTTAGTAATCCATTGGCATGTATTGCAAGAGGGATCTCGAGTATGATACTGTCAACGAACAAGATAAACCTTGGTAGCTATGGATTTAGTACCGTATAGACGAACGTTGGTAGCTATGGATTTAGTACCCGATGAATGAACCATGGTAGCTATGGAATTAGTGCTTTACAAAGGAACCTTGGTAGTTATTGTCTTAGTGCCTAATAAATAATCCTGGCAGCTATTATCCTAGTGCCTAATACGGAGTGAACGAATAGATGATTCTTAGGGTAGACCCTTAACAGTAAGGAAGATAATGGGGATGGGTAATTGGGTTGATTGTTTGATAATTAAATATAATAATTATATTATTGTGGGTTGAAAACCCTATATGCTCACCAGGCTCCCAAGCCTAACCCACTCAGTTTAATTGTATCACATGTATCGACACGAAGCTGCTTTGCACTGGGAGATTAAAGGAGATGTAAATCACTAGAGTAAATGAATGTATGTTCTGTTTATGCTTATGTGTCTGTATCGAAACATGACATCCCGAGATTTTATTATTTAATGAAAATACATTCTCCTTGAGAAATGTTTTGATAAGTTTTTATCATATCTTGTTTTGGGAACAAATTCCGCAACCGTTTTCTTTAAACGATTACTTTGGTTTATAAAACAAAGTATAAACAAATCGGTCTTTTCTGGCCGAGAAATTGGGGATGTCACACTACTGGTGGCTGACGATCAAGCTCGATGTTGCAAAGTATGTGGTCGAGTGTGTGACATGTGCAAAGGGTTAAGGCACAACATCAGAAACCGTATGGGAGTTTAGAACCTTTACTTGTACCCATGGGTAAATGGGAAGACATCACCATGGATTTTGTGACTAAACTAACTGGGACGACGTGATTTGGGTAGTCGTGGATCGGTTCACTAAGAGTGCACACTTCATAGCTGCCAACAAAAGGTGGTCTATGGATAAGCTTGCAATGCTTACGTGAAGGAAATCATAAGACTTCACAGTGTTGCTCTAACAACTGTATCAAATCGTGATAGTCATTTCATGTAGAGGTTTTGGAGAAGTATACAAGAGGAATTGGGTACGAAATTGTGTTTAAGTACAACTTACCATCCGCAGACTGATGGTCAGAGCGAAAGAACGATTCAAACACTTGAAGATATGTTGAGAGCATGTACCCTAGAGTTCCAAGGGAACTGGGACGAGCACTTACTTCTAGTGGTATTTTCCTACAACAATAGTTTCCACTCGAGCATCAAGATGAGGCCCTATCAAGCTTTGTATGGACAGAAGTGTCGTACGCCATCTTGTTGGCTTGAGGTCGGAGATAAGCAATTTATGGGCCCCGAGATGCTAAGAAGCTGAAGGTAATTAGGAAAAGAATGTTAGTCGCTCAGGATCTTCAGAAGAGTTATGCTGACAAGAAAAGAAGACCGATGACCTTTGAAGTTGGAGATTCGGTTTTGCTAAAAGTCTCACCCTGGAAGGGACTTACAAGATTCGGAAAACAAGAAAATTTGAGTCTAAGGTTTATTGGACCATTCAAAGTTCTTCAAGAGATTGGGAACCAAGCTTACAAGCTCGAATTACCTAAAGAACTAGATGGTATTCATAACACTTTCCATGTGTGTTATTTGAGAAAATTCATTGGAGAAGTTCCCAACATAATTCCAATCTCAAAGTTAAGAATGGATGAGAATAAGAGGCTAATCAAATATCTCGAGGCAATCGTTGACCGTAAGACTAAGAAGTTACGACGCAAGATGGTCGGCTTAGTACTAGTCTGATGGAAACATTCAAATGGGCCGAATCTCACTTAGGAAACAGAAAGTGACATGATTAGTCGCTACCCGCATCTGTTTGCTAATGCATGATTCCAGGATGGAATCATCCTAAGGGGGATTGAATTGTAATGCCTGAGTTTCAGGGCTAAGCATTTTAGATGATGTAATAGTCTAGGTCAACTATTGTAACTCTTTTTGAAGTAATAAAGATGAAATATTTGAATACTATGTGAATTATGTGTACTTATGTGCTTATTACTTATTTATAAATTTACAATTAATAAAGAATAAAAATAAGCAACAAAATTAAAGTGTGAGATAAGCCCAATGTCTTTACATAAAGTTGTAGTGGTGAAAACAAGGATTCTTAAGATATAAAGAATGCCGAAATCCGAGTTATAATGAAGAAGATATGACCCGTCGAAGTTTCGCGACAGAACCGGTGCGACACCAAGAATCGTAAATAGTGAATTTACGATAGAGCGAGTTTTAGCCTTAGCGGTCTAAATGAACCTCATAGAATACATTAAACCGAGAGCATTCATAAAAAGAACGCCCAAATCTAACTTCGTATGAGGAAGTTATGATTTTTCGAAATTTCGGCTTAGCGGTATATAATCCGAAGTTTGAATATTAGATCAAGCGGTTTTTTAGCCAACACAACCTAAACGAGAATCGAGGATCTCGTTAATAGTAGCGTAACGATAAAAAGAAAGATGAAAACGGATGGCGGATGAAGAAGTTATGAGATTTTAAAATAAAATCAAAATTAGCCGACAGAGTCTAAATGAAAGTTGTAGAGTATGTTCCCGCCTACGCGTGGATATAAATAATGTCAAAAACGAAGCTCATATGCGAAGGTTATGATTTTTAGAAGTCGGAGTGTGAAATTGAAAATCTGCGAGGGGGCGATGACGTTGCTTGATCTGGGTCGTCGCTTGCTGATCACACCTCGCTTCGGATGAAGGACACATCGCTCTTCGCATACGCGTCGTGTAGAAGGAACGCCCTGCATTCGGATTCGCTTGGTCTCAGAAGCTCCACATCACACCATCGAGGCTTCGCCGTCTGTCCGTCTTATCCGAAGCTACTTCCCGCGTAGACTTGCTGAACACCCAGCGTAGCGAGGCCTCTCAGCCTATAAAAGGGAACCCAGGGCAGCCTCATTTCTTGCACCTTTCCAGCTTCTTTCTCTCATCAGTTTCTCTCTCTACCACCCCTAAACCTCACCTAAGCCTAGGTAAACCCACTAGCACCCGAAGGAATCCCCGAGGCTCCCGGAGTCCCGAGAAAAAGGGCCTTTCGGTTTGGAAACGCTGCTCCGAGGAAAGCCCGGTTTTTGAGAAAACCCGCTGTAAGTGAGCTACGCCTACGCTATTTTTAATATAGCTTTTAAATAATTATAGTAATGTTATTAGGTCCTTAGAATAATTATTTTGGGCTATTATTATCGGTTAATTATTTGGGCTATTATTATGGGTTATATAAGTATCATATAATATCTTTTTAAGCACTCGCGGTACGGGGGTTCCCGTTTGGAGGGCCGCTTGGGTGGGTGGATTCAGAAGTGCTTATATGCCAAAATGATCCTACCCAACGGTGTTCCATGTCTGGCCTCATATGTATATAGTGGGTGAAATGTATTATGCCGCGCTTATATAATAGTAATAATAGTTAGACTATTAATTTGTCGCGATTAACATTAGACTAAACCCTAGTGATGTTGATACATGGTTTTGTCGAGGGAAAATTATTTTGAGATAACGAACCGCTGTTCGAGTGCAGAGTCACCACCTTTCAGGTGAGTGCATAGTTACTTTCAGATTACACATAGAAATGAAGTATTTATATAAATTACGTGTTTTGTGTGGATATTATCTGTATACTTGCTATCTATGTTGGATGAACGATTTTATACATGTTTTAAATGATTTAAACTTTATATGTATTTTATATCTACAAAATGTGTTGGTAAAACATGGGCAGATGTAATAGTTGCTGTGTGACAAAATAAAATAATAAGAGGCGTCGTTATAGATGTTATTTATGATCTAGTAATCTAGCAGAGTATAGATGACGGCCACAGACTATTCTAGATAGAATAGTGGAACGCTAGCATGCTCGCAACCTGTAGGTGTTTATTTGAACTGTGTGTTTACCAGTAGTACTCCGTCCCCCACATGGTTGCCTTATTTGACATGAATTGTTGAGGAATCCCCGAAGCATGTGTTGTTACCCCGATGAAAGTCCTTAGACTAGGTCCCTTGTGTTAGATGTTTTCGGGACGTAAAGTGAGGATAACGGGAACGGGTAATCGGATTTGTTTTGTTTGATAAAGCTAATAAAACTTATTTATATTGGGTTGAAAACCCTATGTGCTCACCAGGCTCACAATCCTGACCCACTCAGTTTCTTGCATTATAGGTAGTGGCACATGAGCCTAGATGTTTGGATGAGAGATAATGTATTATAGGCCTGTAAATACAAAATAATGTAGTAAGGCCTATGTTGTAATGTTAATGCTTATGTTCTGTATCAAACATGAAATCTCGAGACTTTTAATTAAACACATTTACATGGAAATGCTTTTTATAAATCTTTATCATATTTCTGTATTAGGACATACTCCGCAACTATTTTATGTAAAATGGTACTCTGATTTTTGAACAAGCATAAACAAAATCGATCTTTTCTGGCCGCAAAAATGGGGATGTCACATAGATGATAGGTTCTCGACCTGTCAATCATCAAAATAACACCCAATCAGCAATTGGGTTCCAGCGTATATCTATAAGTTCATGCTTGGGGTAAAAGACTGCTTTACCCCTATCTTAGCTTGATTCAAGCCCAAGGCCTAATCCAAAAGCCCAAAAGTCAACTATGAGTCAAAGCCAACCTATGACCCAATTTTCCAAAATTGGGCCTAAACCTTTACACGGTCTTATTCTAAGGTGTAACCATTTAGTCCATTCCAAACATTTGGCATTTCTAATGGCCCAGTATATCATAATTATAAAGGCCCAATTACAGCCCATCTATGGCCCAGTTTTCCAAATTGAGCCCAAACCCCTCACATGGGCCTTACCCTAAAGCCCATTAAATTATTCTAGTCCATATGATTGATCTTAGATGACCCATCAATATCCCAATCACCAAAGCCCAATAGAAATGCCCAACTCAAAGCCTAAGTGAAATTAGGGTTTTCACATAAAATAACGATTAGGGTTAAGTGTTTCTTACTTAACCCATTAAGGACTTAATCCATTAAGTCCATAAATCTATTGGGTAAATCATATAGTGTGATTGGGTGTAATGCGCAATTCCATTCCAATGGCCCAAAATGCGGGTCCTGATAAGTCCAAACTAATATATTAAAAATTAGGGTTTTCTAAACCCTAATTAGGCCCAAAACTAAATCTTTAGATCAATTAGGATTTCAATAGGCCCACTAGGGTTTCATTAGGCCCATTAGGATTTCTCTAGTCGGGCACCACCCACTACCACCTCGAGTAGTGGTGGTCAACGGTGGCTCACGACGGTGGCGAACACCTTACGGTGGCGGTAGGGTTCTAGTCCAATCGATTCCAAGCATCCCAAAAGTAATCCAAAAACATGCAAAGCACACCGCCACCCGACATGGAGGCCGGTAGTGGCAGGAGGTGACAGCCACCACCTCACGGTAGTGGTTTGATTTTTTCTTTGATTATTCTGTTACAGATTACAACATATAAAGCAAAATCCTAATAAAATACACACACTAAGCTAAACACATACACATCCACCCTTATGGTGGCCGACGGTGGTAGATGGTGGTAGTGGTTCACTTTTGGTTCCTAATCTCCCAACACACACAATGCATTTTAAAGTTGTGAGGGCAACAGATACCATAAGAACTCTACAGTTAAGCGTGCCCAGGTGAGAAAAATTCAGGGATATGTCACCCCATGGGAATTTTTCGTGCTGGGAGCCCAAAGCAGACAATATTGTGATACGTGCCAGAGGGGGATGTTACAATCCGATACCTTGGGCCTCTTTCCCTAACCTGCAGATGTCTGCACCTCATCTGGTTTCCTCTTCCTCTCTGCCTCTAAGTCGATCTCCCTCTCCCTAGCTCAAGCGATCATATCCTATACCATCTTCCAGCTGGACCGACTCACAAATTGGCTAATATTGCTCCTCAACATCTCATGGTACCAAGCCTTCTTCATCTCCTCGTTCGCCACATACTTAGGAACAAGAAGGGCCCTCTCCCTGAACTTAGTGGTGATCTCTGCTACTGTCTCCGTAGTCTGCTAGAGATCCTGGAACTCTCGTGCTAACTAATGCACCTCAATCATTGGTGCAAACTTGGACCTGAACCTGACCGAGAAGTCACCCCATGTTATCACGTCCAACGCGCATCATCCCCAATAGGATTTCCAACCTCCTCCCACTAATCACCTGCTCTATCCTTCAGAAGAAAGGAGGCGATTCGGACCTTGTCCCACTTGGGACACCGGCTAGTACAAAAAACGTTAGCAACATCTGCCAACCACCGACTGCTAGCAATCGGGTCCTTAGCCTCATGATAGTCTGGAACTCCACAGGCTCTGAACTCCTAAAACATCAATGTACGCGTCCCTATCATGGCCACTATCTCAATGTAGAATGCACTCAGCCTCTCATCAAGAATCTCATAATTCCCTCACTGACCATACCGAATGTCATAGTAGTCTGGTAAATAATACTATGCGTACTCTCAGATGGAATGAACTCCTTCATCTGACCATCAAGCTGCCCAGCTCCAGAGTCCTAGACTAATCCCTCGTTGGCACCAGAACTACCATCTACTCTAGCCTAATCCCTCACCGGAACCAGAACTACCCTTTCCAAGTTCCAGTTCTCTGGCCGCATGCCCTCAACCTGGGCATCTCTAATCAAGCTCACAAGCAGGGAATCCAGTGCTATCCTCATGCACCTTACTGAGGTAGAAGACTGTTGGATATAGTGTCTAAGTCCAAAACTATATTTGGTATGTACTTGACCCGACCCGACATGGTCCATTTGGGTTGCTGGGCATCATGCGCTTTGATAGACTAAATGAGAGAAATATGACACTTATGGTTTATTAATATATTATAAGTTCTAATATATTAATAATAAGAAGAATAATATTTAGTTAGTATTGATCAATAATTAATTTAGAATTAATTATGTGATCAAAAGAAGACTAATTAAATATATGGGTTGATTGTGTCAATCATCCATACCTTATATAGTGGGCCAAGGCTCCATGGAATATCAAGTTGGGTTAAACCCATACGATGCTCCATGGATGCTCCATGGGTCATGTAAATGAAAGGTCATGACAATTACGGTTTACATGGTGTAAATAAAGAAGATATTATTCACTATTTTCGGCCACTAGAGTGAATCAAAGAGGGCTAGCTGAAAATCCAAGTGTTCTTATTCTCTTAGAGTTTATTCCAAGTGTACTTGGTGTTGTGTTAAGCATTTTAGGCATCACACTTGAGGTGCTAGGCTCACAAGGTTTCAAAGGAATCCAAGCTACAAAGAGGTATGTAATTCTTACTAACTATTAGAATAAATGATCCCCATGTATGCTAGATAGGATTATGAACCTTGGAAAATCATTTTGCATGTATCTTAGTCAAACATAGATACAAGGTTTCTAGGGTTGCATGTACACCATAGGAGTGTTAGAATGCTCAAAACCCAACAATGGTATCAGAGCCTAGGCTTGTTTGTTTGATACTTGATGCAAAATAGCTGAAAAAAGAATTTTTTTTGTTCACTGCACGTATGAACTCGCCGAGTCCATGAAGAAATGCATGCTACTCGTTGAGTCTGTTCATGCACTCGATGAGTAGAGGCTGCAGTGTCCAAATTTTTGAGTTATGCTGCTGGAAATGGACTAGAAACATTACCATAAACTGTTTTGGTGTTTTAAAACTTGTTATAGTTGGTGTAATGTTTATTCTAATCCATTTACAATGGCCATTATCAAAATTACAAGTTTTATATAAGTTTGTTATGATTCTTGAAATTCATGATAATCATGTTCTTGAACTTATGAATTTAGATGGTCATAGGAATTATTTGTAACCTCTATGTTAGTTAATTTCTTAATCATTATGTGATTTAATGGAGTCCATAACTTTTCCTCAAGTTATGGAAACCCAAGAGTCACACTTGAATTAAAACCATTAAAAGAACACAAGAGCTATGAAAATGAAGAGTATTCATTTTAATACTCTAATAAAATCATAAGTTATGAGAAATGAAAAGTTTTGAAAGTTTACAAAACTTGCCCTCAAGTTTTGGAACAAGTAAAGTCATAATTAAAACTTTAGTTCCAACTTTGGAATTTTAAATATTAAAATTCAACCCTTATACTTTATAATATTATAAGTGAATAATAATTATATATGAAGAAGATAAAAGTCGTTTTACCATTAGTAAGCCTCATTCACGAAGACGGTCTATAAGGGGGGTATAAGGTTGTTGCCTATAAAATGGCAACTTAATGGGTGTTTATTCTCACCCACTTCTTCCTTGATCGGTGGAGGGTCGTTAGTCAAAAAGGTAGAATAATGACTATAATTCTCATAATAAGTATTATGAATATACTATAGTAACTAAATTTTTATTAGTTCCCAATCTTCGGTACTTTAGGAAAATGTGAATAAGGTGCTAATCCATGAAGTTACACTTTACACTTTGATTAAGTCGTTAGTGGAGCGTGTGTGATTAACCGGCACACTAACTTGGACTTATCAAGGTAGGAAAAGGGGGCCTTAATGTTTATCAAAGTATTGTTGGAGCGTGTGTGGTTAACCGGCACCTCGATTGAGGGGTAATACATTAAGTGTACCAAGTAATTTGCATGGTTACTTCACACCTTGTTTTGTGATCCTCGGCATCCCAGTCATAAAATTTGAAGGGCACACTCGAGATTGAAACATGCCAATGAAAAGTTCAATGAATCTCAAAGAACCTAGGAATTTCTAAACCAATTAAAACCTAATAAAATTTATTCCATTTTATGGTGGAAATTAGTTAATCGTCATTCACCTACCTTCAAGTATTTTATAGCTTGGATTATGACATCCCTCTTCTAAGTTATAAAATATTGTGTTGGGTCCTAGCCTTAATATAGCATTTGGGTGCTTTATTAAGGACTATCCAGAAATCTAATCTAAACTTATTCTTTCATTTCAGATGTCTTCCAAACCAATGCTTCTGGCTCAAACCCTACTGGCTCCTTCTCTCTCATGAACCTTTGTGAGAGAGTCATCTTTGGTGGATCCAATTTTATAGATTGGATCAGAAACATCAGGATGGTCACTCGCTATGAGGACAAAGAATATGTACTTGATAGGGAGCTAAAGGAGATTGATGAGTCATCTGCTACCCAGAGGAGATTGCTGCATTTCAAGCACATGAAAGGGATGCTACCAAAGCAGCATGCATCATGACTACCACAATGACAGCTGAGCTCCCAAAGTCCTATGAGGACTCTTACCCTTTTGAGATGCACATGGACTTGATAGAGCGATACCATCAAAGTGCTCATCAAAAGAGGTATGAAATAATCTCCTTCATGATTACCACCTAAATGAAGGATAATGTGATGGGTTTTAGCCATAAGAACATCATATGTGCTCATGCAAACCCTAATGCTTGGATCTAGGTTTCTCTGTTGTACATGCATTGTATCCAAGACTTACAATCTTAGATCTAACATATTATAAACTGAAATTAGGGTTTAGAGAATTACCTTTGATTGTTATGTAGCAATAACAATCTCAAATCCTCCTTGTGATGACTTTAGAAAGCTTAGAGTCACAAGTGTCACTCCTCTAATGGCTCACAAACACCAAGAGTAAGAGGATGAAGAATAAGGAGAGAGGAGGCTTCCCAAAACGTCCAGAAACCCTAGTGGAACTCTCAGCCACGTTTTTGGGGCTTAAGGGTACTATATATACATGTAGGCTATTAGGGTTTTCAACTAGGAAAACCCTAATTTGACTGCTTAAGCCCTATGCAGCCATGGACCCTTTTAGAATAACCCTTGGACGATTTCTAATAGGTTTCCCCATAGAATTCGTCCAACCTATTATTCCAAGGTAATCCATAGCCCAAATGCAATTATCTTATAATTATAATTCCAGTCCCTTAAGTTTAATTAATCTCTTTTAGCCACAAAATTAATTATCAATTAATTCTTGACTAATATTAATTAAACAATACGATTTCTCCTTTAATATATTATTCTCATAATATATTAATAAATCATAATTAATCTTCTCTCTCCATAATTCATCCTATCAACTTACTTTGGTGAAGGCAACCCAAAAGGACCATGCACCATCGGGTCAAGTACATACCAAAATAGTTATGGACTTAGACACTAATCCAACAGTCTCCCACTTGGATAAGTCTAATAACTATTCTGCATATGACTTCAGATCCTAATCTGCAATCGTAGCTTTCAGAAGCCGTTGTCAACTCTGATCTTATCAGATACGCATCCTTTAGATAAGGGATCATATATTCCTCCATTCTAGATATCGTATAGATGTGAGGCATGGATTTCTATCATTCTCTCTATACTGTTTCCCGATTTCCGATTTATGACGACTGAGAACTGACCACATTTGAACACATAAAATTAGTCCCGGCTTGGCCAAGCGCTTAGGGTGTCGTCACTAAATCATCGAGGTACCCAAAGATATCGCTTTCATCCTACTTTGGATAAAAGGAACGGATAAACTTTGATCCAATGCTTGCATGTACTTACTCACCAAATCACACACAAAAATATGTTTTATGACACCAAGTTACTGTGCGTTTACATATTATCAATGTGTAACCGACTCGCAAGATACAACTCACACATCTCGGTTTCAAAAATATAAGATATTATCGTCTCACCAATCACTCGTGATAAAATCCATGAAGTGATCCAAGTGAGCGTGGGTTTAATCCAATGCTCAAATCATATTCATAAGCACTCATGAACGTTGCAGCAAATATTTGCTTATGTCTAATACACTTTAGACAATCCACACACCGATTCACGACAGTCTTCATTCATACCTACTTCCAACGTATGAACGACTGTGGTCCGTTCGAATAATTTGATTGTTCTGAATCAATTTAATTATTCAGGAAGTCAAAACATGCAAAGTTAAACACAATAATACTAATCCCATATGGCCCCAAACTTTGGGTATAAATAAAACATTTTATTTAATCACCATATTGATTACTCATTATTTGTTGTTTCGGGTAATCAACTTCTTACTTGAATTATAACAAAAATTATCCCATGCTCTTAGCATGCACACAATGTTTACCTACAGTCCTTACTTTCTGAAATAGATCAAATGAACACATTTCCAATCATACTCATTTCACAACTCCAAAACCTTATCATAAGTATAAGAATATCAAATTCTTTCCACTTATAGAATATGCTAGATTCTAACATTTTATGCAATGATCCTTTCGTAAATTCATAGCTCAAAATCATCAAGACTTGGCCATTCTCTATCAGAATCAATTCTATAGATATGATGTCTCTCATTCAAAGTACATTCCTTTGAACATCCTTCTTGCATAAAAGTTTCTAATCCAGACATAGATTCTCAATATCCAACTCCCAATATGGAAACATTTCCATATTTTGCCATACGACAACTTATTCTTAATAAAATCTTATCTATTCATAATAATGTCGATATGATCCATCCAATACCATACTTCCAACTACTTACAAGCGACCAATCAACAGCAAGCTTTGGATCGTCCTTTGATAGTTGTTTAATTATTTTAGTCAAAACCGATTCTAATCCTTTTTCCCTCTCAATGCGCTAGACATTTGGAAAATTTTAGAATGGTCAAATATAATATGTACCGCTTGTGTTTCTGGGCTTGCCATTTTTAGCAATGTAATAGTCTAGGTTAACATTTGTAACCCGTTTTGAAATAATAGAAGTGTATTATTTGAGTATTATGTGTTTTGTGCTTAATTGCTTAATTATGTGGTTTGATTAATTAAGAATAAAAAAATAAGCATCAAAATTTAAGTGTAAAATAAACTTGATATCTGTAGATAATGTTGTAGTAGTTGAAACAAGGTTTCCGGAGATATAAAGAATGCCGAAATCCGAGTTATAACGAAGAAGTTATGACCTGTCGAAGTTTCGCGACAGAACCGGCAACGCTGAATGACGTAAAAAGTGAAATTTACGTTAGAGCGATATTTAGCCTTAGTGATCCAAAAGAGAATCGAAGATCTCGTTGTTAGTATCAAAGCGATAAAAATTTAGGCGAGAACGGACGTCAAACGAAGAAGTTATGAATTTATAACGAAATTTTCTGTCCCGGCCTATTAAAAATAAATAATAAAAATAAAGTCAAACTTAGCCGACGGAGTCTAAACAAAAGTTGTAGAGCGTTGTCTCACCTTCGCGTGGATATAAAGAACGTCGAAAACGGAGTTCGTATGAAGAAGATATGAATTTTCGAAGTTTATTAAATAATTTATAATAAAATTCATTTATTAAATTCGGTATTATCCAAAGGCGAGTCACCGGACTCATCTGAAGTACGCACCGCGTACTCGTGTACGCCCCACATACAGCGAAGGATGTCTACACTCGCACTCGAGGACTTCGGATGACGCATGCGCTTACGATTTCGGAGCAGTACGCACCGCGTACTGCTGTACGCCCCGCGTACTACGAGGACTCAACCTCCTATAAATAGGATGCGAGGGCAGCCGGCTAAATTGCTATTTTTCTCTCTTCTCTCTCCCATTTTGCATCGATTTGCATGCCAGAAATACCCCGATGCCCCGGTAATATTCCCGAGTCCCGAAGCAAGTCCCGAGATCCCGAGAAGTGCGGTTCCCGAGCCGAAGCTCTGCCTGCAAGAAGTTCGATTTTTGTAGAGATCTTCCAGATCTGCTGAGGATTACTACTTGTGCAAGTCGTAGTGTTGTTCGATCATCTTCTGATCAAGTGAGTGTATACTATCTTTCATAAACACGATAATAATACAAGTATGATTTGAGTGTATTAAGTATATTGTTGTTTATATGTGTGAATGTGTTGTTACTTTCTTCTAACGCATAATTATGAAGTATTTTATACGAAATACGTGTTATGTGTATATTTTGTTGTCATGTGTGTGAATATATATTCACTTTCTTCTATCTTACAGATGTGATTATTTCTATATGAAATACGTGTTATGTGTGTGTGCCTCATCTGTTATATGGAAAATGTATTGATCGAGCATGCTATACAGGTTTTGAAACTATGTATAAAAATGTATGTTTTTATCTACTAATATGTTGGGTAGAACATGGGTAGATAGTTGGTGTGTAATAAACAGATGAGAGGCCTCGATGTTGTTTTGATCCAGTCATCTAGCGGAATTTAGATGACGACCACAGACTTTTCTAGACAATCCAGTGGAATGCTAGCAGGCTCATAACCTGTAGGTGTTAATGAACTTGGGTGTTCATTCGCTGTATTCCATCCCCCTCATGGTTGCCTTATTTGACTTATATTGCTGAGGAACCCCCGAAGCATGTGTTGTCACCCCGATGAAATATTGTTAGACTAGGTCCCTTGTGTTAGTTATTTTAGGGACATAAAGTGAGAATAACGGGAATGGGTAATTGGTTCATTGTTGGTTGATAATAATTAATTTAATTATTTATTGTGGGTTGAAAACCCTATATGCTCACCAGGCTCCCAAGCCTTACCCACTCAGTTTTATTTGTATTACAGGAAGTGGCGCAAGGGCGTAAGATGGATGAACCATTAAGTTGTTTTGTTTACAAGTCTATATACGTATATATTTGTTGAATGACTTGTAATGCTATCGTTTATGCTTATTGGTCTGTATCGGAACATGACACCCCGAGTTTTGATTATATAATGAAAATACATTTCTTTTATGAAATGCTTTGGTAAACATTGTTTTATCATGTTCTGTTTTTGGGAACAAATTCCGCAACTCTTTCAAATCAAAAGGATTTACTCTGAAATTATTTTAAAAGCATAAATGAAAATCGGTATTTTCTGGCCGAGATTTTGGGGATGTCACAGTTGGTATCATAGCATTAGTTTAAGCGAACTACGAATTTGTAGGATTTCTAGACTTAAACTTAGAATGCTAAGTGAAATTTTGTGATGTGTGTCTGTTACATTTTAGACACGAGCACTAGTTTATTTTAGGAAAGTTGCCTAAAATGCTTTATGTGCTAAATGTTATATGTTGCCATATATGATATTATTTGTTCGGATCTATGGTCTGTTGCCGACCGGATCTAGAAACTTTATGTGTGTAGGATTCTAAGCGTATGTCTATGATATTAGAACTAGCATGTAAACGTTTCGAAGTGATAAGGATGATTTGAATATTTATCGTGAATGAGGATCTAATTTCACCTTATTCGGTGTGTAGATCAAAAATGGTGAGAACAAGAAGTGGAGTTGGAAATGCTGATGAAAACAGGAATCAACCACCAGTGATTGAACAAAGATCTGTCGTAGCAGCAGCACCTGAGCCAATAACCATGGCTGGTGTGCAAATGATGATTCAAACAATGTTGGATTGTCAGATGGATGAAACTAGACGGTTGCTTCAACAGAATCGTGAAGAACTGTCAATTCGTGTGGAAGAGCCCGAATTAAATGAAGGGCACTCGGAAGGTGGAAACTTCAGTGGGTCTGTTGGTCAAGCCAACCCACCGATAGTTAGGCGAGACAACCATGATGGAAGGAATGATGGAATGGGATGCAAGTACAAGGACTTTCTAACTTGCAAACCATCGACCTTCAATGGAAAGGAGGATCCGATTGGAGTTATGGATTGGATCTCAGAAATGGAATTGACCTTCATGACTTGTGGATGCAGAGGCAAGTTGCAGACTATCTATGCAGTGCATCAATTCCGAGGTGGAGCCGTTCGTTGGTGGAACACTCTAGGGAATACTTTAAGACCAAATGAGCCACTGCAATTGACATGGCCAGAGTTCTTGGTGCAGTTCAAGCGCAAGTTCTGCGCGACTCAAAATCTGTTGGAATTGGAGAACAAGTTTCTGACATTAACGAAAGGCAGCATGTCAGTTGATGAATACACCAATAACTTCACTGATAAGATGGAGTTTGGCTTGCGTATCGTTCCATACGAGCTGAAAAAGGTGGACCGGTATGCGAAGGGACTCCCATGGGAGTACGAGGTGTCAGTACGTCAGGCACATACTCTAGAGGCAGCTATCTGGGCTGCCAAGTCTGTTGAGAACATGATAAAGGGGAGAACCACCAACAAGGTTGAAGATGGTGAGAAGAGAAAGTTTGAGGGAACATCTGGTTTCGGTAAGAAAAGCAAATTTTCGAAATATGATTCGAAAAAGTTTGGTGGAGGAAAAGGAGGCGAAGCGAAGTGGTGTGATAAGTGTAAGAAAAAGCACTTTGGGAAATGTAGCGAGGATGTAACCTGCTACAAGTGTGGGAAGGTTGGACATTTTGCCAATGAATGTTCGAACAACAAAAGGATGTGTTTCGGTTGTAATGAAGAGGGGCACATTTTGAAAGACTGTCCGAAGAAGAAGGAGGCAGCTAAGCCCAACATTCCACCAAAGCCGAAGGCGAGAGCATTCCAGATGACACTGGAAGCTGCTAAGGATGAAGCTGATGTCGCTTCAGGTACGTTTCTATTAAACACATTGTCTGCCCAAATTTTATTTGATTCTGGAGCCAACTACTCCTTTATATCGCATGAATTTGGTAGAAAGCTAGCTTTGCCTGTTGATAGACTAGATAATGCTTTATTAGTCAAAGTTGCTAGTGGCAAGTTTGTACCTGTTATCCATCGTATGAAAAACATCTTAATCGACCTTAATGGGAATAAGTTTCACGAAGAATTATTACCTATCGAACTTAATGGTTTCGACATCGTGTTGGGAATGGATTGGCTTAGTGCCAATGATGCCGAGATATTGTGCAAGAAGAAGATAGTTAAAGTAAACCCGCCTGGAAAAGATTCGTTTATTGTGTATGGGGACAAACGCAGAGTGAATTCTGGAATCATTTCCATAATGAAAGCCAGGAAGTGTTTGACCAAGGGCAGTACATCATATTTAGCATTCGTGATTGATGCTAAGAAGGAAAAGAAGGTGATGCAGAGTATTCATGTGGTGTGTGATTATCCGGAAGTATTTCCCAAAGATCTTCCTCGATTACCACCTGATAGACAAGTGGAGTTTAGAATTGACTTGTTACCAGGAACCACGCCAATAGCAAAAGCACCTTATCGATTAGCACCGACGGAGATGAAGGAATTGATGATGCAACTTCATGAGTTATTGGACAAAGGTTTCATTAGACCTAGTTCATCACCCTGGGGAGCTCCGGTGTTATTCGTGAAGAAGAAAGATGGAATTATGAGAATGTGCATTGAGTATAGAGAGTTGAACAAGGCAAAAATAAAGAATAAATATCCGTTGCCAAGGATTGATGACCTGTTTGATCAATTGCAAGGCTCAAGCTATTTCTCGAAGATCGATCTTAGGTCAGGATATCATCAGCTAAAAGTAAGAGAGCAAGATATCGAGAAGACTGCATTCAGAACTAGATATGGACACTACAAGTTTTTGGTTATGTCGTTTGGACTAACCAATGCTCCAGCAGCATTCATGGATTTAATGAACAGAGTTTGTAATCCGTTCCTTGATAAATCGGGGATAGTGTTCATAGATGACATTCTGATTTACTCGAAAAGCCAGGAGGAGCATGGCAGACACTTGCGAGAAGTGTTAGAAGTCTTGAAGAAGGAGAAGCTGTATGCTAAGTTCTCCAAATGTGATTTTTGGATTCGTGAAGTCCAATTCTTAAACCACGTGGTTAACCAAGAAGGGATAATGGTTGATCCAGCAAAGATTGAAGTTGTAATGAAGTGGGAACATCCGAAAAGTCCCACAGAGATCCAAAGCTTTTTAGGATTAGCCAGATATTACCGAAGGTTTATCCAAGGTTTTCTTCGATTGCTACTCTGTTGACAGCTTTGACCCACAAAGGAGCTACTTATGCTTGGAATGATAAGCATAAAGAAGCATTCGAGAAGCTAAAGAAGAAACTATGCGAGGCACCGATACTTTCTCTACCCGATAGAGTTGAAGACTTCGCTGTTTATAGCGATGCGTCTGGTGTTGGATTGGGTTGTGTTTTAACCCAAAGAGAAAAGGTGATAGCATATGCATCTCGACAGCTGAAGGAGCATGAAAAGAATTACCCGACTCATGATTTGGAGTTGGCAGCGGTAGTTTTCGCTCTGAAAATATGGAGGCATTACCTCTATGGCACGAAGTGCAAACTTTTCACTGATCATAAGAGTCTTCAATATCTCTTTAATCAGAAGGAATTGAATATGAGGCAACGATGCTGGCTGGAATTACTCAAGGACTACGACGGTGAGATACTTTACCATCCCGGTAAAGCTAATGTTGTTGCTGATGCTCTCAGTCGGAAAGTCAATCTTGAAAGGAAAAGGCCAAGAGCGTTGAGAATTGATGTTGTCTCGACTATTTTAGAAAGTATAAAGAAAGCTCAAAGTGAAGCTTCTGAAAAGAATGACCGAAAGGAGGAACGTTTGGGCAAAACGTTGGTGTTCGGTGTAAACAGTCATGGACTGAAGGTGTTCCAGGATCGGATTTGGATACCTAAGATAGGAGGAATCAGAGATCTTCTGATGGAAGAAGCTCACAAAACCATGTACTCGATTCATCCCGGTAGCACTAAAATGTATAGGGACCTAAAACCATACTACTGGTGGCCGATGATGAAGCTTAACGTTGCAAAGTATGTAGCTGAGTGTGTGACGTGTGCAAGAGTCAAGACACAACATCAGAAACCGTACTGGAGTTTAGAACCATTGCCTGTGCCTATGGTTAAGTGGGAAGACATTGCTATGGATTTTGTCACTAAACTGCCTAGAACAAAGAATGGTCACGACATGATTTGGGTGGTCGTTGATCGATTCACTAAAAGTGCGCATTTCATAGCAGCCAAGGAGAAATGGTCTATGGGGAAGCTTGCAAATTCTTACATGAAGGAAATTGTGAGGCTTCACGGTGTTCCGTTAACGATTGTATCGGATCGTGATAGTCGTTTTACTTCGAGGTTTTGGAAAAGTCTACAAGAGGAAATGGGTACCAAGTTGTGTTTAAGTACATCTTACCATCCGCAGACTGATGGTCAGAGTGAAAGAACGATACAAACACTTGAAGATATGCTGAGAGCATGTACCTTGGAATTCCTAGGTAATTGGGATGAACATTTACTACTGGTAGAATTTTCCTATAATAATAGTTTTCACTCGAGCATTAAGATGGCACCTTACCAAGCTTTGTATGGACAAAAATGTTGTACGCCGTCTTGTCGGCTTGAGGCTGGGGAAAAGCAGTTTATGGGACCGGAGTTGATTCATCAAACTGCTGAAAAGTTGAAAATAATTAGGGAAAGAATGTTGGCAGCTCAGGATCGTCAAAAGAGCTATGCTGACAAAAAGCGAAGACCGATGACTTTTGAAGTTGGGGATTCGGTTTTTCTTAAAGTCTCACCGTGGAAGGGACTTATAAGATTTGGAAAAAGGGCAAAATTAAGTCCAAGGTTTATTGGACCGTTTAAAGTTCTTCAGAGGATTGAGAACCAAGCTTACAAGCTCGAACTACCAGAAGAACTGAATGGAATTCATAACACTTTACATGTGTGTTATTTACGAAAGTTCACGGGGGAAGTTCTCGACATGATTCCACTTTCAGAGTTGAGAATCGATGAGAACAAAAGGTTGATTGAAGAACCAGAGGCAATTGTTGACCGAAAGACTAAGAAGTTGTGATGCAAGATGGTCGAGTTAGTGCTTGTCCGATGGAAACACGCGAATGGGCCGAATCTCACCTGGGAGACGGAGAGTGACATGATGGGTCGCTATCCGCATTTTTTTGGTGAGGTGGGATTCCGGGGACGGAATCATCCTAAGGTGGAGAGAATTGTAATGCCAGTGTTTATGGGCTTGCCATTTTTAGCAATGTAATAGTCTATGTTAACCTTTGTAACCCGTTTTGAAATAATAGAAGTGTATTATTTGAGTATTATGTATTTTGTGCTTAATTGCTTAATTATGTGGTTTGATTAATTAAGAATAAAAAAATAAGCATCAAAATTTAAGTGTAAAATAAACTTGATATCTTTATATAATGTTTTAGTATTTGAAACAAGGTTTCTGAAGATATAAAGAATGCCGAAATCCGAGTTATAACGAATAAGTTATGACCTGTCGAAGTTTCGCGATAGAACCGGCAACGCTGAATGATGTAAAAAGTGAAATTTACGTTAGAGCGATATTTAGCCTTAGTGATCTAAACGAGAATCGAAGATCTCGTTGTTAGTACCAAAGCGATAAAAAGTTAGGCGAGAACGGACATCAAACGAAGAAGTTGTGAATTTATAACGAAATTTTCTGTCCCGACCTATTAAAAATAAAGTCAAAATTAGCCGACGGAGTCTATACGAAAGTTGTAGATCGTAGTCTCACATTCGCGTGGATATAAAGAACGTCGAAAACGGAGTTCGAATGAAGAATATATGAATTTAGAAGCTTATTAAATAATATATAATTAAATTTAATTATTAAATTCGGTGGTATTATCCGAAGGCGAGTCACCGGACTCATCCGAAGTACGCACTGCGTACTCGTGTACCCCCCGCGTATAGCGAAGGATGTCGACACTCGCACTCGAGGACTAGGGATGACGCATACGCTTACGATTTCGGAGCAGTACGCACCGCGTACTATGAGGCCTCAGCCTCCTATAAATAGGATGCGAGGGCAGCCGACTAAATTGCTATTTTTCTCTCTTCTCTCTCCCGTTTTGCATCGATTTGCATGCCAGAAATACCCCGAAGCCCCGGTAATATTCCCGAGTCCCGAAGCAAGTCCCGAGATCCCGAGAAGTGCAGTTCCCGAGCCGAAGCTCTGCCCGCGAAAAGTTCGATTTTTGTAGAGATCTTCCAGATTAGTTGAGAATTACTACTTGTGCAAGTCGTAGTGTTGTCCGATCACCTTCTGATCAAGTGAGTGTATACTAACTTTCATAAACATGATAATAATACAAGTATGATTTGAGTGTATTAAGTATATTGTTGTTTATATGTGTGAATGTGTTGTTACTTTCTTCTAACGCATAATTATGAAGTATTTTATACGAAATACGTGTTATGTGTATATTTTGTGGTTATGTGTGTGAATGTATATTCACTTTCTTCTATCTTACAGATCTGATTATTTCTATATGAAATACGTGTTATGTGTGTGTGCCTCATCTGTTATATGGAAAATTTATTGATCGAGCATGCTATACAGGTTTTGAAACTATGTATAAAAATGTATGTTTTTATCTACTAATATGTTGGGTAGAACATGGGTAGATAGTTGGTGTGTAATAAACAGATGAGAGGCCTCGATGTTGTTTTGATCCAGTCATCTAGCGGAATTTAGATGACGACCACAGACTTTTCTAGACAATCCAGTGGAATGCTAGCAGGCTCATAACCTGTAGGTGTTAATGAACTTGGGTGTTCATTCGTTGTATTCCATTCCCCTCATGGTTGCCTTATTTGACTTATATTGCTGAGGAACCCCCGAAGCATGTGTTGTCACCCCGATGAAATATTCTTAGACTAGGTCCCTTGTGTTAGTTATTTTAGGGACATAAAGTGAGAATAACGGGAATGGGTAATTGGTTCATTGTTGGTTGATAATAATTAATTTAATTATTTATTGTGGGTTGAAAACCCTATATGCTCACCAGGCTCCAAGCCTTACCCACTCAGTTTTATTTGTATTACAGGAAGTGGCGCAAGGGCGTAAGATGGATGAACCATTAAGTTGTTTTGTTTACAAGTCTATATACGTATATATTTGTTGAATGACTTGTAATGCTATCGTTTATGCTTATTGGTCTGTATCGGAACATGACACCCCGAGTTTTGATTATATAATGAAAATACATTTCTTTTATGAAATGCTTTGGTAAACATTGTTTTATCATGTTCTGTTTTTGGGAACAAATTCCGCAACTCTTTCAAATCAAAAGGATTTACTCTGAAATTATTTTAAAAGCATAAATGAAAATCGGTCTTTTCTGGCCGAGATTTTGGGGATGTCACATAATATCACTAGCAATCAATCCTATACCCGAAGCCTATAGGATACGATGCATAATTTCTTACATAAAGATATGATACTTTATCAATCTTCTGCCATAATGTTTAATGTTCCATTTTCTCACAATTCGAACAATGCCATAACACTATGTATCCTTAACCAAATTTATTAACATTCCATAACCTAAGCCTTTAGATTAGAAATGAAGCATAATATTCTCTCCCTTAATTATAGCAAAACATCTATTTAACCCTTACGACTTTACAAAGTATAACTCTTGTTTTCTATAATTAATATTGCTAACTTGCAATACTATTTTTAATAATCATACAAGCACAACATTTATGCTCCCACTATCATGATGATTATAATCAAATAAGCATAACACTTATGCTCCCACTAGCTTTGACATGATAATCCTTTATCTAAGCTTTTTAAACTTATACACCTTTGCCTTTGATAGTTAATATGTGTGTCTAAACAATTCAGACTAATTGCCTAATCTCATAATTCGAATTATGGAAAGGGATACCGTAACCATAATCGAATTCGAGAATACAATTTCACAATCACTATCTTCTTAAACTCTCTCTTAGTGAAAGCATTTACTCACAGTCATTTTCATGAAGGATGGAATCTTACTTAGATTTTAATGGTGTATGTGTTCCTATCCATGCGAATTTGCCCAAACTCATATTGACCGAACTTTCTTAATCTTGATTTCTTGCTTTATGGTAACACGAGTGCCCATCATGTCTTCCAAGTAGTTAAGCAGCTCATCCTTTCTTATCAATTTACTTTTCATTGATTAAGGTCCTTGACTTTTATGAATTCATATGAGAACTCATAGGACTCACATGCATAATTAACTCAATTGGAACGCCACAGAAACAAGATAGTGTCAACATGATAGGTTGTAAACCTCAAGTCGTGTGCTAGTGATGATTGATAAGGTTTATTCTTGATTAGTTCTTGAAACCTTTCAAGGCCATTAAGACTCCTACTGACTCCTTGACATATAATATTATCTTGTCAATAAACATTTCTCGACAAACAAATATTCAAGAGCTAGTGTAGCTTTTATCAAGACAAAACACTTCACAAAATTGGTCCTAGTTGGTCTTCATCTTATCCAAGACATCACAACTTTCTACATTTGATGAATTTTATAAACCATCTTAAAGACTTTTCACTTAATGTCACAATCTTAACTCTAAGACTTGGTTTTGGAACGAAGTATGATTGACTTCTTGATTTAACCATTTCTTCAATTCTTGATTCCTCTTCTCAGACATACAATTGCACTAAGACTCACTTAGAGGATCAATTGAGATATGGTTCTTAATCATTAAGACATATCATGAAACATAATAAAAGGTACTCTCCCTTCTTCTTAGAATAGAGAAACTTTTATCTTTCCGCCTACTTGATTCTTCTTTATTCGTTCTGCTATTGATTGAAACTCTTTCAATCAACTGAGAATTACATTTAATCTCATAAGTATAATCATATTTAGTTAACCTTAGTAAATCATGACGAATATCTTTGTTACTCTTATGGTGGACTTGATCAACACACAACCTTGTGTACACGATCTCCTAGTCCTTCACTTGACACTTTGTCAACGAATTAGTCTAATTTCCAAATATGAAATTTCTCATTCATCATGCAACCAAGTTGTATGATTCCAAGTTTCTATCCAATTGAAACTTGGGTGATGAGAAACTTTCCCTATTTGGTAAATTCTTGACCTTTCCACAAATAACATAATTAAGAATCAAATCCATTTTTTTTGCTAATAATAGAAACTTACAAACATCAATTTTTCATACACGCCATTACAAGGATAAATAAATAATATAAAATAAAAATTTATTTTATTGCGGAAAAAATTTGTCCTTACAATGCAATTTAATTGAAAAACTATGTTAATACATATTTCTTAGCAATCAAATTTTAACTCCAAGTAGTAGCTCAAGATTCTAATCTTCAAGTAATGCGAACAAAATCCATTTCTTCACGATTAGATTCCTCTCACTTCTTCCCTTAAGCTTCCTTTCTTTTCTTTGATCCTACAAAACATCGAAATGCAATCTTATCACATCATGTGTTTAGAATCTAGAATAGGAACTTAAAAAGAGTTATTTAATGGAATTTACCTAAAGTAGAGCCATACGTTTTAACTCTCCCATCTCTTAGATCTCTTAGGTAAATAGGGCAGCTTCGTCTCCAATGCCCCTTCTCTTGGGCAATAAAAGCAAATTGACTCGTTTGGAACAGCACATGGAACTACTTCTGACTTTGCCTTTCTCTTATGATCAAACTTTTCGATCATGGCATGCCTTTCATTGCCATTACCTATATCCATACAGGTCTGGAAGGAAGATCCACCAATCAAATTTGCTTTTCCAGTGCACCAAATCATTGTTGATTCAGCAGCAATAAGCATATAAGTGAGATCGATGAGGGCTACGTCGTGGCTCATCATATAGTAGTCTCTTACGAACTCACTATATGAGTCAGGAAGTGACTGAAGAACCCAATCAACAGCCAGCTCCTCACAGACAACAGATCCCAACATTCTTAACCTATCAATGCGTGACTTCATCTCTAGGATGTATGCACACACTGACTTTCCTTCTACATGTTTTCTTGCCAAAAGGGCTTGAGTGAGTTTGAATTTTTCAATCTTATGAACTCGTGGGTTAGGGAGATCAATAGGAGGAGATGGAGGAAGTGAAGCATGATCTCGTGTTCCTCGATCGAATCATGGAATATCATCTTCATGTGAAAGGCTTGTTCCACGGGATTTGGGAAGACCATAGTTGTCATACTTTGACATCTACAAAATGGGAGAAAAATTCAATTCAAGTTAGTTGATTGATTGAGTCCTTAATAAATCACCCAAATGAGATATTAAGGCTAGGACCCAACACAATACTTTACAACCTAGAAAAGGGAAGCCTTAATCTGGTTGCAGAATATTTGAAGGTAAGTGAATGACGATTCACCAATTTCCACCATGAAAAACAAAAAAGAAATTTAAGTTTTAAATCTATTGAAAATTCCTTAGATCTTTTGAGATTCATTGAACTTTTCAATGGCATGTTTAAATCCCGATATGCCCCTCTAGTTTGTGACTGGGATACTGAGGATCACAAAGCGGGTGTGAATAACCATGCAGACTTACATGGTGCCCCCACGTGTTACATTCACCTATTCGATGTGTCGGTTAACCACACACGCTCCACCAAACTATGAAAAACATTGAGTCACCCTTTGCTACCTTTTCTTAGAACCATTTAATGTGTCAGTTAACCACACACGCTCCACTAACGTCTTCGCAAGGGCACAAAGTGTAATTTCATGAAATTGCATCAATTCACTTTTGCGTAAGGTAACTAAGATTGGGAATTTTGTAAAAGCATTTAGTTACTTTTGTACTTCATTATAATTATAATGGAAGGTTTCTGTCCTATCCTACCCGTTCGGCTAACGACCCTCCACTAGTCAAGAGTGCGGTGGGTAAGAGTGGATACCCATTCAATCGCCATTTTATAGGCAATTTCCTTAAACACCCCTTATAGACCAGCTTCGTGAATGAGGCCTACTAACGGTAAGACTGACTTTTACTCATACATATATATATATATATATATATATATATATATATATATATATATATATATATATATATATAATATTAGACTTTTAATGTTATATATAGTATAGGGTGTATTTACACTTTTAAAATACTAGGTGGTCAAATTTAATAATTATACTTTTAATTTAATTAAATTGTAAACCTAAACTTTATGGATTTATTAAATCTCTTTTAATTATACACTTTAATTAATTAATAAAACCATAAGGGGTGAATTGAACTTTTCAAAATAATACTAGGGTTTTAGAATTTAATATTTCTAAATTAAACTTTTAATCAACTTTTAAATTCCAAAACTTGAGGACACGTTTTGAAACATTTCAAAACATTAGGGTTTCAACTATTTAAATTTCAAAACAAAACCTTTAAGTTCAAATTTAAACCATAAAACTTACATGGGCACAATTGAAACTTTTCCACAATACAAGGATCAAATAACAAATAATAGAAATTAAACAATTAATTTTGTCACTAGCTATATTTGACCTAATTTCAATTTCTTGCAAGATAAGTTACCCAATTAATACAAATAATCAATCTTTAATCATATAAGGAAGTTATTATCTAATCAATTGGTAATTATCTTGTGTTTAGGCAAGGATAATCTTTTAGAAACATTAAAAATCGTATTTTATAAGTTTAAAACGAATATGGTAATTATCCTTAAGCAAAACAACAATAAAATCTGAAATTCCCTCTGTCTGACGCTCCGACTCGCCGAGTCACACATTAGAACTCGCCGAGTAAGGCAGACTCGTTGAGTCCTTGTAGTGACTCGGCGAGTCAGTTCGAATAGAAGGTCAGAATTCGATTTTCAGTTAATAATTCAACATAGCATCACATACAACAGCAACCAATCAAGGATCTGATACCACTGATGGGTTTTAGCCATAAGAATATCCTATGTGCTCATGCAAACCCTAATGCTTGGATCTAGGTTTCTCTATTGTAGATGCATTGTATCCAAGACTTACAATCTTAGATCTAACATATTATAAACTGAAATTAGGGTTTAGAGAATTACCTTTGATTGTTATGTAGCAATAACAATCTCAAATCCTCCTTGTAATGACTTTAGAAAGCTTAGAGTCACAAGTGTCACTCATCTAATGGCTCACAAACACCAAGAGTAAGAGGATGAAGAATAAGGATAGAGGAGGCTGCCCAAAACGCCCAGAAACCCTAGTGGAACTTTCAGCCACATTTTTGGGCTTAAGGGTACTATATATACATGTAGGCTATTAGGGTTTTCAACTAGGAAAACCCTACTTTGACTGCTTAAGCCCTATACAACCCATGGACCCTTTTAGAATAACCCTTGGAGGATTTTTAATGGGTTTCCCCATAAAATCCGTCCAACCTATTATCCCAAGGGAATCCATAGCCCAAATTCAATTATCTTATAATTACAGTTCCAGTCCCTTAAGTTTAATTAATTTCTTTTAGCCACAAAATTAATTATCAATTAATTCTTGACTAATATTAATTAAACAATATGATTTCTCCTTTAATATATTATTCTCACAATATATTAATAAATCATAATTAATCTTCTCTCCATAATTCATCCTATCAACTTACTTTGGTGAAGGCAACCCAAAAGGACCATGCACCATCGGGTCAAGTACATACCAAAATAGTTATGGACTTAGACACTAATCCAACATAATGAGTCCCTCACGACCCACTTACAGAAAATGCAAAGGTATGTGGATCGCTTGAAGAAACTGAATGTTGACTTTCCTGAGGAGTTAGCAATAGATATCATTTTTCATTCCTTACCTTCATGTTATGATCAATTTAGAATGACATACCACATGAATAAGGAAGAAGTTACACTTAGTAAACTTCAAGGACTATTAAAGACTGCAGAAAGTAGTCTTAAGGGTAAGTCGGGTGTTACTACTCCTCCTACTCCTACTGCGGCCAATGTCTTGGCAATCGGGCATGGAAAAAGTAAGAAGAGAAGGAACCCTTCTAAGGGTACCAAGGGTAAGATCCTTGAAGGCTCCTCTTCAAGCAAAACCAAGAAGGGTTTTCTCACTCCTTCTGCTAACCCTAATGAGGCTGAATGCTTCTATTGCCATGAAAAGTCGCATTGGAAGCGAAACTGCCCTAAATACCAGCAAGATCTTAAGGATGGGAAAGTAAAACCCAACCATGCAGGTATATACACTATATTGTCTAATAACTCACCTCATTCTAAGTCTTGGGTCCTTGATATAGCTTGTTGAATTCACATATGTTCTGATCTGCAGGGACTAAGAAGAAGTGAGGATTTGGAGCATCGAAAGATAAACCTAATCATGGCGAACAGGAAAGTTTCACCTGTCACCAAGATTGGAGTTTATTCCTTGCTACTAGATAGTGGGTTTACATTAGATTTGAATAAATATTGTTATTTGCCAGAAATGGCAAGAAATGTTATTTCCTTTCATGAATTGTATAAACAAGGGTTCACCTTTTATTTTGATAATAAAAGTGGTGGTATTGATGCTTCCTATAACAGTATTCTTTATTTTAAAGCATTACCTTGTGATGGTTTGTATGAAACTGTATATGTTGTAGATAACTTAGGAAATAATGTATTGTGTATCGATTCTTCCACTAGCTTAGAAAAGCATCTTTATGGCATTGTTGTCTTGGACATGTAAGCAAGAAACACATAGGCCAACTACAAAAGGATGGAGTCTTGGAATCATTCGACCTAAAGTCGGATGATAGTTGTGAATCTTGTCTACTTGGAAAAATGAAAAAGTCTCATTTTACTGGAACTTGTGCTAGGGGTGAAGGTTTGTTGGATCTCATATACACAGATGTGTGTGGACCCTTCAGAGACGAGTTGGACCCCAGACACATTTTATACTCAACTCTTAGATTAAAATGGATTGAAAACAACTATTTCATTCAACTTTTCTATTAATCTAAGAAACTCATAAGAACAAGATAATTCAAATCAAACTTTTTCATGTAATTAGTCTAACCTTTAAACTAATACAAAACATGAATCTATTGACAATTATCTTTGAAAATGGATTAGCATGAACATTACCACATAAAAAAAACAAGTTTATAAGTTCAAAAACAACTTAGGGTAATGTTCCTAGTCCATTTCTAGCCAAAAACCTCGAAAGTATGCTGTCTGGGGTCCAACTCGTCGAGTGCATGAACACAACTCGGCGAGTTGGATGCATTTTGCCTTGGACTCGTCGAGTCCCTTCATGGACTCGGCGAGTCTGCTGGGCTGACAGCACCAATTTCGATTTTTCAGCTTCTATTGCAGGTATAACAAGAAAACAAGCCTAGGCTCTGATACCACTGATGGGTTATGAGCATTCTAACACTCCTAAGTGTACATGCAACCCTAAATACCTTGGATCTATGTTTTCTCTATTATACATGCAAATATGAACATCCAAGGTATTATCCTAATCTAGCATACAAAATATCAATATAACAAGATAGAATACATACCTCTTTAATGGTGCTTGTCTTCATGAAGCTTGAGTGCTTAGTGCCCCAAGTGTGACACCTCAAATGGTTCACACAACACCAAATACACTTGGAATAACTTGAGAGAAATTAGAACACTTCATGAAATCGTCTAGCCCTCATACACACACATTCACGATTTCTTGAGCCATGGGTTTCTTTTATATGGTGGCTATTAGGGTTACACCATGTAACTCATGACTTTACCCATTCCTTATGCTCCATGGATTTTAACCTCCATGGAGTATCCATGGGTCACCCCATGGACTTAGTCCAACATAAGGAATCTTGGATCACAAGCCCACATATATAAGAATGAATGATTTACACAATCAACCCATATATTTAATTAGTCTCCTTTTGATCACTTAATTAATCCTAGATTAATTCTTGATCAATACTAATTAAATAATCTTATTATTCTTATTATTAATATACTAGAACTTATAATATATTAATAACCATAAGTGTCTTATTTCTCTCATTATAGTCTATCCAAGTGCATGATGCCATGCAACCCAAATGGACCATGCCGGGTCGGGTCAAGTCTTACCAATTATAGTTATGGACTTAGACATTAATCCAATAGTCTCCCACTTGGATAAGTCTAAAACTATTATTGCGTATGACTTCAGGAACCAACTGGCAATCGTAGCTCTCAAAAGCTTCTGTCGAACTCTGACCTTGTAGATGAACTCTGATCTTGTCAATGACTTGTCCATTAGATAAGGGATCATATATTCCTCCATTCTATATATCATATGGACTGAGACATGGATTATAATCATTCTCTCTGTCCATTTGTTGTTTCCCGATTTCCGATTTATGACGACTGACTAATTGAACAAATCAAATCAGTTCTGGCCCGGCCGAGCACTTCCATTTGTCATCATCAAATCATCGACGGGGCCCACAGATATCGCTTTTATCCCGAAGGTAAAAGGAATGGATAAACTTCGACTCATATGGCTTGTTCTACTACTTGTTGAATCATACACAAAGACACGTTTTATAACATCGAGTTACCAATGCGTTTCGTGCAATCAATGTACAACCAACTCATAGTAACAACTCATATCTCTAGGTTTGAAGAATATAAGATATTATCGTCTCATGATCACTCGTGATAAAATCCATGAAGTGATTCCAATGAGCGCGGGTTGAATCCAATACTTAGAACTTATGAGCACTCATGAGTGTTGTAGCCCTTTGTCTAACAACTTAGACCTCTACAAGCCAACCCATGACAGTCTTAATTCATATCTACTTCCAACATATGACCGACTATGGATGGTTTGAATAACTTAGTCATTCCGGAAGAATAACCTAGTTTATTCGGGAAGTCAAAACATGCAAAGTGCAACACAATAATAATTGAATCCAATATGGTCTCAGAACTTATGAATATAAATAAAACACCTTTTATTTATCACCATATGATTACACATTATTCATTGTATACTGTTTCAGCTATCAACTATATTCTTGAATTTAAAACAATAGTTGTCCCATGCTCCAAGCATGTACACTATGTTTTCTAAACACTAGTCATGTCATACACCAAGTATGCATACTATGTTTGTCTATGATCTTTACTTTGTGAACTAGATCAATTGAACATAATCTTCAATGATTCTCTTTTCACACTCCCAAATCCTTACTGCAAATGCAAGAATTCCAAATTCATGCCATTTACTGAAATCTGTTAGATTCTAAACTTATATGCATTGATCCTCTTGTAACGATTATGCACAAATTCAGAAAGACTTGGCAACAATCATTACAGAGCATTCCAAAGGAGATCAATTCCTTGGAAACATCCTTCTTGCATTAAGTTTCCTTAATCTTACACAGATTGAAATTCTAACTTTGAAACATTTCCAGATTCCATTTCGACTATCACTTCTGAACAAGAGTTGCCTCCTTACAGATTATGTCAATATGGTCCTTCCAGAATTATCACTATACTTCTAACTGTCCTTGAGCAACCAATCTTTGGTAAACCTTAGATTGTCCTCGACAATTGTTTAATCCTTTTAGTCATATCCAGTTCTAAACCTTTTCCCTTCTTAATGCCCCAGGCATTTGGAAATTTTTAGAAAGGATGAATATAGCACATGTAATCGATCCTATATCCGAAGCATATGGGACACGATTCATGATGTCTCACATAAAGACTAAACCAGTCTTTTGCTATAACATTTCCATTTCAATTTGCCAAGTTCTCATAATTCAGATTATGAAAAGGGATGCCGTAATCATAATCGAATTTAAGAACGCAAATAATGGACCCATATACAGAATTTCCTTATGTTGAGCCATTCCAACATGAAATTCATATATATCCTTGACTAAATGATTAAAACCTCACGATCTAAGCTTATAGATTTGAGATGAAGTATAATTTCCTCTCCCTTAATTATAACAAAACAACTTTTTCCCAATTGAAACCTTTTGTTTTCTATAATTAACATTGCTAACTTGCAATCTTTATCATAATTATCATGCTCCCACTAACATGATGATTATTAGCATAACACTTATGCTCCCACTAGCTTTGACATGTTCTCAAAAATCAGCTGGACTTCTAGAAATCAATACTTTATTGACTTTCTTACCAAAGTTCAGATTTCTGATACTAGATTTCCTTGATAAGACTTTATCAATATCATACACCTCTCTTAGATAGCTCACATGTGTGTCTAAACAATTATGAAGAGGGATGCCGTAATCATAATGGTTAGACCTTTTTGCCACTTCTCACAAGTCCAAGTTAGTGTGCCGGTAAACCACACACGCTCCACTAATGACTTTGAGAATGCAAAATATCACATTTGCTATCTAGCTAAATTCTACTTAGTGAAAGTGTTCCCTCACCATCATTTTCATGAATCAGAGAGAAACCTTATGACACTTAGATTTATTGGTGTATAAGTCCTACCCATATGAATTTGTCAAAACCATAATCACAAGACAAGGTTAATGACAAATCCAAAACCATATGGATTGAACTCAATCTTAATTTCTTGCCACCTGGTAGCTCAAGGGCCTACCATTGCTTCCAAGTTGTTGTGCAACACATTGAGAACTCTAAGAACTCATATGCAAAGCCAACTCTAACTGGAATGGGCACATAATATGTCAACACGATAGGTTATAAACCTTAAGTCGTGTGCTAGTGAAGAACTTTAGGTTTTATTCTTGATTAGTTCTTGAGACTTTCAAGACCTTTAAGACTCCCACTGTCCTCTTGACCTATAAGACTCCCTTGTCAAACATCCAAGAGATAGTGCGGATTCTAATCAAGACAAACACTTCACACAATTGGCCTTAGTTGGTCTTTGTTTTATCCAAAACATCACAACTTACCAATTTCAAATGTACAAGAGTAGAAAACTTTTACTCTTACATTTGATAAGTGTTTTAAACCTTCTTTAAGACATGTCACTCAAATTACAATCTTGGAGTACGACTCTAAGACTTGTATTGGAACGAAGTATGACTCATCTTCTTGATTTAACCATTTCAACAATTCAAGATCCCTTCTTCTTAGTCATAAGAATGCACTAAGACTTCCTTAGAGAACTAATTTTGATATGGTTTCTTAATCATTAAGATGATCACAAAACTGATACTAAAGTACTCTCCCATCTTTTCAGATTTGAGAAACTTTTATCCTTCTGCCTAATTTGATTCTTCTTATCCGCTCTGCTATGCATTGGAACCTTTTCCAATGTCTCAGAGTTACACTTAAGCTTGTAAGTATAATCATATTTACTGAACTCTAGTAAAATATGACGAATAGCCTTATATCTTTTGTGGTGGACTTAATCAGTGCACATGACTATGTACTCGATCCCTTAGTCCATTACTTGACTCACACATCCATGTGAATAAGTAATTAGTCTTAATTTTTCCAATACTTGAAAAGTTCTCATTCATCATGCTATACAACTTGCATGATTCCAAGTCCCGGTCCAATTGAGACTTTGGATGATGAGAAGCTTTCCTTATTTGTTAAATTTAGACATTACCACAAATGAAGGAATCAATTTCATATTTCCACTCTTGCTATTAATGGAATCATATAAGCAACAATTTTTTCCTCAAATGCCATTGTAAGGATATTTTTAAAATAAATAAAATCAAAATTTTCTTTTATTTTAAAAACTATGCGGAAAAACTTATCCTTACAATCCATATAAAAACTTGTTGTTATCTATTCCTTAGCAATATCTCATAACTCCTAAGAAGTAGCTCAAGAATCCGATTTTTCAAACTACGCGATAGAAATCCATCTATGCGATCAGATTCAGCATATTCTTTCTTTAAGTTCCTTTACTTTTCTTTGATTCTTAAAACATTACCATGTGACCCAGTCACATCATGCATCAAGAATCTCAGAATAGAAACTTAACAGAGTTCGAGTAGTGGACTTTACCTGAAGTAGAGTCAACCTTATTGACTTTAACACCCTTAGGTAAATTTGGTAGCTTCGCAAATAATGACCCTTTCTTTGGCAATATAAACATATGGACCCTTTGATAATGGTACACGGGACTATCACAGACTTAGCTTTTCTCTTTACCATTTGTTCAACCGAGTTGACTATGGCCGATCCCTTTCCATTGGGAAGAGAATGCTTTTTTCTGTATTTCCAGTGTCACCATTGTCAATGTCCATAAAGTTTCAGGAAGTTGATCTTAACAATAGATAAGATCATTAAGGGTCTTGTCATAGTCTATTTCATAGGTGTCCCAAAGGAACTCACTATGTGACTTAGAAAGTGATTGAACCACCAACTTTCTCAAGACATTGACACCCAACTCTCCCGGCTTGTCAATATGTGACTACATCTCCAAGATGTGATCACACCTAGACCTTGTCTTGCCAATAGGGTTCGAGTGACCTTAAATTTTCAAGAACTTGTGGGTTAGGGAGAATAATTGGAGGAGGAGAGAGAAGTATGATATCCATGGGACATCATCTTCATTTAGGAAATCTTGTTTCAAGAGATTTGGGAAGATCATAAATGTCTAAACCAGACATGTGTTGGGAGATATTCAAGATAGTTGATTTAAAGTCCTTAATATGACACCCAATATGAAATATCAAGGCTAGGACCCAACAGACTATTTTATAACTTAGAAGAGGTATGCCGTAATCCAAGCTATAAAACAATTTGAAGGTAGGCGAATGACGATTCACCAATTTCCACCAAGATAAACGAAATGTATTATTAGGTTTTAATTGGATTTGAAATTACTAGATCTTTTGAGATTCATTGAACTGTTCAATGGCATGTTTCAATCTCGAGTGTGCCCTTCAGGTTTTGTGACTGGGATGCCGAGGATCACAAAACAAGGTGTGAAGTAACCATGCAAATTACTTGGTACCCATAAGTGTTTACCCCTCAATCGATGTGCCGGTTAACCACACACGCTCCATCGATACTATGATAAACATTAAGTTACCCTTTGCCTACCTTGTTAAATACGAGTTAGTGTGCCGGTTAACCACACACGCTCCACTAACCGACTTAAACAAAGTGCAAAGTGTAATTTCATGGATTAGCACCTTATTCACATTTTCCTAAGTAACTAAGATTGGGAATTATTAAGAGTTTAGTTACTTAGTATTTATCATTAATACTTTTAATGAAGGGAGAATTATAGTCATGTCAAACCCGTTCGGCTAACGACCCTCCACCAGTCAAGCGAGCGGTGGGTGAGAGTGGACACCCATTAAGTTGCCATTTTATAGGCAACAACCTTATACCCACCTTATAGACCGGCTTCGTGAATGAGGCGTACTAGCGGTAAGACCGACTTTACTCTTATACATATATATATATATATATATATATATATATATATATATATTATTAACTTATAATATTATAAAGTATAAAGGTTGAATTTTAACTTTTAAAATTCTAAGGGCTAACTTGGAATTAAAGTATTCATAAGAGAAAACTTTACAAATTCCAGAACTTGAGGGCAAGTGTTGAAACTATTCAAAAACTAATTAATTCCATAACTTATGTGTTTAAAGTAGTTTTAATCCAAAAACTCTTCAAGTTCCATAACTTGAGGACAAATTATGGAAGACTTTAAACTAATAAAGAATTAACTTTTTCTTTATTTTATAACTTATGAAATTAATTAAGGTTACATTATTTTTTTTATATATTTATTTAATGAAGAGACTCTTGGTCCTCCATAACGTGAGGACAAATTATGGAGTCATAACTCCAATTAATTAGAACTAGACTCTTCATTTTTTTGTAACCTTTGCCAACTTTATGAGTTTTATGAGTCTTTAATGTGACTCTTCATGTAACTTGAGGATAAGTTACACAAACACATTTTATACTCAACTCTTAGATTAAAATGGATTGAAAACAACTATTTCATTCAACTTTTCTATTAATCTAAGAAACTCATAAGAACAAGAAAACTCAAATCAAACTTTTTCATGTAATTAGTCTAACCTTTAAACTAATACAAAACATGAATCTATTGACAATTATCTTTGAAAATGGATTAGCATGAACATTACCACATAAAAAAAACAAGTTTATAAGTTCAAAAACAACTTAGGGTAATGTTCCTAGTCCATTTCTAGCCAAAAACCTCGAAAGTATGCTGTCTGGGGTCCAACTCGTCGAGTGCATGAACACAACTCGGCGAGTTGGATGCATTTTGCCTTGGACTCGTCGAGTCCCTTCATGGACTCGGCGAGTCTGCTGGGCTGACAGCACCAATTTCGATTTTTCAGCTTCTATTGCAGGTATAACAAGAAAACAAGCCTAGGCTCTGATACCACTGATGGGTTATGAGCATTCTAAAACTCCTAAGTGTACATGCAACCCTAAATACCTTGGATCTATGTTTTCTCTATTATACATGCAAATATGAACATCCAAGGTATTATCCTAATCTAGCATACAAAATATCAATATAACAAGATAGAATACATACCTCTTTAATGGTGCTTGTATTCATGAAGCTTGAGTGCTTAGTGCCCCAAGTGTGACACCTCAAATGGTTCACACAACACCAAATACACTTGGAATAACTTGAGAGAAATTAGAACACTTCATGAAATCGTCTAGCCCTCATACACACACATTCACGATTTCTTGAGCCATGGGTTTCTTTTATATGGTGGCTATTAGGGTTACACCATGTAACTCATGACTTTACCCATTCCTTATGCTCCATGGATTTTAACCTCCATGGAGTATCCATGGGTCACCCCATGGACTTAGTCCAACATAAGGAATCTTGGATCACAAGCCCACATATATAAGAATGAATGATTTACACAATCAACCCATATATTTAATTAGTCTCCTTTTGATCACTTAATTAATCCTAGATTAATTCTTGATCAATACTAATTAAATAATCTTATTATTCTTATTATTAATATACTAGAACTTATAATATATTAATAACCATAAGTGTCTTATTTCTCTCATTATAGTCTATCCAAGTGCATGATGCCATGCAACCCAAATGGACCATGCCGGGTCGGGTCAAGTCTTACCAATTATAGTTATGGACTTAGACATTAATCCAACAAGAATACCCTAATAAGGTGTGTAAGCTTGAAAAATCCATATATGGATTGAAACAAGCACCTCGCAGATGGAATCTTTGCTTCGGTGAGAAAGTCAAAGAGTTTGGCTTTTCGAGATGTGAAGATGAATCTTGTATATATGTCAAGGCTAGTGGGAGTATAGTTAGCTTTTTGCTAATGTATGTGGATGACATACTGCTCATAGGAAATGACATCCCAACCTTGCAGGAATTGAAATCCTAGCTTGGGAAGTGTTTCTCTATGAAAGACCTAGGAGAAGTTGCCTATATCCTCGGCATAAAGATTTTGAGAAACATAAGTAAAAGAATAATTGGACTTAGTTAGAGTACCTACTTGGACAAAATGCTGAAGAGGTTTAGTATGGAAAATTCCAAGAAAGGAGATTTACCTATTCAGTGTAATGCAAGACTGAATAAAACTCAGAGCCCGGGTACAGATGAAGAGATATTTGAGATGAGTCGAGTCCCATATGCTTCTGTTGTAGGCTTGATCATATATTCTATGACTTGTACTCGTCCTGATGTTGCTTTTGCTTTAAGCATGGTTAGCATATATTTGAGTAATCCTGGCAAGGCTCACTGGACTGCAGTAAAGAATATTCTCAAGTACCTGCGAAGGACTAAGGACTGGGTCCTTACCCTTGGTGGGAGTGATGACTTGAAAGTAGCAGGGTATAGTGATGCTACCTTTCAGAATGATAGGGATAATTTCCGTTCTCATTCGGGCTGGGTCTTTACCCTAAATGGAGGGGAAATTACTTGGAAAAGTTCCAAGTAAGATACAGTGGTTGATTCCACTTGTGAATCAGAGTATATAGCAGCAAGTGAAGCAGCAAAGGAGGCTATATGGCTAAGGAACTTCATCGGAGTCCTTGGAGTTGTACCAGAGATTAAGGAGCCCATGGAAATTTTCTTTGATAGTGAAAGTGCAGTTGCCTTAGCAAAGGAACCAAGGGATCATGGGAGATTCAGGCACATCGACATAAAATATCATTTCATTAGACATCGAATAGAAGAAGGAATCATCGTGGCAAAGTGGGTATCATCATATGAGAACCCGGCAGATCCCCTCACGAAGGGACTGAGTAAGGTTAAGCATCTTCAGCATGCTAGAAGCATAGGGCTAAGAGATGATATTAGTTTTTAGAAGTTAGATAATTTTGAAATATGTAAAATGCAATTGACATTTGATGATAAATAAAATTTGTTATTTATGAGTAAAGTGTTGCTATCTCTTGTCAATCATTTATTAGTATTTCTTTTTGCATGTTTTGACTTCCAGAATAATTATGTTATGGTATATATCATATTATTCAAATTCTCCACAGTCAAACATATGTTGGAAGTACATATGAATCAAGAATGTCGTGGGTTGGTTTGTAGAGGTCCAAGATGTTGGACAAAGGGGGCTACAACACTCATGAGTGCTCATAAGTTCTGAGTATTGGATTCAACCCACGCTCACTAATATCACTTCATGGAATTTATCTTGAGTGATCGTGAGATGGTAATATCATATAAGTCATCAAACCTAGACATATGATTTGTTACCTATGAGTTGGTTATGCATTGATTGTACGAAAACGCATTGGTAACTCGATGTTATAAAATGTACCTTTGTGTGTAATTTAACAAGTAGTAGAGCAAACATATGACTCGAAGTTTATATGTTCCTTCTTGGATTAGAAGCGATATATGGGCCCCTCAATGATTTTGTTTTGACCCATGCACCGGGCCCGGTCAGAACTAAATTGATGTGTTCAATTAAGTTCTATGTTAAACAAATCGAAAATAGGGAAACAACTGCTAGACAATAGAAAGACATTGATCCATGTGTTTTTCCAGCTGATATCCAGAACAGAGGATTATATGATCACTTATCTAAACTGGCACACCATCATCTTCTCAGTTCTGAGAGACCTTGAAAGAGCTACGATTACTGATCGGTTCCTAAAGACATACTTGCAACTATAGTTATTAGACTTATCCAAGTGGAAGACTATTCGATATAGTGTCTAAGTCCATAACTATATTTGGTATGTACTTGACCCGACCCGGCATGGTCCATTTGGGTTGCATGGCATCATGCACTTGGATAGACTAAATGAGAGAAATAAGACACTTATGGTTTATTGATACATTATAAGTTCTAATATATTAACAATAAGAAGAATAGTATTTAGTTAGTATTCATCAATAATCAATTTAGAATTAATTATGTGATCAAAAGAAGACTAATTAAATATATGGCTTGATTGTGTTAATCATCCATAACTTATATAATGGGCCAAGGCTCCATGGATTATCAAGTTTGGTGAAACCCATTAGATGCTCCATGGATGCTCCATGGGGGTTACATAAACCATGGGTCATGGAAATGAAAGGTCATGACAATTAGGGTTTACATGGTGTAACCCTAATTGTAACATACTATATAAAGAAGATATTCTTCACAATTTTCGGCCAGTAGAGTGAATCAAAGAGGGCTAGCCGAAAATCCAAGTGTTCATATTCTCTTAGAGTTTATTCCAAGTTTACTTGGTATTGTGTGAAGCATCTCAGGCATCACACTTGAGGTGCTAGACTCACAAGGTTTCAAAGGAATCCAAGCTACAAAGAGGTATGTAATTCTTACTAACTATTAGAATAAAAGATCCCCATGTATGCTAAATAGGATTATGAACCTTGGAAAATCATTTTGGATGTATCTTAGCCAAACATAGATCCAAGGTTTCTAGGGTTGCATGTACACCATAGGAGTGTTAGAATGCTCAAAACCCAACAAAGACCCAGCTAACTTGCGACTCAAAGCGTCCGCAACCACATTCGCTTTACCGAGGTGGTAAAGGATCTCGCAGTCGTAGTCCTTGATTACATCTAGCCACCTGCATTGCCTCATATTCAGGTTCGACTGATCCATGATGTGCCGCAAACTCTTGTGATCCATGTATATGATACAACGGAACCCATATACGTAATGTCTCGAAATCTTGAGAGCGAAAACCACCGCTCCCAACTCCAGATCGTGCGTAGGGTATCTCGTCTCATGCGGCTTCAGTTGTCGCGATGCATAGGCTATCACTCGTCCTCTATGCTAGAGGACTACCCCCAAACCTGTGATGGATGCATCACAGAATACTATAAAATCGTCAACTCCCTCGGGGAGTGTCAACCCTGGAACCTCGCATAAACACTGTTGGAGGGTCTCAAACGCCCTCTACTGCTCAGGGCCCCACCGGAAGTCCACCCCCTTCCTCGTTAGACGAGTGAAGGGTACTAGAATCTTGGAGAAACCCCGAATGAATCTTCGATAGTACCCTGCTAATCCCAAGAAGCTCCTGATGTCTAAGGGAGATTTTGGAATCTCCCACTACATAACCGCCTCAAATTTGGCCGGATCAACCAAAATCCCCTCCTGATTAATGAGGTTCCCAAGGAACTGGACCTCTCACAACCAAAACTCACACTTCAAGAACTTGGCATAAAGTCGTTCTCGGCTCAAAACTCCCAATAGCTCCCTGAGGTGCTCCTCATGCTGCTCTCGGGTCCTGGAATACACCAAAATATCATCTATGAACACTATGACCGAGCGATCAAGCATCAGTCTCCAGACCCGAATCATTAGATCCATGAACACTATCGGCGCATTGATGAGCCTAAACGGCATCACCACAAACTCGTAATGACAATGACGGGTCCGAAACGCGGTCTTCTCCACGTCTTCCTCTCTCACCCTGACCTGGTGATATCCGGATCTCAAATTGATCTTGGAAAACCAAGATTCACCCTGTAATTGATCGAAGAGATCATTTATCCTCAGGAATGGATAACGATTCTTCACCGTTAACTTGTTCAACTCCCTATAATCAATTCACATCCGGTGCGAACCGTCCTTCTTCCTGACCAAAAGAATCGGTGCTCCCCATGGCGAACTACTCGGACGAATAAATTTCTTACCCAACAGCTCCTGCAACTGAGATGACAATTCTTTCATCTCTGGTGGTGCTAAACGGTACGGCGCCTTAGCGATAGGGGAAGCACCCGGCACTAGATCAATCCTGAACTCCACCTGCCTCTACGGAGGCACTCCAGGTAACTCCTCTGGAAACACGTCAGCAAACTCTCTAACCACCGGGACCTTCGAAACTGAAGTCTGATCCCTAACCCGCGTATCCACCACACACGCTAGAAAACAGGCACAGCCGTGCTGAATATATTGTCGAGCCCTGGCTGCAGAACAAAACCCTGATCCTATTGTGGTACCCTCACCATATACACCAGTTCTCCCCCACTTGGGGTTCGAACTACTACTCGTTGTCCCTCACAATCGATCATGGCACTAAATCGAATGAGCCAATCCATCCCCACGATCACACACACTTCCCTCATGGGAATAGGAATCAAATCTATCAGGATGGATACCCCGAAAATATCCAACTCACATCCCCGGTATACTGAAGAAGTAGAAACTCTGTGTTCGTTGGCGATAGAAACTCGCAACGGACACTCAAGCTCATCTATCGGCACACTGAAACCCCTGCTGAAAGTTTGAGATACAAACGAACAACTCGCCCCCGAGTCGAATAAAACCATTGCAGGCAAAGAGTTCACTTTCCTCTTTGTTGCGTAGGGCTTTGACTTTCCTCTCCAAAACGGAAACTGGCCTCTCAATATAATTCAAGCGCTCATCAACCTGAATGTCATCCAGTGACACCACTACCTTTGGGTCCATAATACACTTCCGCAATTGCGAAACATTAAAGGTGTTGTGAATCTGGTTGGGCTCATCCGTCAATTCCAACCTGTACACTACCTTACGAATCCTAACGATGACCCTGAATGGCCCAATACAGCGGGGACCCAACTTTCCCCTTTTTCTGAAGCGAATCACGCCCTTCCAGAGTGAGACCTTCAAGAGTACCATGTCATCAACCTGAAACTCCAAATTTGATCGGTGTCTATCAGTGTAACTCTTTGTCGACTCTGGGCGGTCTTAAGTTGCTTCCTGATCTGTTGAATCTTTTCGGTAGCCTGCAAAACTACCTCTATCCAACCCATCACACTGTGTCCAACCTCTCCCCAACTTACCGGGGTTCTACATTTCCGACAATACAATAGCTCAAAAGGTGGGGCGCTAATACTGGAATGATAGTTGTTATTGTAAGGAAAATCTACAAGAGGCAGATAGGAATCCCAACTCCCACCGAAGTCAATAGCATACGACCTCAACATATCCTCAAGGGTCTTAATGGTCTTCTCGCTCTGCCTATTGGTCTGAGGATGAAATGTTGTACTAAAGTGCAGTCGCATACCCAGTTCCTCATGGAACTCCTGCCAGAAACGGGAGGTAAACCTGACATCCTGGTCGGAAATGATGGAGACCGAAACTCCATGGTGAGAGAAAATCTTGCGGACGTATATGTCGGCCAATTTCTCAACCGACGAACTCTGCCGAATAGCCAAGAAATGGGTACTCTTGGTCAACCGATCCACGATGACCCATATAGCATCGAACCCCTTCACCGTCCTCGGCAACTTCGTAATGAAGCCCATCTCGATTTGCTCCCATGTCCACATGGGAATTTCTAGAGGTTGCAGCTTACCATGCGGCCTCTGATGCTCGGCCTTTACCATCCTACAGGTCAAGCACCTCTCGACATACCAAGTGATTTCTTGATTCATACATGGCCACCAGTAACTCAAACTCAGATCACGGTACATCTTGGTGGCCCCCGGGTGTATAAAAAAATGTGACTTATGAGCCTCTTCCATTACTGTCTGCCTGACCCCACCAGTCATTGGAACCCAACTTCTAGTTCTCTGGTCGCAAACCCTTAACCTGGGCATCTTTAATCAAGCTCACAAGCGGGGCATCCACCGCTATCCTCATGCACCTTGTTGTGGTAGAAGACCCAGCTGACTTGCGACTCAAAGCGTCCGCAATCATATTCGCTTTACCGGGGAGGTAAAGGATCTCGCAGTCGTAGTCCTTGACTACATCTAGCCACCTGCACTGCCTCATATTCAGGTTCAACTGATCCATGATGTGCCTCAAACTCTTGTGATCTGTGCATATGGTACAACGGACCCCATATAAGTAATGTCTCCAAATCTTGAGAGCGAAAACCATCACTCCCAACTCCATATCGTGCGTTGGGTATCTCGTCTCATGCGGGACCTCTGAAACTCCTTCGGAAACACGTCAGCAAACTCTCTAACCATCGGGACCTCTTAAACTGAATTCTGATCCCTGGCCCGTATATCCACCACACACGCTAGAAAACCGGCACATTCGTGTTGAATATACTGCCGAGCCTTGGCTGCCCAACAAAACCCTGGTCCTATTCTGGTGCCCTAACCATATACCACTAGTTCTCCCCCACTTGAGGTTCGAACTACTACTCGTTGTCCCTCATAATCGATCATGGCGCTAAATCAACTGAGCAATCCATCCTCACGGTCACACACACTTCCCTCATGGGAATAGGAATCAACTCTATTGGGAAGGATACCCCGAAAATCTCCAACTCACATCCCCGATTTACCGAAGAAGCAAAAACTTTGTGTTCGTTGGCAATAGAAACTCGCAGCAGACACTCAAGCTCATCTACCGGCACACCGAACCCCCTACTGAAAGTTTGAGATACAAACGACCAACTCGCCCCCGAGTTGAATAAAACTAATGCAGGCAAAGAGTTCACTAAAAACGTACCTAAACATAGGTACAACAGATAAGCATAACACAGATATCATAACTGAAATAGAGAATAGAAACATACCAGCAACCACATTCGGTGCTACCTTGGCCTCCTCAGCCGTGAGATGGAAGGTACACCCCTGAGCCTTTGGAGGCTCCGCCTTGACTGGCCTCCCATCCGCAATCCTCAACGTAGCTGGTATTGGAACCTGCACCGACTTGGCGGAGAGCTGCAGACAGTTGGTCTTGACATGACCAAACTGATGACAGTCATAACATATCCACATATCTGCCAGAAGGGCGGACTAGCGACAGTCCCTGGCATAGTGCCCCTCCTTGCCACATTTGTGGCACCCACCACCTGCTCAGCAAACTCCAGAATGACCCCTACCACACTTTCCACAAGTGCGGCTCTGCTGACCTCCGGTCCTAGTATCATCGGTCTTAGACCGCTTAGGTGTTAGCTGAGACTGTGCCAGAACCTGATGCTGCAGCTCTATCTCCAACTCACGCCGCCTCGCGGCTCCCTGAAGATCCAGAAAAGTATCACAAATTTGCGTAGCAATAAACTGACGGATATCGATCTTGAGCATACTCAGATAATAGGTCATCTGAGACTGCTCGGAAGCAAACTCCGGGCAAAACATAGCCCTCTCTGTGAACATGTGGGCGATCTCCATCAACGACTCTCTATCCTGCCTCAATGTCAAAAACTCCTGAGCAAGCCGCTCCTGCTCCACGTGTGGAACGTAGCGGGTGTGGAACATATCCCTGAACTGCTCCCAAGAAATAGCAGCTCTTTGATCATCGGTGTACGACCCAGTCGTCAGTCTCCACCAGTCCTTCGCCCCAAGCCTCAGCAGGTTCAGGGCACACCTAACCTTCTGGTCAGTAGGACACGAGCACGTGAAGAAACATCCCTCCACATCAGATAACCACCTCGTAGCCCTGATCGCATCCTATGTACCATCAAACTTTGGGGGCTTCGTGTCATCGAAGTCCCGATACTGGAAATCCCGGCTGGCTCCTCCTCCACCCTCTGCCGCTGCTACAGCCAATGTGGCTACCGTGACAGCCGTCTCTGCTAAGGATGCATAACGCTCATCAAAGTACTCGACCATAGTGGTCTTGATTGACCCAAACATCTCTGGTAGTTGCGCTCGAAACGCAGCAGCAATCTCATCATGCAGGATCTCCCGAATCCTGGCATCCAACTCCTATGTCCCTATCTGCACCACGGGCTCAGGTGCAATATGCACATCCGGGCCTCTGCCCCCTGATCCTGATCCTGACCCAGTCTTAAAGCGTCTCGTCATCACCATACTGAAAATATACCCAAGACGTCAGATAAACAACATAAGATGGGAGACCAATTTCCACAAACACTAGAGGTTGTGACTTCCTTGCTACGCGTATGGGTCCTGTGCTTTCAGTAGTACGAGCCCATACTACCTTCCACACCTACCCATATTTGTCTCAAGTATCACCACAACACCCTAACAATAGACATCAACATAGCAAGCGCTCAACCCTCACTTCTAGAGGATGGTGAAACTACCACACAACTGGCCTCACGGCTACTCACTACCCATCCACCCATGAAACTTCCACCAACCCTACAACATTAGCGTATGCTAGCCCCATATAACGCTAGTCCCGATAGACTGTCGAATATCCAATCCAACCCTAAGTTCAAATCAAACCTTCTCAGGATATAAGATCTTGATTATGCACAACCACGATGCATACACTAAACAACTACAGTAATGATGTCAATTCCATATAAAAGAAACTCTAGGCTAGGAAGCATCATATAATCAGGCTAGTCTATCATGCAATTCCTGAAGATCCCTAGCGTAGCACTAGCATGTTGTTCTAACAGATCATAATATCAAATAGTTGTATGGTATTTTGGGGTCTACTTACTGGCTTCGGCTGATCATACACTCTGCATCCTCCATCCCTTATTTTGAAAACCACTTTAAAATTTATTCCAAAATTTTCCTTGATTTAAGACTGGATTCACACGAGTGTTCTTCCAATTCACTCAAACCAAGGCTCTGATACCAACTTGTAACATACAAAAAATTTTAAGCCAAATTTAAAGTTTTTCAACCATGAAACCAAATAGTGTTTTACAAAAAAATTTCAAAATATTATTTATCAGAGTGTCCCAGAAAGATAGTCACATGGATGAGGAGCGGTACGGCCAACCCTTCGCCTTGCCATGATTTCCGGAAGTACCTGAAACAATAAACTGAAACTGTAATCCCGAGGGCTTAATGAGCTACCCCCAAAATACCAATACCACACCGATAATAGCAAATCAATAATAGATAATTAACAACATACATACTAGGCCTTCGGCCTGACTAGACTGCCCTGCAGGGCCTACAATCTATATGGATCTATCCCGAGCCTTCGGTATGACTGGACCGCCATACCGGCCTACAGTCTATCCGGACTGCTCATAGGGTATGTTGGCCTTCAGCACAAAGCAAGACCGCCTCAACCCAACATCAAAAAAATAACCATGTGCGCATAACTAACATGTACTTGGCATAACAGATATCAGATATAACTATATCACAGATCATCGATCATAGCAATCTCTCATAACCAAAGCATCGACCTAACCAGGTCACTAACATACCAATCCTAACAGATCATAAGAGCATAACAACATATTGTCTATTCTGATACCGATCTAACTGATCATAACCACATGCAGGATACTATAACGAGGATAACAACTAAAGGGTCGGCCTTGGTGCCTTAGACCCTATTGATATAGCGAGGATAACTCACCTTGATGGTAGCTCATAAATGATATTGCTCACACCTCCAAATATAGCTTCAACCACCTCGCTTGTACCCATAAGTGGTCCACTTAATAATCACTCAAAATACCAAAATGCCCTTGGGAGGTACATGATATCCCACAGTCAAGTCAAGTCACTGGTCAATGGTCAACAGTCCATGTTGACCTATTTGCTGAATATAACTCTCTCTGCCTCGAGTCCCTCTTGATTTCAGAATTTCTCAACTCGACTCGCTGAGTCGATACGCGACCTAGTGCATGGAATCCAAACTGACTCGTCGGGTCATCTCCTAGACCTCGTCGGGTCCATGCGGGACTAATTTCAACAAAACCCTACCCGACTCGCCGAGTCATCTCCCAGAATCGCCGAGTCCATACGCATACTCTCATGATCATGCGATTCTGAACTACCCCTTTACTCCACTCAGTAGATCTAGGTCCCTAGAGTGCATTAGCAACGTAAAGTTGCTACCTTTACGTATTTGCATGACTTAAATTCCACATCTAAGCTTGAAATGGGACTTTACTCATAAACAAGGGTTCCTTCATGACCCTATTAAGAACTTTATGAACTTAGGGCTCAAAAGAGGTTTAGATCTGAAGTTTCAACTTCAGATCTAGCTCCCATACCAAAATCCCTTCATGAATAGCTAAAGAATGCCCTAAACTTCACATATGAAAGATTCTAGAAGAAAAGAGGTCAAAGTAACAGCTTGTTACCTCCAAAACGTGCCCAAACTAAAGTAGACTCTGGATCCACACGAAATCCTTGATGCTAGCCTCTTGATCTACAAGTTTCCTTCACAAAAATCACTTGCTAAAGCTCCAAAACACTCTCCAAGCTCACACTCACGGAAATTAGGGTTTCTGGCTCTTAAGGGTGATAGAGGATAGTGGGAGGCGCTAATGGTCCAATATATAGGGTGCAAAAACCCTGAAATTTAGGGTTTCCTCTGCCAGCTCCTACTCGTCGAGTCCCCCATACCGACTCGTCGAGTCACTCATTAAATGACGTGTCCTGACTCATTGCTACTTGACGAGTCACAGCGTCAACTCGTCAAGTAGGCCTTAAAACATGAACTCTAATGGAATAATAATGATACCTGATGGTTGGGATGTTACATCACAACCCTTAGTAACCAGTCTATGCTTCATAACCCCTCAAGGGTCAACCTTGGTTAAAGTCAAGGTCAAGTTCAAAGTCAACACTCTGGTCTAAGCCAAAGTCAACGCTCGAGTTGACTCAACTCGTCGAGTCATCCTTCAACTCAGCGAGTTCCCACAAAACATAGAACGCAAAATCTAGAACCAACTCGTCGATTCTACCCTAAACTCATCGAGCTCTCCATATCCACAAAAATCATTAAATCCCAACCCAACTCGTCGAGTTTTCCAGCAACTCGACGAGTTGCCTCCTCTTTCATCAGAATCGGGCAACTTCCAACCCAACTCACCAAGTTCCTATATAGACTCGTTGAGTTCCTTAGTCTATTAAGCCCTTCTTAACAGATTAAGCCTCTATTCTTCAGATATAAGCTCCATACTCCACCTATACAGTATACATTGGAAATGTCCTTTTAAGGGTAAAGTTTCCAACTTTACCCATTAATACCTTTTCTTAATGGATTTAGCTCAAGCCCTAACTCCTTAGGACCTAGATCTTGGTCCACAAGCTATCCATACTCCAAACTAAAGCCTACAAACAGAGATCTAGACCCTAAACACTACATGGACACGTAAAGCTTCCACCTTTCACTCCATGCATGGCTTTTTGGAGCTTAAAAGGCCAAAATGACATCCTATGGCTTGCATGGGAATTCAATGGCCATAAAGTTTGCACCTTTATGTCATGAAAGCCCTCTATAATCCCAGATTTGAAGGTATACTCACTTGGGACGTCCATATCCCAAAGATCAAGCTTCTTGGACCAAAAACCCAATAAAGTGAAAATAAGGAGATCTAATAAACTACTAAGCAAGTTAGAGACTTGATTACAAGAAAATGATGAAGATGAAAGGAAGTCTCTGGATCTACTATCTTCTCCTTGAATCCTCTAGCTTCTTCTTCTTCCACAAGCTTCAAAACACACAAAGTTCACTCAAACATGGCTCACAGGCTCACAAATGCATTAGGGTTTCTAAAACTAGTGTTTGGGATTTGGAGGTTGGAAATAAGGTCAGCAAGTGGGGATTAAGATGCTTAAATAGGGTGCAAAATCTCGGATTTAGGGTTTCCCAAACCTAGTCCAACTCGTCGAGTCGGTCCTCTCCAACTCGTCAATTTGGTCTTCCAAAAACACGCAGGACAACCTTCCTACTCGTCAAGTTCTCACCCTTGAACTCGACGAATTGCCTTCTTGTTTGGAGATTTTCTTTCCTCATTTGGCCTTCTGGTTTCCGGGTGTTACAAAAGGTGTTGCTCTTTCCATATACATAACATATTTCATTACATGCATTTCTTATCTATCATATCGTTTCCATGTTGTAAGTCTCCCGACTCGCCATCATACCTCCAATGTGAGCGCTTCTCTCATGTGCTTGAAACATCTTCATCAACACCCAAGCTTTGGTCATTAAAGACCATTCTACAATTGAAGAGCATATTGATTGCTAAACAAATTAATTGTTGAGACCTCGAGAAATAATCACAAAGATAGTATAACTACATCGAGTCCGGAACTCTATCACCATATTCGTTCCTCAAGAAATCGAAAGAAAAAGCTATAAGCAGAGTTAACTCTTAATATCTTCCTTCATATAAAAATTAGCCAATATGCCTATGATAACTTGTATCTTGCTAATCAACATAACTGTACACCGGGTCATTTTATGAATTGAAAATTGAAAATTTTGGGTGTATTTTGTGTTAAAAAGTTTGTTGTTAGATGTGTGGGCTAAAATAAGTTGCACAGTCAAGCACCATCATGAGAAAGGAATATGTTAACAAGATGGAATATGGTTGTCTCGAAGAAGATCAAGATGGAATATGGTTTGGATAATTCTTATGAGTTTTCGGCCGGTTCCACTAGAATTTTTATTGGTGAGAGGACTTTAGAAGCCGATAAATATGTTACAAGATGGAATATGGTTGCCTGAAGAAGATCAACGTTCATGGAGGATCTTCACGAACCAAGTGTCAGACTATATTTAGTGGACAGGGGGTTAGATATGCATCCGATTTGATGCCCTAATTGTTCCAATCATTTTGAAAGTATGTACCATTTGATGCTTGCTTGTGAGGTGGGTTCTCCGACTTGGTTGCAGATTGCTCATTGTTGGGACTTTGTAATTCCCAATTTTAGCTTCGTTACAGATTTGTTAAATTAGATGGATTTCTTGACTTCTCTAATGCAAAAAGTACAGCTTTGGATGTAATCTTTCTGACATTTTATGGGTTATTTGGAGTTTTTAGAAAGCTATGGTGTTTGGATCGAAGAAATACAATAGAGATTTTATTTTTGATAGAATTGCGCCGTCGTATTTTCGTTTGTTTTTTTAAGAAACGCAAACATAAAGTCAACTAGAGTTCTTAGTTACAGAACTCATTTCCGGGTATATTCCTGTAATACTTTCGTTGTTTTCGGGGATTTGTTCAAATACTTAGCGAAACAGTTATTAGAGGGACTTTTCATAGCTTGATGACCGATAAATAGCAGATAAAATAATAATCTTTTGTAGTAAACTGATTGGTGGACAAGGAAAAAAAAAATCATTTGTTGCCGTCATATTTGAATATTAAAGAATAACAAAAGCATTTCATTACGATACCAACGTCGTTATTGCTCATTTGTTTGCATAGTTTAGACTTTAGCGTGAATAAGAAGTCCTTTAACTAAATCGTATTACGTCTGCAAGTACGTATGCACCCTGCCACCTTCTTCATTCCTTCCTCTGTTACCATATATATAATAGTAATTATAATAATAATATCGTTTTTCGTCTTGAATGATTATAAAATTTTAAATAATAATTTAATATTAATAAACATGACAGCAAAGTAAACTAACCAATCCATTAATTTGAAAATTCAAAGTATGTTAGTTGTTGAACTCAGTATCAGATGCAAACCCCAAAAAAATTTATTTTTTGTATAACAAGTGAATATACTAAAATCAAATAAAATCAAATATACAATGACACATTATTTGTATTTGTATACCTCTTTTAAAAAAATTAAAGAAATAAAACAAAAAGAATTTCATGGATTTTTAATATTCTTTAATTCTAAGTTTCATGGTGTACACTTTCTTACAATATATATATATATATATATATATATATATATATATATATATATATATATATATATATATATATATATATATATATATATATATATAGGGTTAGGTTCATTTGAGACCACCTATATTTTGTGAGACCGTGAGACACATTTTTTTTTTTTTATTTTTTTTTTTTTAGTTAATTCATGTTCCGAAAATAATATTTAAAAAAAGAATTTTTTGATTTTCCATTTATTTTGCATTTTAAAATTATTTTTTAGAATATGTACAGTGTAATATTCTATTTAGAATATTTCACGTATTTTTAAAAAAAAAATAGAATTTTTTTTTATTTTTTTTATATTTTTTTTAGTTAATTCAAGTTCCGAAAATAATATTTAAAAAAAGAATTTTTAGATTTTTCCATTTATTTTGCATTTTAAAATTATTTTTTAGAATATGTCAGTGTAATATTCTATTTAAAATATTTCACGTATTTTTCAAAAAAAAACGGAATTTTTTTTTTTTTTTTTTTATATTTTTTTATAATTTTTTTAGTTAATTCAAGTTCCGAAAATAATATTTAAAAAAAGAATTTTTGGATTTTTCCATTTATTTTGCATTTTAAAATTATTTTTAGATTTGGTCTCACGGTCTCACAAAATTAGAATGGTCTCAAATGAACCTGAACCTATATATATATATATATATATATATATATATATATATATATATATATATATATATATATATATATATATATATAGAGAGAGAGAGAGAGAGAGAGAGAGAAAGAGAGAGAGACTTAAATTACTGTATTCTAAATAATTATTGTATAGATGTATGAATGATTGTGGGCAATCATTTTGCTTATTTTAAGAAAGTGGTTGATATATATTAATGAATTAAATATAATTGAAAATATCATATAATTTAATTATAAGGGTATATTAGTCAATTAATATAGATTTAATAAAGGAAAATTACATATTTTAAGAGATCATAGATTATATTAATTTTAAAAATCCGACTTTACGAATTATAATTCTTTTAGTTCAGACATTCTGACAGAATATGTTTATAGGTATATTAAAAAATAAATATATTCTTGAACCATAAAATAATAAAAATATTCTTGAACCTATTTATTGATCATTACGTTAAAAACTTCTTGTAGAATAACAAAATCTTAAACCATCAATTGAAGAATAAAAACAAAAACTACATTAATTCGGTTCAATTGAAGAATAAAAACAAAAATTACATTAATTCTTATAGAATACGGGTAACAAATGCTAAGAATTATATTTATTTAAAAGAATAAAACTAAGAAAAAAAACTTTCAAATCGGGAAAAAAACATCAAAAGCTAACAAAAACACTAATACATTCTAAAAAAATAATGTTGCTAATAATCACTTTCAATTTTGTGGTCCTTTCTTCAAGAATCAACTTCTGTGAAAACAAATCCAATTGTAGTTTAGAATCCAATAACACATTAGCAAATGAAAAATAAAAAACTAAATTCATTTGGAAAAATATGCGGACTTGTGAATTCCACCAAAACCAATAACCAAGAATTGTAGAACATGTATAAATCAGTGAGAAAATATTCATATTCCATTCCAACAAAATTGGAATTCCTGATTCCATTCTGATAGAACTAGAATTCAAGATTCAGTTATGTCAGAATTACCATCACATTATGATCATTGAAAACCTTACTAGCATCACCAGCAATTGCCACTCCAACTTGTTCATAAAAATTTGATTAGATTCAAAAATAAGGGTTTACAAGTTACAAAATTGTAGCATCCCGTAAATCGAGACCGAAAATTTTTGTTTTTAATTATAATACTTGTAAAACAGTTTCAGTAAAACACTACTGATATCACTTCAAACCACAAAACCATAGTTACATGTTTCAAAAACCATAATGTCAAATAGTATAATGTCATAGTACAATCCCAGGGTTCTCAAATGCGGAATCATGTATGTGTGATGCGCCGCTACCCTGTCGGCTCCTTCCCCTTAGATGAAGAGGTACCTGAAACCAAAACTGAAAACTGTAAGCACAAAGCTTAGTGAGTTCCCCCATCATACCACATACCATACAACCATACATATTGTCGGGCAGTTCTGGGGTGCCCGACCTACCCACGACCATCCATTCTGGGGTGCTGACCTACCCATGTCAAGCCATTCTAGGGTGTTGACATACCCGTATCAGGCCATTATGGGATGCATGCCTACCCTCCGGTCTATCTCACCCCGTCACGGGGACTATTTCACCCCTGCTACTATCACATAATAATATATCATAATCATGTTGTCAAATATATATGGGGTGTCCGACCTACCCTTCGGTCCTAACGACCGAATCAGAGACTATTCCCCCTCCTACTACCACTAGCACATAGAACATCCCATACTGGCACATAAAACACATCAAATAATAGCAAACTAGAAAATTATCACATAGAAAATCATCTCTACTGTAATCAACTACTAGTGGGTCGGCCTTGGTGCCTTAGACCCATTTCTACTGGAACGTAACTCACCTCAATGTCGTGTAGTGTCTGCTCTATCCTCGGTACGGAAATCAACTCTCCTCAACTCCTCGATCCCTACACAACATCCTTTCTAAGTTACCATTTCATACTTATAACCCCTACCAGGGTCAACTCAAGTCCAAGTCAAAGCCAAGGCAGAACCTTGGCCAAACTTAATTTTGGTCAAAGCCAACATATAGTTGACTTGACTCGCCGAGTTGGTCCACCAACTCACCGAGTCCCCACGTCCACCAATTGCTACAATCCCGTCCCTACTCGTCGAGCCTAGCAAGAGCTCGACGAGTTCTCCTTTAACAAGCATCGGGACCTTCTTCAACTAATTCACCGAGTTTGTCCTTGAACTCGTCGATTTCATCTTCATCCGTGTGAAGGTATTTAGTTTATGACTCGCCGAGTTCTCCCTGAACTCGTCGAGTCCGTCTTCATGTGGTTAGGATATTGCCTTGAACTCACCGAGTTAGCTCATCCACTCGCTGAGTTCTATGATTTCAAGATCCCTAAAGAGCCTAGACAACTGAGTGGTCTTTAATATTATCAACTTGTCCTTTAACAGAAAGGATTTAGTGGAAAATATTTCCCCGGCTTGTCGAGTCCTATGAACGACTCACTAAGTCCCTCTTTTTCCCAAACTATACAGTTGATTTTACTTAGTCTAAATGCATCCATGCCATAGATCTAACCTCCTAGGGTCCATATTATACGTAAAGCTACGAACTTGAAGTCCATGCATGAGGTCTTTGGCTCAAAAAGCCATAAAACGGGTTTATATGTTGCATGGGTCTCCCATGGCCATAAACTTGCCACCTTTATGCCATAAGAACCCTCAATGGTTCCATATCTGAAGTACAACTCCAAATATACACACAAATCCGAGTATAGCTTCTCTAAAGCTTAGAAAAGGTAGAAAATAACCCCAAATCAAGATCTAAGTAATGAATAGCCAATGTATCAGCTTTATACCTCAAATGAGCAGGAAATGTGCCAAGACTTCTAGATCTACTTACTCTCTCTTGATCTCCCAAGCTTCCTTCTCCTTTTTCAACTTCAAATACACATAAAAAAAGCACCACAAAGCTCAAGAACACTCAAATAAGGCTTAGGATTTCAAGTTAGGGTTTTCTATGGGTTGGGAGGAATGATAGGGGTTGGCTGAGGCAGAATAAATTGTTTAAATAGGGTGCAAACTCTAAATATTAGGGTTTCATCCAGACAACTTCTACTCGTCGAGTCGGTCTCCCGACTCGTCGAGTAGATCATAAAACTTCCCGGTCAAAATCGAGTCTACTAGACGAGTTAGGCCTCCAACTCACCGAGTCCCAAAGAAAAACATATACTTACTTGAATTTAAATACGTACCAGGAAGCGGGTGTTACAAAATAATGGAGCATCCCCTACTAAAAATGTTCTTGCATTTCCACCACCACAATTGAAGCATCTAGCATGGATCCAGGTTGATGAACTTACTGGAAAAAAGAAGAAGAAAATTGTGCATCCACTTGATGTGACACCAAGCAACCATGTTGATGGGCCAAATGGAGCCAAATTCTTCTCTATCTCTTTAAAGAATCAATTGAGCAGTGATGGATGTATCTCAATAGAAGTATTATATATACTGACCCAATCTCTTGAACCTTTCCCTGTAGAAATAAGTCATTCAAAACCCCAATTAGTCTTATATCCTGACAATGCTTTAACATTATCACCATATGCAATTAAACAACAAACAACAATCATTAGAACACCAAGCACCAAAGTTGAATCATTTACAAGAGTGGAACCTTCATCCCAAATACACATTGAGTTGAAGTATGGACCTTATGAGAACCAGTCTCCATATTCATACACTCCTATAATTGTTCATTTTGAGAATAACAATCCATTTGTTGTGGTTGAGGAACTTGTGAGGGAAATCGATGTCATAATGCTAGAAAAAGTTTTGTTACCATTTTTTAATAACAATTGTTATTAAAAATGATTTTTTGTTCTTTATTATGTCACGAAAGAGGAACAAGAAACCATTTACAATATATAATAGAAAAAGTCATGATAGATCATCTTCATGAGTGGATGATAAACCCGGAAAAGTCAATAATCGATCTGATCCTTCTTGAATTGATTTGAATGTATGAAAATGAGATGAACAGAAAACCTGGGCATAAAAATTGGAAGGCAATGCCTTTTTATCCTTCACGCGAGTGTAAGACCAGGTGTAAGAACATGTAGTGAAATTGCAAATGGGTCTAGGTTCAAAAGGCTTAAAGATTGAAATCCAAATGCAAGATTTATAAAACGAGCCACTTAAAATCCAGAAGTAATATCTGTTTTATTGCAAATTAAACAACTACATACTACTTTTCAGCTAGACAAGTTATCAAACACGTTACATACATACAAGAAAAAGGATTCTTTAAACCAATGGAAAACATAAACAAAAGAAAGAAGTCTGAACATGTGAGATAAAGAGGAGAGTAATATTTGCATATGTGAAATTAAAAATACGAACCTGGATTTGCCAAGTCTGTATAAAAGTCATGAAGCTTTTCTTTTCTAGTGACTATAAATCACTGTATTCTAGGATCAATCCATGGAGGCAGAAGCATCGGTGGAGACTGAAGTGTTGGGGAGATTAGTATATCAATAGAAGGGGTAAAATTAGGTTGGAACCCTAATCATACCAGAAGAGATATTTGAACGAAACGGCTTTTCGAACCCTTTCCCACTCACGATTAGTCTAGATATGTTGTTGATGGCGATGGCAGCAATGGTTCCAACAACCTCTTTGGTTCGTTACATGGAGCGGTTGATCGATCATGCTACTATGGTAACGATGGAGGAATCTTGGTGCCAAATGTAGGGAAGGAATGAAGACGTATGCATGGATGGTGACGAGGGTTCGATAATTTTGTAAGGTTGAAAAACTAATTCCCCCTATTTAAAAGGATATTAAATGTTTTTAATCATTTTCCATAATTAAGTGACATCAAGATTACTATTATACCTCTAATCATATTTTTTAAATGACTGGTCTACAATCATTCCTGCCTCTACACAATATTTAGTTAGAATACTTGAACCTACCTCTCTCTCTTTCTCTCTCTCTCTCTCTATATATATATATATATATATATATATATATATATATAAAGAGAGAGAGAGAGAGAGAGAAAGAGATTCCTTTGAGATTAAAAATAAAATAGAGATGTTGAGACTCAACCCAAGCCATGTATTGCACATCTACCGCTTTAACCCTCTGGCGTACCGGCGCGACGACCTACTATAATCATAAATGGTTATATAGCGTAGCCATTCCTTTCCCTTCTGCCACCATCCCCACCACCATAACCGCCACCGCCACCTCCTCTGACACCGGCCGACCCCACCATTGTCACCTCCGTTACTTATACAACTGCCACCTCTATCACCACCACCTCTTCTGCCACCAACTGTCATAATCATTTATTATTACTCAATTTTTTGGATAGACATATATGTATAATCATTTATGATTAGGCATATACGTATAAACGTGTATAATCATATATGATTATACCTCTCTGCCATATAATCATTTATGATTAGGCATAGCACGTTGCTATCGGTATGCTGGAGCATTAAAGCAGCAAATGAAAAATATGTTGTTGGGGTTGAATCTCAAGATCTTTACTTTTTTTAATCTCAAGTGAAGCATCCTACACACACACACATACACACACACACACATACACACACACACACACACACACATATATATATATATATATATATATATATATGATATGTGTGTTTTTATATATATTTATGTGAAACATATCTTAATATTTTAGCATTTATTATTATTATTTAGAACTAAAATAAAGTTAATATGCTTTAAAATATTTAATTACAGTTAAAATGGGAGATGGAATGCAAAAGAAAGAGAATGGAGCTGAAAAGATGCAAAAAGGATATTGCTGGTAGATTGACCCCTCTTTAGTGTTTCGGGTATATCAGATGACTCATAAGTCCAATTGACGAGGTTCAAACTGTTCTGAAAACTAGATGAAATTTCCTACGACTTATGTGAGAGGAACTTTTGGCTAATTCGACACTTATCTTATCCAAAATCGGACTTGAAGATGAAGCATAAAAGCTGGACGGAAATTCCCTCCAAGTTACTTATTCCCCAAGCTCCACTTATCTTATTTTTATTTGCTTAATCCCTAAGCCACTATTAGTTTCCTTATTCCAATCCAACTCTAATATTCCATATAAATTCCATCTCCATCAACTATAAATACCCCATATCATTCCACCAATTTGAATAATCTATGATATTCCACTTCGACTTGTGCGGCGTAGTATAGCAAGGCGTATCGAGGTGGTTAAGTGGAAGACTGAACTCTTGCTACTCTTGACTAGTTGGGTCAACTCTTATTCTACTTATTAGTTAATGGTGCAAAGAAAACAAAGGAAATAGTCTGACAGGTCCTGAAAGTTTTTGTTTTCACAAACCACCTCTTGCATGCAAGGGATTTAATCAACAATTGTAGTTTGATTTTGACGAAGACATGTGATCGTGATATCCTTTTTAGTTATTTTGGTTTTTAGTTATTTTAGTGAGTTTTTATTTTTATTTTTAGTTTGTTTAAATTTTGTTTCCATGTTGATGCTCTTGATGTTTCAGATCTTTGCAGAACTTTTACCCTTTAGATGCTTTCAGAAATTTCAATAATTGGGGTCGAATGTTGATTTGTCACGAGAGAAAAAAAACCGTGTGAGGGTTTGAAGTTGACACTTGAGAGCCATGACTTTCAATAAGTGTGGAGTGCGCGTCGATATTTGGAGGGATTATTATTTCGAAGAGTGGCGTTTCTAACTATACATTGATTCCCATGGCATGGATGAGATATTCCCACACCATGGAGTTTTATTTTAACACAATGTAGAAGTATCACCCCGGCTGCCATGACATGGTTGACACTTTCCTATGTGGTGGGGGAGTTTTTCATCGCGAGAGGAGGCTGCTATTCTACATACCACGACGTGACCACCACTTACCACGTCGTGGCCATGCTATTATTCGCGATATGGATTTTTCCTCACTCGACGACACGACATGTTTGACACTTTCCCACGTCATGGTCACTATACATTGCTTTAGTTTACAATCGTTCGCACCATATTCATAAGTCAATGTTCTTTTGTATTTCCCGGCACATTCAGAAGCAGCAGTTCCAGTTTTCAGTTTTTCAGCAATATTTGAAGCAACCTGTAGCAGCCCCATTCGATCTCGCCACAACTACCCAGGGGAGTCTGTCCCTTTTTCTCCCTTTTTATGTTCTTAATTTGTTTTAGCATACAATGAGGGCATTGTATGAAATAAGTGTGGGGTAGGGGGTCGGTAAAAGTAAATTATAAAAATGAAATAATAGTTGGAAATTGCTAGATTTAGGGAAATTTAAAATTTTATAAACTTGAAATAATAGTTTAATTTAGAAAATCTAGTGATAATTTAAAATTTTGCTAATATTGTATGGGATGATCCAATGAGAACCCAAATGTTTACTTGAGCCTACACATGTTATAGTGTATTTGTGGCTTCCCATTTCCTAGTGAAAAGCCATAAGATATGAAAGGTAATCTGGTAGTTTATATGGCATAATAGTTTTTGCAGCCTAAACCTGAAATCTATCCAGGAAAGCTTATTTAGTCATTGCACTTAGACTAATACTCTAACCAATAAGGGTTGAAGTTAAGCGCCACTGCTTAAGCATGTAGGTTTTGAGTGAAAAAAAAAAGGTGGGTTACATGTAAAAAAAAAAAAAAAAAAAAAAAAAAAAAGAAGAAGAAGAAGAAGAGAGAATTGCAAGAAAAGTTTGAAGAATTTTGGAGCAACTAAAGCGAAGATCAAAAGATCAATATTCCAAAAGTTCAAAAGTTGAAGATACCAAAAATCCAAAAGGTGGTGAAATCAAAGAAATCAATATCAAATATTCAAAGGAATAGAAGAATTCCAAGAGCTCCATTGTGGTATCAAAGTGTAATTCTTTCTAGAGTTTATGTATGCTTGGTAGTTTAACCAAAAATACCTTGAGGTTAAGAAATATATATGAGGATTGATTCGGAGGGTTGCAAAAATGAGTGCCGTATAAACTAAGGGGTGAAGGTTCATAAGGATTGTGAGTATTTAGGAATGAGAAGTTTCTAAGGATTTATAGACACAAATACATGCATTGCGGTCTTGGGATAATGGATGGGTTTGAAATGGAGTATTCTATGCGATATTGGTGAAATAATAAAAGTCAGTTTGCTTGGGGGCAAGTAAAGGCTAAGTGTGGGGTATTTTGATATGTGTGTTTTTATATATATTTATGTGAAACATATCTTAATATTTTAGCATTTATTATTATTATTATTTAGAACTAAAATAAAGTTAATATGCTTTAAAATATTTAATTACAGTTAAAATGGGAGATGGAATGCAAAAGAAAGAGAATGGAGCTGAAAAGATGCAAAAAGGATATTGTTGGCAGATTGACCCCTCTTCAGTGTTTTGGGTATATCTGATGACTCATAAGTCCAATTGACGAGGTTCAAACTGTTCTGAAACTAGATGAAATTTCCTACGACTTATGTGATAGGGACTTTTGGCTAATTCGACACTTATCTTATCCAAAATCGGACTTGAAGATGAAGCATAAAAGCTGGACGGAAATTCCCTCCAAGTTACTTATTCCCCAAGCTCCACTTATCTTATTTTTATTTGCTTAATCCCTAAGCCACCATTAGTTTCCTTATTCCAATCCAACACTAATATTCCATATAAATTCCATCTCCATCAACTATAAATACCCCATATCATTCCACCAATTTGAATAATCTATGATATTCCACTTCGACTTGTGCGACAAGAAAACTTCATAATTGCCGTTTTGAGGGTCTAGAAGGCGGCCGAAAGGCCGTTAAGCTAACGGGAGCAGAGATCGGAAGGATTGGAGAGTAAATACGTGTCGGTAATCATAAGGGTTGCTAACGTGACCATGTTTAGCATTCCATTGTGTTACTATTCTGTATTTAGTTTCTGATTTGGGTGTAAAAACCTTTTACTTTGTGTTTATGATTGAATGAAGCTTTGATTATTAAACTAATTGCTATACTAAATAGTTTGTTTGTGTTTAATTTATCTTGCCAAGCTTGTTAGAAGATCCTTACGTATTAATGATAATTATTTGCTGTTAATTGTTAAGTGAATTGAGTTGTATGAACATATGCTTGATTGCTTGTCTCTTATGATTTTGGTGACCATCGGGATTATAAGTCTAGGAATAACGAATGTGAAACTAGGATTAACTTGGGAATAAGTAAGTTAATGTGTGAGCCTTGTTTGATGACCATCAACAAGAGGTTAATTGAATGTCTAATTTGATTAACTATATTTGCAAGTCTTGCTTGATATGAACTGAACACTAGGAAGCATGTTAGTTTAATCAACTGATCATTGTTTGAATTAACTTGTTTGCTAAAGGATTAGTTATAGTGAACGCGAATCTAATCATTTGAGGAATCGGTGAACATGAATAAATGAATTTGTGTATGCAATTGTCTATGTTTTTAAAGTGCAATTTGTCTAAACCAAAGTACCTGAAGAGATTTGCTTTCCTGTTAGTTTATTGAGAGTTGTTAATTAATTGTCCGTTTGAGATTTATTAAACTACTTCTTTATTCTTTCCGTGTGACCTGTAACCTATAATTAAATATTTTAAATTAATTCACCGCCGTTCCCTGTGATCGACACCCGACTTACCTAAGCTATACTATAATCTGACTAGGTACACTGCCTATAAGTGCATAGTTAGTCTAAGTTTGTTAGGTTATAAATATTAAAACTAGTGGGTACTTTTGTGCACATCAATATATATATATATATATATATATATATATATATATATATATATATATATATATATATATATATATATATATATATATATATAGTAAGAAAGTGTACACCATGAAACTTAGAATTAAAGAATATTAAAAATCCATGAAATTCTTTTTGTTTTATTTCTTATATATATATATATATATATATATATATATATATATATATATATATATATATATTGTAAGTATTTGAGTTACTTAAATCAGTAAAAAAAATTTGTAAGTATTTGAATCCAATACATTCATTGGTGAGTGCCATTTTTAGTAAAATTATCCAAGACATGGAGGTTCACTTCAACATGACGATTAGCCAGAAAACAATTTTTGAGTGTTTAAGGGCTCCACATGCTCAGGGTTTTCTTATGACTATTCCTATTGATGGTCTTGGCCAGCATATGTCATCAGTGGAGTATCGTGCCATCCTCAAGTATGGCATTATAATCCCTTTATTTCTAGCTGATGATACATACCCTGTTTGTTGCAAGACATGCTTGGACTCCTTTGGGGAGCATGCAGTTCATTGTAAAGTGCTCTTGGGTTTCAAGTACGGATAAAATCTGGTTAGGGATGTTATTTTCAACATATTTATATACGTTGGGGTTTCTGCCAAGAAATATGCACCTGTGAACTTTCTGAGTGGCCCATTAGAAGGAAGATCAACATTTAGATTGGCTGATGTTTTAGTATTTAGATGGGCTGGAGGTAACCATGCATGTGTGGATCTAACAGGGGTTTCCCCTCTTGTGGGCTTGGGGAGTAGGGTTTTTACTGTGGGGCAAGTTGCTTTAAAAACCGCATCATTCAAAGTGGCAAAATATGAGAAAGCGTGCATGGAAAATCAACACACGTTTATACCTTTTGCATTTGATACTTTCGGTTTCCTTGCGTCAGAAGATGTTGAGCTACTCAATAGAGTCCAACGGGTCATGTATAGTAATGTTATGACCCCAAGATCTATAGATGTTGTTTTTAAAAGAATTAGTTTTGTCATCCAAAAAGGGGTTGCGGCACAGTTTGTTGCTCGTTTACTCACTACGTCTATGTAAAACATTCTTCTTTAATGACATAATTAATCTTAAATCCAATCCATAATGACTTGTTTGTTGGTTGATAACATTAACATAACATGTTCTGCATAGAGCATTTGGGATCGTTTTGAACAGAAAGTCTTGTTTGGCACTACAAACTTCTAACTAGGGATTAGCATTTGAACCGGGGAACAAGCTGGAACCGGAACAGGATCCGGATAGAACTGATCGGGCCGGGACCGGCAAAATATTTTTGTGGATTTTTGGAACCGACAACCACAAAAACTGGTATAATCAGCAAAAACTAGAACCGTATGTTGCTATTTCTCGCGGACCGGTTCGGTTCCTATTTTCCCCCAAGTTCAGTTCCTAATCCAGCTCCGATGCTCATCCCTACTTCTAACGTTTAGTTTAAAACAAAACTCTACAAATTCAAAAACCACTTCATGTAGCATTAAACAAAACACTACAAACTACAAACTACCCGCTAGCACCTAGTTTTGCTGAAGATATATAGAATATTAATACTTCCTTCAAGTATCATTTACTTAAACCAAATGTTGGTTTTTTCATAAAGGGTGTTGATATTTCCACTGTTACTTTTTTCTTCTTCCATTGAAATTTACGTTGATTGTCAATTTTTCCCATTATATATATATATATATATATATATATATATATATATATATATATATATATATATATATAGAGAGAGAGAGAGAGAGAGATTAATTTCAAACCCCCTTAGGGAACAGTTCTTTGATTTTATCGGTTGTCTTTTTTTCTATTTTTTGTAGTTTCTGCTTTTATTTATTCACCAATTTTTTTTATAGTGGATTACATGTGTCTTCACCTCTACTCCTAATAGTGGATTACATGTGTCTTTACCTCTGCCCCTACAATCTATGTGTTTGTTTTCCTACTTCTTTCACTGCCCATACACACTTTTCTCGATGTTCCCCACCGCTTTCCATTCTATCATCTACCAATCAACAGACTACCATCCATTCTTCTATGCCTCATCACTGCCCGATCCTTCCACACCTACCAAATTCTTCTTCTACTCTAATTATCACTCTATTTCTTCCCATTTCATTCCTGCTTTCAACAAACCATCGATGATGCCGTCTCTCACCATCGAAATTTTATTTTGTCAAAATCATCACAGCAAAAGAAACATTTAGTGGGTCAAACAAGTTATCGCCAGTCTCTCTTCAGATTCTTCAAAGACGTAGTGTAAATGGTTATGTGTGTTTTCTCACTTTCTCAATAACATCGAAAGTTTAACAACACTTTCTCAATAACATGATGTATCCATAAATGTTCAATTATGGCCTATTTTTAGCTATTGTCATTTGTTTTTCACTATAATTTCAAACAAAGGGTAAAATGGTCATTTTTTTGTTATTCAACTCCTGCAAAAAAAAATTCCCTGATTTCGCAAATGCCAAAGAATTTACTTATCCAACCTATATGTATACAAGTGCATCAATATTAAAGCATAATATCATAAAGAAGTAACTATTTTGTTGTACCAATGTATTTGCATTTAGTTTTTTGTTATTGCATCTTATCTTAACTTTCAATTCTTTCTACTATAGCATTCTATTCTTTGGTATAATATGTTAGTCCTACAATGGAAAAAAAAAATCATGAAGAATCAACTCTTTATATTTTTAATCCATAGCAAGAAAATATATTATCAGACTTTAAAAGTGAAAAATATTTGGGAGAAAGGGGGAAAATGTCTCACAATTTGAAGCATTCTCTCTTTCCATGTATATTTGCACACATAACAAACAAAGAAACATGAAGCAATGCCTTTTTTTTTCTTTCCATGCACAAGCAAGTAAAATGAAATATTATTTATTTACACAAAAACTTTAAAAACACAGCAAAAGTATTAAAAAAATATTATTTACACAAGAACTTCAAAAACCGGGAATAAATATAAAAAATCACAAAAACTTTACCATCAATTACATTTCTCAAGCCCCATGTTCATAAAACAAAAAGATTGTAGGCATCTATAGTCCAATCTCTTCCGGTTTCCGTAAGAGTTCGCGAAGCAGAAACGGCAAAAATTAATTATGTTAAGGTAATCTTTTTTAATAAACACTTCTCTATGTCGATATAATTCACCATAAAACAAATATGATTTACAAAAAATCAATGAAGGGCAATTTTGTCATGTGTCTTTTCTTTCTCAACCACTTTTGTATTTCTGCTAGAAATAACAATAAATGACAAATCTCAATTTCATGTAATTTTCTATAAATATAAATATATTATTATAATCAAAAAACAAATGAATTGATTAGGTGTTAGTCTGAAAATAAAAAGTGAATATAAACGGAATCTATAATCTCTTCTCAACAACCACTTTATAGTTTGTCATTTTTTTAGATACAAATAAAAAAAAATCAAAAAAGGTCCTAATGGAAAGGTTTAGACTTTTAGTTCCAAGTTAAATCCTTTTCTCTTTGAGAGAGTTAGTTTTGACCGTTTCTTTTTTATAAAGACCATTTTTGCCTTTGGACCAAAGCTAAGAAAAAAAATATACATGGAATTTATACATATAACCCAAACCAATCCATTATAACGAAAATATGTTTAATTTGCCCTATCAAAATGAAACCAAGAACGAAAAAATATCAAATCCGTATAACATAACTTACCGCAAGCTGTACCAAGATCCTCATCAGAAAAGTGGTTGTGGCAATCTCATAAAATTGCAAGATTAGGGCACAAAATTAGTAAAAATAAATACATAATAAGAGAGTAAAAGTGAAAAACAAAGAACCAAAAAGATAAAAACTAAGAAAGAAATAATGAAGAAGTAAATTGTGGCCTACCAGGAGTCATTGGTGTTGAAATCATGTAGCAAATTCAAATTCCTAATGTTCCAAATGAAATGAAATAAATACATGCAAAAGTGGATCAGGAATATGGGTCAATCTGTCATCATAAGGTTCAGTTCTGATTGAAAACCCAAGAGATAAAGATTGAAGAGGTTTTGCAAACTTCAGACACGATCAAACGTATACATCCAAAACATATTTAGAAATTAACAACCAAATAAAATGAATTTTCTTTCAGATAACAAATGAGTTTACCCATATGAAATAATGGTAGCAATGGAACATGCAAATATAAATTGTATAAGTGAAAACATGTAGCAAAGGAACCTAAAAGAAAGAGCTGTTTCATGGTTCAATTTCGTTGGATCTAAAGCAGAAAACGAATCACTATGCTCTCACCGTTCTTCCTTTTGATCGTTCTCCCTGTTCATCAGCAATCTTTTATTCCGAATGGTCAAAAACGAAAAATTAAAAAATCAAGATACAAAAGCAAACCTACTGTCTTCTTCTGATGGGAAGATATTAAAGAAGCCAAGATCACCTACGAACCGAATTTGATCGTTCTCCCAGCTTGTTCCTTCTTTCCTTAACCACAGGCGGTTTCATAGTCTTCTTCCCAAGTGTCTCCCAGCCATCATTGTTTTCCTCTTCAGTTTGGATTAATCCACTTAAACTGCTAGATATTAAGTTATTAAAAATGGTGATTGATTATTAAGAACAACTAAACTACATTGTGATGAGATTGCCTTTTATTAAAAACATTTAAAGCCTGCAATGCAGACATTTCTAGCATTATGTTACAACTACTGAAATCTGATTCGAGTGGGTACTTTGTTTGTTTTCCTATATGTGATTTTCAATAACTTGAACGCATATGAACATGAAACTTCAATCAAAATGATTTAACAATTTCATCAACAATTGAACTTGTTGACTTTATGTATGTCGAATCAGCAGAGAACATATCAATCCATAATCATCAACTTAACTTAACATTACCTGTTGAGGTCGCCTAGAAGAATTCGATCCACCAGATCCCCATTGTTCATTCTTTTCTTCCTACAAAACCCAAACACAAAATAGCGATTCACTCTACGAACCTAAACCATAAAAGCTCAATTTCACACTAACCTCATTTGTATGGGTATATGAACAATCAAACCTAGTATCAGGAAATGAAATTAAAATATATGCAAAAAACATAAGGAGCGATTGGAACCCTAACCCATCCACCTAGGAATGTGCCGACAATGATGTATGTCACATAAACAGGTGAGTGGTCGGTAGTGGTAATTGTATTGGATGGAGGTGAAGGCGGTATTATTAATTCCCTGTAATTGAGCCAAAGAGAAGTAAGAAAAAAGTCATATTCTCAACAGGAATCGGAAATCAGGCAGAAAAACAGAGAGAGCAGTATGTGAAACATAACTGTAGTGATGGTAATAGGAAGCGATGTACATCTGTAAGCGCTACTTCGAAAAGAAAAACAAAAAAAAGTTATCAGGATACCCATTCATCAATCACGTGTTACATACTCTGAAAAGAAATCACATAAATGGAACCCTAAATAAAAAGTCTAAATATATACCCATGGTCGCTCATATTCCCTTCGTATTCTCATGGCTTCCTCCAATCCTGATAATCTCTTCAAAAAAAAAAACAATGAATCGTTTTCTACCGTGGAAATCTTTACCTGAAATTGCAAATCATAAAACTAAAACATTTGATTAAAGGGATTTCAAACATGAAAATACGTCTCATTTGATGCAAACAGACTCAACTACGCTAAGCTTACCAGCCGACCACCTCCAAACCCAGTGAAGAAGGCGAAATCAAAAATTTAGTTTTGGTTATTCTAACCAAGTGAAAATGAGAGAAAAAAGGGATACCTTGACAATTTCACCACCTGCATATTTGAGTAGCCAGTGGAGATGGCACAGATGTTGGCACGCTGGTGGTGATACACCGAAAGAAGAACCCCGACGCCTAGTCTCTCTCAGCCAGGAGACAGCTCCGTTGTCAGAACCAAAACTGGAACCCGCTCGATGGTGAGAACCTAAATCGGAACCCGCTCATCCGTTGCGATGAGGTCAACACCGACGTTGCACAGGGCAGGTTTGCTGGCGGTGGTGTTTGTGACAGGTCGGATGCGGAAGCTTGAAGCCGAGAAGAAAAAAGAGAGAATAAGAGGGTACATCGTCTCTTCTCTTTCGGTGATTGAGGGCTCACCGGTAATGGCATGAGTGATGGGAGGTTTGTGGAAGAAAACAAATTCGACCACGACTTCGCCAAGAGAGTGGTGGTGGAAGCCCTCTTCTTCAAAGCGGAACCCCGCACCAGCAGCTAGATGAGACACATCGCACATCTGACGAAATCAGTAGACAAAGATGAAAAGGGATATTGGATAAAGAGGCGGTGGAAGGATCACGATGATCAACACGTGTGTCCACAAACTATACAGATATCGACATAAAACGACCCTAAAGACGATTTTAACACACAAAAAAACACTCAACTTCATGAAAACAACAAAGAAAACAGAAGGACCATTCTTGCCAAATAACAGATAAGTTCACTATTCCTAAAAAGTATCCTCCTTTAATATATATATATATATATATATATATATATATATATATATATATATATATATATATATATATATATATATATATATATATATATATATAGAAGTAAGTTCATGCGAAAATATAAATATCCTGCGAAAACGCGAAAACAGATTTTATCTTATGAAAATTAAACACATGTACTATAAAAAAAAATAATTTTATTAGCAATAAATTAAAGATAGTAAGTTTGAATTGGATGGTGTTATGGTAATATAGATTTAAAGACGGTTTTTATAATTATATTTTTTTCACGTCTTTAATCATTTTTAAATTCATGTTTTCATGATAAAAATGTTAAAAATCATACTTTGCTAATATGAAACAGTTTATCATCTATCATCGATTATCATCATGTATTTCAAAGTTTGGATGAATTATTTTCCAAAATATAATGTTGAGGCGATATAATATCATAGGTTTTTCTTGTTTTCGCGTTTTCGCAAATTATTTGCATTTTCGCATGAATCCTCCCCTATATATATATATATATATATATATATATATATATATATATATATATATATATATATATATATATATATATATATATATATATAAGAATTCGTCCATGCTTCCTTTATGGATCCTAAGCCCAACTTTGTAACTATCTTATAATTACAGTATCAATACCCTTTATTTAATTAATCTCTTTTAGCCACAAAATTAATTCTTAATTAATATTAATTAAACAATATGATTTGTCCTTTAATATATATTATTCTTATAATATATTAATAAATTATAATTAATCATCTTTCTCCTTAATTCATCATATCAGTTACTATGATGAAGACAACCCAAAATGACCATGTTCATAATCGGGTCAAATACATACCAAAATAGTCATGGCTTAAACACCTAATCCAACAAAGAAAAACAACTATAAACCTCTTCATTCCTTAGATCAAAGTAGGATGTCTTAATATGATCATTTGAGAAGTATAGTGCAATATTTTAGTTTCAAATTTATATATATATATATATATATATATATATATATATATATATATACTAGCCGTTTACCCGCGCCAAGCAACGGGTGTGACAATGGTGGTTGAATGCTAAAAGATGAGTTAAACCCTAGAAATGGAAATGTCAGCGATATATATCCAAGATTTGTGAACAGAAATTGCGAGATTTGGGGAAATACGGAAATAAGGAATGAACCGGGTCAAAATAGCCTAAGAATAGGGGATAAGAGATTTGACATTTTCAACTGTTGACCATATGTACTCTACTCTTTTTGTAATGCATAAATTGATTGTACAAATGCATTGTATGTTTGTACGATTTAAAATTCAGCATTTGACCAAAAATGCTTTATAAGGTAATTAAGATATATATATATATATATATATATATATATATATATATATATATATATATATATATATATATAGTATTCTAAAGTTCATTGTTATTGTTATAGTAATGAACTATTAAAACCATATCAATTATGGTAAACATCTAAGTTAGCTATCTACTTTTCCTTACTTCTACTTATTATATAAGCTTATTTTCCTTTTTAACCTTTATACTCAAGTTAAATGCTAAATTACTCCTTCTATTTCCAACACTGTTAGGTCCAGATTCGGTATCTAGAAATGTGAAAAAAAATGTGAAAGAAGGTACAAAGCTATAGTGGCGATGGAATTTCAAAATAAGCGACTAATCTATATATTTTTCTTTTCTTTCTTTCTTTCTATTGTTTTAAATCTTTCTGGTTCATCCATTTTTTTGGCATATCCAACCCTGCAAAGCGGGGTTCTTCCCTAGTTGATATTAAAGATAAAAGATATGTTCTATACCGGGTTAAGTTAAAATCATGTAAATTGTCTTTTTTTTTTTCCAACACGTAGCGCCCCTTAAATGATATAGGCTAATTTATTTTTTTCATCTTTGCCATTATTTACACCAATATTAAAATATCTATATTTGTTTTAATACATAATTATCTTTTTTTTTTTTATACTATCATCTTTATTTTTTAAGAGGGTTGTAAAATCAAAAAATATTACAGAAAAAAGAATCAACATATTACAACTTCAAACAAATGTATATAAAATTGAAAATTATTATTTTTAATCTTTGTCGTTATATACACTAATATTATTTCTTTTGTACAAATTAAAAAATATATTATCTTTTTTAACAAAAAAATTCCAGCTTCAAACTATGGTATATAAAATCGCAAATATATTATTGTCCAATAAAAATATTCAGATTGCATATCAATTTTTCTTCTTCAACCATTCATCTTAAAGATATTTTCCAACACTAAGAAATCAGTTTTATGTCGGACTAGTAATTTAAATATTTTTATTGGACAATATTTTATTTGTGATTTGATATATATCAATTTGAAGTTGTATTTATTTTGTTAAGTGATGTGTAATAGTTTATATAATTAATATATTTATCAAAAAATGATTAGAAAATGTTTTTATTCAAATGAGGGTGGATCTTTACTTTTAAAAGGAATTAGGTATTAGAAAAATTAAATATAAATGACTCTGTGATGTAAAGAATAACAAAGAAGAAATTAAAAAAAATTAAAAAAAAAAAAAAAAAGTTAATTCACGTCCTTTAAATGAGTCCCAAATGTAGAGAAAAAAATATTTTACAAGTTTTAGGTTGTGTTTGGCGCACCAAAGCTAGCTGACAAGCTAACTTATTTTTCTAGTTTTTTATGTTGTTGTGTTTGGTAAGACAAAAAGTGGTTTATAAGCTAGTTTTTTGAAAAGCTATTTAGACTAGCTTTTTATGAGCCTTTTTAAAATTTTACAAATACACCTCTTAATTAATTATAAAAACACATACTCTTACATGTTTTTTTTTTGTAATTTTATTTATTTCAGCTAATTTACCAAACGTTATTTTTTTATTAGTTGGCTTTTCAGCTATCAACTAGCTTTTTATTTAACAGTTAGTTTTTCAACTGATATGTCAAACATACCCTCCTTAATCCTTAATGTTAATTAAAAATGGTAAGTAAGAATCAGCCCCTATTAAAATGGTTAATTAGATAATGATAAAACTGGAAATATATATGAATTTAAGTGGATGGATTAACAGTTGCAGTGGAAGAATCAACCTGATTTCATAAAAGGAGATGCTAATTGAATAATTGAGTATCCTAAATCCAAGGGAGAAAATCATGTGAACCTTTGACCAGCCTCTCTCCAGCCGTGCTCTTCAAGGAAATCTTATCTCTCTCTCTCTCTCTTCCTCTTTTCTTTGGTTTTGATGATGACATTCAATGTCTTGGCAAATTGGCAATTCCCCACCCACCCTTACATATATAAATATATATGTACATGTATTCTTGCTTTTTCGTCATCCAAGGTTCTACAACTGCTTGCTCTGCAACTCCCTCCCACCTTCATCCAATCATAAACTAATTACACTGTGAGCTCCGATTTCTTATATTTTAGCAGCAACTTTAAATTTTCTATTTATTTTCTCATGGATTGTGTGATATAGAGGGAATGGAAAACAAACCATCACCTTATGTATCTATCAGTCCATTCATAATATACATACTCCTGTATCACAAGCTGGGTTTTCTTTTAACATCGATCGTCTCTTTCACCTAACTCTGCCTCCGCAGATAAATAATTTTATTTATTTATTTATTTGATCAATTCGGATTCGGTTTGGCATCTGGATCTGTTTCATCCGTTGGAATTACGCAACGTGAGTCAAACCCTAAAACCATCTAATCTAATCTGATTAACATCATTTGCCTCGTTTAATGTCTTATTGCTCTGTCTCGTACGTCTTACTTTCATTCATGGCATTTCCATGATCCGGTCCGTTTACTTTTCCTTCACACTTTCCCTGCCTTGCTTTACAGTAGATATTCCTTCTTTTAGTTTTGTTTCACTTTACTCTTTTTGTTACTAAATATTAACTCGGATTTGATTTCCCGATATTTGCATTCTGATTTTACTTTTTTTTTTCTACAGACAGGTGGTACATCATTTTGGCTGCAAATCTAGCACTTGAACGGAGTGTACAGGATGAGCTCCGGTGGTAAAGGAAAGGAAAAGGCCGAGCCCTATAACTCCACCACCACCGACGGCGCTGATGGTGATGGTGATGGTTTACAGCCTGAACAAGAATCCCGATCGGACAGGAAAAAAGAAAAAGAGACCCCCAATGCCAATAGTGTCCCATTCTACAAGCTGTTTGCTTTTGCTGATTCCACTGATTACATGCTGATGATCGCTGGTACCATAGGCGCCATCGGTAATGGAGCTTGCATGCCCCTCATGACTATTCTTTTTGGCGACCTTATAGATTCTTTTGGTGAGAACCAGAATAACGACGATGTCGTCCGTGTTGTTTCCAAGGTACGTATAACTTATATGTATGTTTAATTGGTTATTGGTGGGCTAGGCAGAATGTTTTATGACAAAGTACAAGTATTATTAATTGTTAGGTATCGCTGAAATTTGTTTACCTGGCTATTGGGGCTGGTTTGGCAGCATTCTTCCGTAAGTAGATAAAATCCTAGCTATTTCTTAAAACTTAGTTATATGGATCTATATATCAGCTTTTTCTAATTAGGCATGTTATGTATGTACGTATGTAGAGGTGTCAATGTGGATGGTAACGGGAGAAAGACAGGCTGCAAGAATAAGGAATCTGTATCTAAAAACCATATTGAGACAAGATGTGTCCTTCTTTGACAAGGAAACAAACACCGGGGAGGTTGTTGGCAGGATGTCTGGAGATACCGTCCTCATACAAGATGCCATGGGGGAAAAGGTTCTTAATTTAATTTCTATAACTAGTTACATTATTATTATTATTACTATAATAGTTGTTGGTTTTGTTTGCAGGTTGGAAAATTCACTCAGCTACTGGCAACATTTGTGGGAGGTTTTGTGATAGCATTTGTGAAGGGATGGCTTCTTACGCTTGTCATGTTAACCTCGATTCCTCCATTGGTGATTTCTGGTGGAATGATGTCACTACTTATATCCAAGATGGCATCACGGGGACAAACCGCTTATGCTAAAGCAGCCAATGTAGTCGAACAGACAATCGGCTCAATCAGGACGGTAATATATACGTATACAAATATATATATATATATATATATATATATATATGTGTGTGTGTGTGTGTATTTTCTGTATATCATCATATCATACTATATGATTGGTTTTTAAAAAAATATAAAATAAAATAGGTTGCTTCGTTCACCGGGGAGAAAAAAGCTGTTGCGGATTACAATAAATCGCTTGTAGATGCTTACAAGTCTGGTGTGAATGAAGGCCTGGCTGCTGGGCTTGGTTTTGGATCGATGATGTTGATCGTGTTCTGTAGTTATGCCTTGGCTGTTTGGTATGGTGCAAAGATGATACTGGAAAAAGGCTACACCGGGGGGGATGTGGTCAACGTAATTTTTGCAGTGCTCACCGGATCCACGTCCGTGATTTCTTTCTTTCTTTTGTCTTTCTCAAATCTCAAATCTCAACTAAATAGGTAAATAAAATAAATTGTGTGCCCTGCAGGTCTCTTGGTCAGGCGTCTCCCTGTTTGAGTGCATTTGCTGCTGGCCGAGCAGCAGCATACAAGATGTTTGAAACCATAAACAGAAAGCCTGAAATAGATGCATATGACACAAAAGGGAAAGTACTGAGTGATATCCGTGGTGATGTGGAGTTAAAGGATGTGTATTTTAGTTATCCTGCAAGACCAGATGAGGAAATATTTAGTGGCTTCTCTCTTTTCATCCCTAGTGGGACGACTGCAGCTTTGGTAGGAGAAAGTGGAAGTGGAAAGTCAACTGTGATCAGCCTGATTGAGAGATTTTATGATCCTAAAGCAGGGGAAGTTCTCATCGATGATATTAATCTCAAACAATTCCAGCTGAAATGGATAAGGGAGAAAATTGGTCTTGTTAGCCAAGAACCGGTCCTGTTTGCATCCAGCATCAAGGATAACATCATGTACGGGAAAGATGGTGCGTCTATGGATGAGATTAGAGTTGCGGTCGAGCTAGCAAATGCTGCTAAATTTATCGATAAACTGCCTCAGGTCCGTTTCTATTTGCCATTTGCCATTTGCTTTGCTTGCTTGTTATATAATATTTATTACTGATACCGATATTGATTTTGTTTGTTTGTTTAATCAGGGCCTGGACACCATGGTTGGTGAGCATGGAACACAGCTTTCTGGTGGACAGAAGCAAAGAATTGCCATAGCCAGAGCAATTCTTAAAGATCCCAGAATCCTACTCCTTGATGAAGCAACAAGTGCACTGGATGCAGAATCTGAGAGAGTTGTGCAGGAGGCGTTGGACAGGATTATGGTGAATAGGACAACCATCATCGTAGCACATCGTCTAAGCACAGTAAGAAATGCCGACATGATTGCAGTCATTCATAGGGGAAAGATGGTTGAGAAAGGTAGGTCCCTACTCCTAGTTTAATTCACATACAAAACATCATCACCATGGCTAATGGCTTATGAATCATGGGTTGCAGGATCACATTTGGAGCTAGTCAAGGATCCTGAAGGAGCATACGCTCAACTTATAAAACTGCAAGAAGTTAGTAGGGACTCAAGAAAGCAGCAGCTGGGGTCAGAGGACCCCCCAACCCCAAGTAGTGATAATAAAAGGTACCTGCGGTCGATAAGCCGAGGATCATCATCTAGCATAGGAAACAGCAGCCGGCACTCGATTTCCAACTCTTTTGGCATGCCTACACAACTCGCTGTGGCTGCTGAATCCATGGATGTTGAAGCTGCTTCAGAAGAAGAAAAGGCAGCACCCAAAGTGCCACTCCGACGACTTGCCTATCTCAACAAGCCAGAGATACCGGTGCTCATAATGGGTACCATAGCTGCTATCGTCAATGGAGCAGTCCTCCCGGTTTTTGGCATTCTGATTTCCAGCATGATCAAGACCTTCTATGAGCCCCCACATAAAATGAAAAAGGATGCTCGATTCTGGGCTCTAATGTACGTAGTCCTCGGGGTGGTATCTTTTTTAGCTTATCCTGGGAGATCATATTTTTTCTCTATTGCTGGTTCTAAGCTAATAAGAAGGATCAGATCTCTATGCTTTGAGAAGGTGATACGGATGGAAGTGGGTTGGTTTGATAAGCCAGAAAACTCCAGCGGGGCAATCGGTGCCAGGCTGTCGGCAGATGCGGCCAGCCTTCGTGGTTTGGTCGGCGATGCACTTGCTCAACTTGTTCAGGATTCATCGTCTGCTGCTGCTGGTTTAGCCATTGCATTTGTAGCATGCTGGCAGTTGGCTCTCATCATGCTTGCTCTCATCCCTCTCATAGGACTCAATGGATTTGTTCAGGTGAAATTCATGAAAGGCTTCAGTGCGGATGCTAAGATGATGTATGAGGAAGCAAGCCAGGTGGCAAACGATGCGGTTGGGAGCATAAGGACGGTCGCGTCTTTTTGCGCAGAAGAGAAAGTAATGCAACTTTACAGAAATAAATGTGAGGGTCCCAAGAAAGCGGGGATACAGCAAGGTTTGATCAGCGGGATTGGGTTTGGGGTGTCGTTTTTCTTGCTTTTCTGTGTGTATGCAGCAAGCTTTTATGCTGGGGCTCGGCTTGTTGAGGCTGGAAAGACCACCTTCTCAGATGTTTTCAGGGTATTCTTTGCTCTCACGATGGCAGCCATAGCAGTGTCCCAGTCGAGCTCATTTGCCCCAGATACAAGCAAAGCCAAGACTTCTGCTGTCTCTGTGTTTGCCATTCTAGACCGCAAGTCAGAGATAGACCCAAGTGATGAATCCGGGACGACATTGGATAATGTCAAGGGGGAAATCGAGCTTCGTCACATCAGCTTCAAGTATCCCACCAGACCTGATGTTCAGATATTCCGTGATCTATGCTTAACCATCCACAGTGGCAAGGTACCTACCTGGTTTGATTTAATCTAATTATTTACCTCTTGATGTTGATGTTGGTGTTGGTGTTGGTGTTGGTGCTGATGTTCATCAGACAGTGGCATTGGTTGGAGAGAGTGGAAGTGGGAAATCAACAGTGATCTCGCTGTTGCAAAGATTTTATAATCCAGACTCGGGCAGTATCACGCTGGATGGGATCGAGATACAAAAGTTTCAACTCAAGTGGCTGAGGCTGCAGATGGGTCTGGTGAGCCAAGAGCCAATCTTGTTCAATGACACCATCCGATCCAACATTGCTTATGGAAAAGATGGTGATGCCACAGAGTCTGAAATAATAGCTGCTTCCGAGTTGGCAAATGCCCACAAGTTCATCAGCAGCTTACACCAGGTCAGTCATCAGACCATCTATTATTTGAGTTATATATATATATATATATATATATATATATATATATATATATATATATATAATAATGGATATGAATGAAAATTTAGGGCTATGACACGGTGGTAGGGGAAAGAGGGGTGCAGATGTCGGGTGGGCAGAAGCAGAGAGTGGCGATTGCAAGGGCTATTGTGAAAAGTCCAAAGATACTATTGTTGGATGAGGCTACAAGTGCACTGGATGCAGAGTCGGAAAGGGTGGTTCAAGATGCGTTGGACAGAGTGATGGTCAACAGGACCACGGTCGTGGTTGCTCATAGGTTGTCCACCATCAAGGGAGCTGATGTCATTGCGGTGGTCAAGAATGGAGTCATTGTTGAGAAAGGGAAGCATGAAAAACTAATTAATATCAAGGATGGATTCTATGCATCTTTAGTTGCTCTTCACATGACCGCTTCCACTTAAATTTATATTTTGAGCTATTTAACCAGTTGAATTAAATTGTATTCCATTTTGTTTTTTGTAATATCCAAATATGAAGTTTGTAAAGTTTTGAAGAAAATAGAATGAACAACTGCTTTGTTGAAAACATGTCTTGAAGATTAGAATCATTTTTTGTAATATCCAAAGTATCAACATTCAACAAAGAATCATGTATTTCATTTCCTTTAACCTAAATTATTCTGTCCTGTTGGATATTACAGTTTGGTGGTTGACTACATGTAGTTTTCAAACATATTATTAGTATTTACAAAATGCATAACATAAAATAAAAGAGATTGAGAGTCATAATAACCTCTTCACAATCACAATCACAATCACATCCTCCTTATTCTTATGACTTATGAGCCAACCAGCATGATAAAAATAGAATTCCCTTTTTCCTACACGCTAGCTACTCACTGTAAACCTAAAAGCTGTGTCATATTGTTCACGTACCAAAAGAAAGTGACAAAACCAGTGTAGACCTCCTCTGTCTTTCTAAAAATACAAACAACCTGAAACTGAACTTCACGTCCCTTTTTCCAGATATCAACCTCCCACCCATCATCATAAGTATGTCATGTCAAACTTCCCTTCCTACATAATTTGATTTCCATCACCATGTATACTGAATGTTAAAAAAATAAAGCTGTCCTATCATTCACATAAGATGAGGTTGATATTTATTTTGTAAAGAATATTTGTTGTTAGCATTTTCATACAACAAAGTGATAAGCATGAATTCACCAACTATATATCTTGAGTCATTTGGAAATAAAAGATTATTTATGAGGTGAGGGGAGGGGAGGGGAGGGGATGACATACCGACTTTATTCTCTCTAAGAAGGATAAGGAAGCATCTTGCAATTAAAACTATCATGCAAAAGCTGGTTGATAGCGTCCCTGAATTTGAGATAGTCATCAATGGTGTTGTAAACCTGATGAGAAATCCTAGCATAGCCGGTGATAAAATCAGCACTACCACCCTCGACCTCCTCTGCTGCTGCTGTGTCTTTCAATGGCTGGTAGTGTATAGGAACTTCCACCTTAAATTGGTCTCTCAGATGATTTCTTAACCTAGAAGCATCACCATCGCTTAAAACCCCCAAAGACGAAGGCAGGCCGACCATGGCCATGCTAGGACACATTTCAGGAGGCGACCCCAGGCTGGTCCCCCAAGCCTTAGCCAGCATCTCTGCCATTTCAACAACAGCTTCATGATTCCTATCCCTAATTCCATCCATCCCCCCTTCAAACCTGTTGATGAAATCTATAACCTCCGGGACAAGCAACTGAGAGCTGTAATCCCGTGTACCTATCCAGGCACTCTCTATGGCGAGTCCATTTCCATATTCATGCGACACCACAGGGTGGTGCAGCTCCGAGGAGGATAAAGAAGATTTCCGGCAGTAAAGAAGAGCCACGGATGGTGGGCAGAAAAACCACTTGTGTAAGTTACTGACATAGAAATCAGCCCCTATATCCTTCACATCAACCGAGACACTACCAACCGCGTGGGCAGCATCCACAAACACCTGGCTCACTCCTTCTTCCCTGCAAATCTTTACCAACTCACGAACTGGAATTATGAGAGAGGGCATGGAGGTTATGTGATCAATTATGGCTAACCTAACTTTCCTACCGTTGGCCTTGCCCCTTGCCAAACCCTTTCTAAATTCGGAGATTATTTCTTCGTTGGACTTGATAGGGAAAGGAAGATGTACCACGATGACGGAGCCACCTGCACGGGTCACATAAGCCTCGATGGATTTCTTCACGGCTTGGAAAGCACAGTGAAGCATGACGACAGCGTCTCCTTTGTGGAAACGGCCTTCCGCGAATGCCCATCCAACCTGCTGGAGAACAATCGCTGCGGCGGTGGTGGCATTGTCAACGATTGATACTTCAGAGACGTCATCGGCGTTGATAATGTCCTTGATTAGGGTTCGGGAACGGAGGATTTGGGTAGGTAGTTGGTTGAAGAAGAAATCGTCGGGTTGTTGAAGAAACTTGAGCTGCCACCGTTTCTGGGCTGCGATGATGGAACCTGGGCAGCTGCCGAAGCTGCCGTTGTTTAGACGGGCAACGCCAGGCTGGTGATGGACGAATTCTTGTTGAATTTGGGATTGAGTAATGAATGATGATAGTTTAGGTTTCTTCGGAAGATGGATATGGTTGCTATTCTCTTCGGGGTCGTCTCTATGGTTTCTAATTTCACCCATTTTCTCTGTATCTTGTTCCTAGGGTTTCATGTGAAGGGCTGCACTGTTTGTGTCAAATTAGCGCCAGACAGAAACCGGATGCTTTTCTTTTCCAGACAGAAACCGTTTGATAATTTGGTTGTTTAATTTCTAATTTATTTTTTTAATTTGAAATGTTTCTAATTTAGTCTTTGTTTTATTTAAAAAAAATTATTTTGCTTTTAATTTTTTAATTTATTAAAACAAAGATATCTTAATCCCACCTCTCACCTTACCATACATATCCCACTATTTTTTTTTATTTAAATAATAGTTTTTTTAGGTAAGACAAAAACAAATAGTAGGGACCAAACGCATAATAAAACAAATATTATGGACCTTCCGAGTTAAAAAAAATAATTTAGGAACCAAACATGCAAATTATCCAAAACCATAGGGACCATTTGTGTAATTTACTTTTTTTTCTTTTTATTCATTAGATTTTCTTTTTATTCATTAGACTAGAGGGAGTGGGTGGGGTCTCGAGGGCACTCTCCTTACCATATAAACAGAAACACCTCCCCTGGGTACGGTAGAGAGTACACTGCGGCTTTCCAAATGACCACTCTTTCAAATAACGTGATTGGTTCCTTTTTCTTACCTCTTTTTGATTGGTCCTTTTTATTTATTAAAAAAAAAAATTAAAAAAAAAATACTCAAGTGTGGCACCATTCCGTTGGTGTGGTATGAAACCACACTTTTGTGGTAACGGGTGAGGTGTCGTTTACTTGTCACTGCGGTTTCATGAGGGAGTGCGGAACAATTCTCTCAAGCCTTATTGTGCGATCATCACATTTCTTGTGTTCAAGTCATATATATATATATATATATATATATATATATATATATATATATATATATATATATATATATAGAGAGAGAGAGAGAGAGAGAGATAGAGAGATAGAGAGAGGGGGGAGAGGAATGATCATTTGAGAGCTTATAATTTCGCGAGAACTAAAAGTTGATCATCAGATTAAAAAAATTAAGAGCTAAAATCTTTTATTGCACTTTTGTAAATAAATGGGAAAAATTAGGGGGTATGGTACTGAAATTAATCTAAGGGCATTTTGTTGGAATAGTGTCTAAGGCTATAACTATATTCGGTTGTGCATGGTCCTTTTGGGTTGCCTTCACCATAGCAACTTGAAGGATGATTTATTAAGAGAGAGTAAATATTATAAGGAATAATATTTGGCTATTTGATTAATATAAGTCATAAATTAATTGGTATTAATTTGGTGACTTAAAGAGATTAATTAAATAAGAGGGTATAAACTGTCAATTGTTTGATAGTTAGATTTTAGACTATAAATCCATTAGGATATACCTTGGACGGATTCTAAGAGCTTTAGGATAGCTCAAATCGTCCATAGGGTTATCTATGGAATGGATTTGGATAGCCTTAAGAGAAGATTATCCAATTAGGGTTTAGGGTGAAACCCTTAAGGAGTCTAATAGTATAAATAGCCCCTATGGATGAGGGAATTCGACACACAACCTTAAGCAAGGAACCTCTGGCTGAATTCCTCCCCTCTCCTCTCTCCTAAATCATCTTGCTTGCTATTGGTGTTTGTAAGCCATTAGAGGAGTGACAATTGTGACTCTAGAAGCTCCAAGACAAACAAGATCAACAAGGAATTCAAAGGTATGATTCTAGATCTGTTTCAATATTGTTATTAAACCTAATTAGCCATTATAAGTCTTGGATTCAAAAGCATGTTTATTAGAAAGCCTAGATCCAAGCATTAGGGTTTTGCATGCGCACATAGGAAAGTTCTTATGGCTAAAACCCATCAGTGGTATCAGAGCCTAGATTGGTTTTCTTTAAATTGTTGCTTGAATAACTGAAACAAACCTGCAAAATTCGATTTTTTGGGTTTTGAGTCACTGACTCGTCGAGTTCCAAGGTGAACTCGTCGAGTAGGCCTGACTCGGCGAGTCCCCTTGTGCACTCGGCGAGTCCAGGCGTCAGGAAGGGCCAGATTCGGGATTTTTTCATAATTATCTTATGGAAACTTACCTTAATCATATTAGATCAATCTAAATCCGATTTTTTGATAAATATGACTATTATCTTGATCTAATTAAAGATATTTATCATCTAATAAAATATTTAATTTCCTTATATGATAATGATTAATTATTTTGGTAATTATCTTCAAAGAAATCAAGATAAATCAAACAAAGATAATTAGAATATTAATTGTTAATTGGAATTATTTGTTATTTGATCCTTCATGTTTTAAATGTTTAAAACCTACCCTAAAGTTTTGAAATTTATATTTGTGATTAAAAGTTTTAATTTAGACAACTTAAATTTCAAACCCTAGATTTTGAAAAGTTTAAAATGCAACCCTATACTTATATGATATTACTAGAATAATATATATATATATATATATATATATATATATATATATATATATATATATATATATATATGTATAACTAAATGCTAGTCTTACCGCTAGTAGGCCTCATTCACGAAGCCGATCTATAAGGTGGGTATAAGGTTGCGGCCTATAAAATGGCGCTTAATGGGTGTACACTCACACCCACCGCTTGCTTGATTGGTGGAGAGTCGTTAGCCGAACGGGTAGGATAAGGCAACCTCATCCTCTCATTAAAAGTATAATAAGAAATACGAAGTAACTAAACTTTTTTTTAAATTTCCCAATCTTAGTTACTTTAGGAAAAGTGAATTGATGCAATCCCATGAAATTACACTTTGCACCTTGCTAAGATGTTAGTGGAGCGTGTGTGGTTTACTGGCACACTAATTGGTTCTAAGCGAAGGTGGCAAAGGGTGATTCATTGTTCATCATAGTTCGATGGAGCGTGTGTGGTTTACCGGCACATCGAATAGGTGATCGTTACAATGAAGGCACCATGTGAATTTGCATGGTAATTCACACCCGCTTTGTGATCCTCGGCATCCCAGTCACAAACAAGAGGGGCATATCGAGATTTAAACATGCCATTGAATAGATCAATGAATCTCATCCAAACCTAGGAATTCTCAAAAACACTTAGGACTAATAGTTTAAGTTTTGTGATGGAGAATTAGTGAATCGTCATTCACTTACCTTCAATTTATTTGCATGTTAGATTACGGCATCCCTTTTCTAGTATGTAAATGTTATTGTTGGATCCTAGCCCTAATTTTTCTTATTGGGTGAAAATTAGGGATTCTTATTCTAATCAATATTTGTCCTTTCTATAGATGTCAAACGCAAACAACGCTGCTGCTAGTTCTTTCACGTTGATGAGCCTTTGCCAAAAGGTCACCTTCGATGGAACGAACTTTAGCGAATGGATAAGATACATTCGCACCATTGCTCGCTATGAGGATAAAGAGTATGTCCTCGATGAGAAGCTCGAGAAAATCAACCCCGAAGTTGCTACTCCCGCCGAAATCACCGCCTTTGAAACTCATGAGCGAGATGCAACGAAAGTACATTGCATCATGATCGCCACCATGAACTCCGAATTCCAAAAGTCCTACGAGGACATGTATCCATACGAGATGCATCAAGACTTGTTGGAGAGGTACCACCAAAACGCGAGACAAGAGCGTTACGAGATCTTCACTAACATGATTTCCGCCAAGATGGGTCATGGAGAATCTCTTACCGTGCACTTGCAAAAGATGCAAAGGTATGTCGACCGCCTTCGCAAGTTAAATGTTGACTTCGGCGAAGACTTGGCGATCGACATGGTGCTTCACTCTTTGCCTCCGATGTACAATCAATTTAGGATGACCTACCACATGAACAAAGAGGAGGTCACTCTAAGTAAACTCCAAGGTCTCTTGAGGGTTGCTGAGAGCAATTTCAAGGACAAGTCTGTTGCACCAACTCCCAATCCATCCGCTGCTCCTGTCTTGGCTATTGGTCAAGGGAAGGGAAAGAAGATGAAAGCTTCTTCAAATAACTATCGAAAGGTGAAAGCCCGAGATGGTTCCTCTTCTAGTGGGACCAAAGTTGATCCCTCTAAGCCCTGCTCTAACCCGAAGGAGGCAGAGTGCCACCACTGCCACAAGATAGGACATTGGAAGAGAAGCTGCCCGGATTACCTGCAAGCCATCAAGGAAGGAAAGATCAAGCCATCTTTCGCAGGTATATATGCAATCAAATCTAACGATTCTAATCATGCTATTTCTTGGGTTCTTGACACCGGTTGTGGTTATCACATTTGTTCTAATGTGCAGGGACTAAGAAGAAGTAGGGATGTGGAGCAAGGAAGGATCAATCTAATCATGGGGAACAGAAGATCGTCGCCTGTGACCAAGATTGGAGTGTATTCTTTAGTGCTTAAGAATAATTTAGTTTTAGATTTGAACAATTGTTGCTATTCGCCAGAAATGGCTAGAAACATCATTTCATTTCATGGTTTATATAGACAAGGATTTAGATTTTCTTTTAATAATGAGAATGGTTCTATTTTGGCTTATCTAAATGGTGTCTTTTACTTTGAAGCTATACCATGTAATGGAATATATGAAACTGTTATGATTGTTGATAACTTAGGAAATGATGTTTTGAATATTGATTCTTCCACTAGTATAGATAAAGCATCCTTGTGGCATTGTCGTCTTGGACATGTCAATAAGAAACGCATAGCCCAACTCCAAAAGGATGGAGTGTTGGAGTCATTCGACCTTAGGGAAGATGACACATGCGAGTCTTGTTTACTTGGAAAGATGACTAAGTCACCCTTCACGAGTACTTGTGAAAGGGGTGAGGGACTATTAGACCTAATACATACCGATGTATGGGGACCTTTTAGATCAACCACGAAGGATGGGAACCGCTTCTATGTGACTTTTACCGATGATTATAGTAGATATGGGTATATCTATTTAATCAAGCAAAAGTCAGAAACCTTTGAAAAGTTTAAAGAGTTCAAGAATGAAGTGGAGAATCAATTGGGCAGGAAAATCAAGATGCTTCGATCCGATCGAGGAGGAGAGTACCTAAGTCTTGAATTCCACGATTATCTCAAGGAGTGTGGAATAGTTTCGCAATTGACGCCTCCTAGGACACCGCAGTTGAATGGTGTGGCAGAAAGGCGTAATCGAACCTTATTGGATATGGTTCGCTCTATGATGAGTCGTGCTTCACTACCTATCTTCTTTTGGGGGTATGCCTTAGAGACTGCCGCCCATATCCTTAACCGAGTCCCTACTAAGAAGGTTGCCAAAACACCTCACGAGATGTGGACGGGGAAAGCTCCCTCGTTGGCACATATCAAGGTTTGGGGTTGCGAGACTTTAGTAAGACGAGATACTCACGACAAGATTGAACCTCGAAGTGAGCGATGTATTTTCATCGGCTACCCGCAAACTTCCTTTGGATATCTCTTCTATAGACCGAAAGATAATGTTATCTTTGTTGCGAGGAGAGGAGTTTTCCGAGAGCGAGAACTCATAAGCCAAGGAGACAGTGGGAGGCAGATCGAACTTGAAGAGATTCAAGAATCGATAGATGAAGGAACCTCTACCGCTGGCATTCAACCCGAGGAGGAAACTCCGGTTGAACCGATTGACGAATCCTTACCTCTTAGACGTTCCGATAGAGTTAGAGTTCATCCCCAGTTTTATGGTTTTCATATTACTACCGAAGGGGACACGTATATTAGTGATGGTACACTAGTAAATCTTGATGAACCTAATAGCTATAAGGAAGCCATGGCAGGCCCGGAGTCTGCGAAATGGAAAGAGGCGATGGATAGCGAGATCCAATCCATGTACGATAACCAAGTTTGGAATTTGGTTGATTACGTGCCCGAACGTAAGACCGTAGGGTGCAAGTGGATCTTCAAGAAGAAGACCGACGTGGATGGGAACGTACACACATATAAAGCGCGATTGGTTGCGAAGGGCTTTACTCAAACTCCCGGAGTTGACTATGATGAGACCTTCTCACCAGTTGCGAAGATTAAATCTATTAGAGTGATGCTAGCAATTGCCGCATTTCATGATTATGAGATTTGGCAAATGGATGTCAAGACCGCTTTCCTTAACGGAAAGTTGGTTGAGGATGTTTACATGGCTCAGCCAGAGGGGTTTGTGGATCCGAAGCATCCGAATAGAGTGTGTAAGCTTGAGAAATCCATTTATGGACTTAAGCAAGCATCTCGCAGATGGAATCTTTGCTTCGATGAGAAAGTCAAAGAGTTTGGATTTGTACGAAGCGAAGACGAATCTTGCGTATATGTCAAAGCCAGTGGGAATATAGTAAGCTTCCTCGTTCTATATGTCGATGACATATTACTCATAGGAAACAACATCCCGACTCCGCAGGAGGTTAAGTCCTGGCTCGGGAAGTGCTTCGCTATGAAGGACCTCGGAGAGGCTTCTTACATTTTGGGAATAAGGATAGTAAGAGAAAGAAGTAAGAGACTAATTGGACTTAGTCAGAATACTTACTTGGAGAAGGTACTAAAACGTTTTAGTATGGAAAACTCAAAGAAGGGAGAACTACCGATACAAGGAAATGCCAAGTTGAGTAAGACTCAAAGTCCGAGTACCGAAGCTGAGATAGCAGAAATGAGCCGAGTACCATACGCTTCCGCAGTTGGCTCAATCATGTACGCTATGACTTGTACTCGCCCTGATGTAGCCTTCGCTTTGAGCATGGTTAGCAGATATCAAGGGAACCCTGGCAAAGCACATTGGATTGCGGTGAAGAACATCCTTAAGTACCTTCGGAGGACGAAAGAATGGTTCTTAGTCCTTGGAGGGAGTGATGACTTGAAGGTGCGAGGGTATAGTGACGCCAGCTTTCAAAACCGACAGGGACAACTACCGTTCGCAGTCGGGCTGGGTCTTTACCCTAAATGGAGGAGCAGTGACATGGAAAAGTTCCAAGCAGGAAATCGTAGCTGATTCAACGTGCGAATCAGAGTACATCGCAGCGAGCGAAGCGTCGAAGGAGGCAATATGGCTGAAGAACTTCATCGGTGATCTTGGAGTTGTGCCGGCCATAAAGGAGCCCATGGAAATTTTCTGTGATAACGAAGGTGCGGTTGCCTTGACCAAGGAACCGAGGGATCATGGTAGATCTCGACATATCGACAAAAAATATCACTTCATTAGACATCGTGTAGAAGAAGGACAACTCGTAGTGAAGAGGATATCATCAGAAGATAACCCAGCAGATCCGCTTACGAAGGGACTGAGTAGGGTTAAGCACTTGCAGCATGCTAGGAGTATTGGGCTGAAGGATGATATTAGCATAGATTAGATAGTATTAGAAACGTATAATAGATAAATGTAATTAACATTTGATGATTAAATAAAGGAGTTTTATTTATGAGTAAAGTTACTGTCACATGTTAATTGTTTAACTATTGTTTCACTTTGCATGTTTTGACTTCCAGAATAATTGAGTTTATTAGGAATAATCGAATTATTCAAATGATCCACAATCGTTCATATGTTGGGAGTAGATATGAATGAAGATTGTCATGAGTTGGTGTGTAGAGTGTCTAAATGGTGTTAGACATAGCAAGGGTTGCTGCAACGTTCATGAGTGCTTATGAACTGGTTTTGAGCATTGGAATAAACCCGCGCTTGCTGGAATCACCTTATGGAATACGATATAAAAAGGTGATCGCAAGACGATAATATCATATGGTCTTAAAACCTAGATATATGGTTTATTATTTGTTAATTGATTGTGCATTGATAATGCGAAAACGCATCAGTAACTTGATGTTATAAAACGCATTGTTGTGTATAGTTGGTTAATGAATAAGTAAATGCATATAAGTCGAAGTTTATCTGTAAATTTTATCCTAAGAGGGTAGAAGAGATATCTTGGCCACTCGATGATTTGATTTGACTTATGTGCCGGGCCCGGTCAGAACTGAATTGATGTGTTCGATTAAGTTCTATGTCAAATAAATCGGAGATCGAGAAATCTAAATGCTAGACTAACCATTCCATAGGATTGTCAGCATGATATCTAACAGAGGACTGTACGATCCCTTATCTAAAGGACAAGATTGATTAGATCAGAGTTGACAACGTCTTTGAGAGCTACGATTGCAAACCGAATTGTACTTGTATAGTTACTAGACTTATCCAAGTGGGAGACTGTTGGAATAGTGTCTAAGGCTATAACTATATTCGGTTGTGCATGGTCCTTTTGGGTTGCCTTCACCATAGCAACTTGAAGGATGATTTATTAAGAGAGAGTAAATATTATAAGGAATAATATTTGGCTATTTGATTAATATAAGTCATAAATTAATTGGTATTAATTTGGTGACTTAAAGAGATTAATTAAATAAGAGGGTATAAACTGTCAATTGTTTGATAGTTAGATTTTAGACTATAAATCCATTAGGATATACCTTGGACGGATTCTAAGAGCTTTAGGATAGCTCAAATCGTCCATAGGGTTATCTATGGAATGGATTTGGATAGCCTTAAGAGAAGATTATCCAATTAGGGTTTAGGGTGAAACCCTTAAGGAGTCTAATAGTATAAATAGCCCCTATGGATGAGGGAATTCGACACACAACCTTAAGCAAGGAACCTCTGGCTGAATTCCTCCCCTCTCCTCTCTCCTAAATCATCTTGCTTGCTATTGGTGTTTGTAAGCCATTAGAGGAGTGACAATTGTGACTCTAGAAGCTCCAAGACAAACAAGATCAACAAGGAATTCAAAGGTATGATTCTAGATCTGTTTCAATATTGTTATTTAACCTAATTAGCCATTATAAGTCTTGGATTAAAAAGCATGTTTATTAGAAAGCCTAGATCCAAGCATTAGGGTTTTGCATGCGCACATAGGAAAGTTCTTATGGCTAAAACCCATCAGTGGTATCAGAGCCTAGATTGGTTTTCTTTAAATTGTTGCTTGAATAACTGAAACAAACCTGCAAAATTCGATTTTTTGGGTTTTGAGTCACTGACTCGTCGAGTTCCAAGGTGAACTCGTCGAGTAGGCCTGACTCGGCGAGTCCCCTTGTGCACTCGGCGAGTCCAGGATTTTGAGTCACTGACTCGTCGAGTTCCAAGGTGAACTCGTCGAGTAGGCCTGACTCGTGAGTTCTGTGACTTTTCCGTTTAGGTCGTCTCATCATCGACGAGCAAATTGTGAGGTGAAATTTAGGCTACTAAACTATCGATCGTCTTCCTCCTCCCTTCATCGGCCACTTCTACCATTATCGACTGCCAATCTACCCACGGATCCTCCTTAGATAAATTTCTGAACTTGTGCTTCCTGATTTGCACTTCAATAGCTCTTTCCACCTCTATCTTCATTATCGATGTGGACTCAGTTGCCGCTTTCATTTTCGTTGCGCCTAGAAAGTTACAGACGGTTGACCTCGCCACTGTTCGTCTTTTCCAGGAGAAAAATCCTTCTGTTTGTCTACATTACCAATTTAGCTTCCAGGTATTTAGCTTTCTTGTTCTGATTTTGATGGATACTTGTTTTATGTCCTTAATTGTGTTTGTTGGATTTGATGGATTTGATACATAGTGATAAAATCGAGTTCTTAAGCACAATTATTTTTGTAGTATATTATAACCGTAAATGATCCAACACTTTTGCACATATTTTTAAATTTTAATGCTCATTTCATGAGATCATTAGAAAAAGCTACATGTTATGAACTTACAATCCTTAATTGCTTACATTTGGCTTGTTGATTTCATGGAATCAACTAAGCTTTAATATTATGCGGTTTAGACGGGATGCGTTTACTTTGGATGTGTTGGAGGTACCTCAAGGATTTAGATCAAGCTTTGTTTGGGATACCTAAATGTCATTTTGTCACAAATTATCATGTTATACATGGTGCATCCGATCTCAGGTTTGTTGCTTTTCGTATTTCCATTGTGTTGAACTGTGGCTATATTGATTACCTTTTACCTGTGAATTCATAACTTTTATGTGACATCCCCAATTTCACGGCCAAAAAAAAAGACCGATTTGTTTATGCTTTGTTTAATAAAATCAGATTAATCCTTTGATTAAAAGAGTTGCGTAATTTGTTCCCAAAATAAAATTTATCAAACCATTTCTTAAAAAAATGTATTTTCATTATATAACAAAATCTCGGGATGTCATGTTCCGATACAAACCAAAAGCATAAACAATATAAAATAGACCTTACAACAATTATTTATAACTACTGATCTATAATCCAAAATCTCTCGTCAAGTCCACCAACTTATACCCTTGTGTCATTACATGTAATGCAAAGAAAAACTGAGTGGGTCAGGCTTGGGAGGCTGATGAGCATATATGGTTTTCAACCCACAATAATATAATTATTATATTAAATCATCAAACAATCAACCCAATTACCCATCCCCATTATCTTTTTTTAATCTTCCCTAAATATATTATCCTAAGGGTCATCTCATATATCATATTTACCTCTCATCTCCTTACATCTTATTTCGTTATATGTTTGTTCCTAAGAACTTTTCCTAAGGATCATCGCCTACATCGCGTAGACAATACTGATTCGGGGATCACTCCCTCAGTATGTGTCTAGTAAGGGTTAGGGTATCATCTCATGATTATGCAGCCACAACATCGCCTGGAGTCGTAAATCATAATAAGGGTTAGACTATCATCGCATGAATATACAGCCATAATATCGCCTGGACTCGTAAATCATTACCTATCTATCATTACCTAATTATCATCACATTTATATCCTCACCTATCTCTTTTCACACTATTTCATCACACACCAACTATTTCATCTACCCATGTTCTACCAACATATTCGTAGATATAAATTACATATATAGTTTAAATCATATGCAAACATGTATAAAACATTCATCTAACATCCATCTCAAATAAACGAACAATATATAAACACATAACACGTATTTCATAGCAAATACTTTATATATATATATATATATATGTGTGTGTGTGTGTGTGTGTTAGAAGAAAGTAACTACACACTCACCCAAAACATATACTTAACACATTCAAACGATACTTGTATTAAAATCGTGTTTATGAAAGGAACTATACATTCACTTGATCAGAAGATGATCGGACAACACTACGCCTTGTAAAAGAGGTATTCGTCGGTAGATCTGGAAGATCTTCACAAAAACCGGCTTCTCGTAGGCAGAGCTTCGGCTCGGGAGTTTCACTTCTTGGGATCTTCGGGCTCCGGGACTCGCTTCGGGTCTCGCGAATCGCGATAATACCGGGCTTCAGGGGTTTAAAATAGGGCTTAGAGAGAGTATCGGGAGTGGGAGATATGAGAAGGAGCAACCAAAATCGGTTGAACCTCGATTTCTATTTATAGGGTGAATTTTTTGGGTTCACCTCGTGAGTTTATAATATTCACCTCGTGAGCTTGATACGTCATTGTGTTCATCATGGCGACTTGACCTGGGAGACGTCCATCATCTGTGCACCTCGTGAGCCACTAATGCTCACCTCGTGAGCTAGGCTCACCTCGTGAACTACATATGTTCACCTCGTGAGTTCTGACACAACCTTGGGGTTCACTCCCCGATCTTCAGAAATTCATAACTCTTGTATACGAGCTTCGTTTTCGACGTTCTTTATATCCATGTGTAGGTGAGATTATGCTCTACAACTCTCGTTTAGACTCCGTTGTTAATTTTGATTTTATTTTTAATATATTATAAATATATTATTTTTAGTAGGTCGGGACAGGAAAACTCCGTTATAAATTCATAACTTCTTCATCTGACGTTCGTTTTTGTCTGTCTTTTTACCATTGCAATACCATTGACGAGATCTTCGATTCTTGTTTAGATTGTTTCGGCTAAAAACCGCTCGATCTCAAAGTCGAACTTTGGGTTGCATACTGCTAAGCTAAAACTTAGAAAAATCATAACTTCCTCATATGAAGTCAGATTTGGACATTCTTTTTGTGTATGCTCTTGATTTAATGTATTCTACGACTTTCATTTAGATCGCTAAGGCCAAATATCGCTCTAACGTAAATTCACTATTTACGTCGCGCTGTGTTGTACCGGTTTTGTCGCGAAACTTCGACAGGTCATAACTTTTTCGTTATAACTCGGATTTCAACGTTCTTTATATGTACGGAATCCTTGTAACATATACTACAACTTAGTATCGGTAATTCTCCCTTCTTCGAGTTTTCCATACTAAAATGTTTTGGTACTTTATCTAAGTAAGTGTTCTGACTAAGTCCTATTAGTCTCTTACTTCGTTCTCTTACTATCCTTATTCCCAGAATATAGGAAGTCTCTCCGAGGTCCTTCATAGCGAATCACTTCCTGAGCCAGGACTTATCCTCCTGCAGTGTCGGGATGTCGTTTCCTAATAGCAGTATGTCATTGACATACAAAACGAGAAAGCTAACTATACTTCCACTGGCTTTGACATATACACATGATTCATCTTCACTTTGTACAAATCCAAACTCTTTGACTTTCTCATCGAAGCAAAGATTCCATCTGCGAGACGCTTACTTAAGTCCATAAATGGACTTCTCAAGATTACACACTCTATTTGGATGCTTCGGATCAACAAAACCCTCAGGCTGAGCCATGTAAACATCCTCAGCCAACTTCCCATTAAGGAAGCAGTTTTGACATCCATTTGCCAAATCTCATAATCATGAAATGCGGCAATCGCTAGCATCACTCTAATAGATTTTATATTCGCAACTGGTGAGAAGGTCTCATTATAGTCAACTCCAGGAGTTTGAGTAAAGCCCTTCGCAACCAATCGCGCCTTATATGTGTGTACGTTTCCATCCACGTCGGTCTTCTTCTTGAAGATCCATTTGCACCCAACGGTCTTACGTCCGGGCACATAATCAACCAAATTTCAAACTTGGTTGTCATACATGGACTGGATCTCGTTGTCCATTGCCTCTTTCCATTTCGCAGACTCCGGGCCTGCCATGGCTTCCTTATAGCTATTAGGTTCATCTAGATTCATTAGTGTACCATCACTAATATACGTGTCCCCTTCGGTAATAATATGAAGACCATAAAACTGGGGTTGAACTCTAACTCTTTCGGAACGTCTAAGAGGTAAGGAATCGTCAATCGGTTCAACCAGAGTTTCCTCCTCGGGTTGAGGGCCAGCGGTAGAGGTTCCTTCATCTATCGACTCTTGAATCTCTTCAAGCTCGATTTGCCTCCCACTGTCTCCTTGGCTTATGAGTTCTCGCTCTCGGAAAACTCCTATCCTCACAACAAAGACACCATTGTCCTTCAGTCTATAGAAGAGATATCCAAAGGATTTCTACGGTTAGCCGATGAAAATACATCGCTCACTACGAGGTTCGAGCTTGTCGTGAGCATCTCGTCTTACGAAAGCCTCACAACCCCAAACCTTGATATGTGCTAACGAGGGAGCTTTCTCTGTCCACATCTCGTGAGGTGTTTTGGCAACCTTCTTAGTAGGGACTCGGTTAAGGATATGGGCGGCAATCTCTAAGGCATACCCCCAGAATGAGATAGGTAGTGAAGCACGAATCATCATAGAGCGGACCATGTCTAACAAGGTTCGATTACGCCTTTCTGCCACACCATTCAATTGCGGTGTCCTAGGTGGCGTCAATTGTGAAACTATTCCACACTCTTTTAAATAGTCATGGAATTCAAGACTTAGGTACTCTCCTCCTCGATCGAATCGAAGCATCTTGATTTTCCTGCCCAATTGATTCTCCACTTCATTCTTGAATTCTTTGAACTTTTCAAACGTTTCTGACTTTTGCTTAATTAAGTAGATATACCCATATCTACTATAGTCATCGGTAAAAGTCACATAGAAGCGGTTCCCATCCTTTGTGGTGGATATAAAGGGTCCACATACATCGGTATGTATTAGGTACAATAAACCCTCACCCCTTTCACATGCGCTAGTGAAGGGTGACTTGGTCATCTTTCCAAGTAAACAAGATTCGCATGTGTCATCTTCCCTAAGGTCGAATGACTCCAACACTCCATCCTTTTGGAGTTGGGATATGCGCTTCTTGTTGACATGTCCAAGACGACAATGCCACAAGGATGCTTTATCCATACTATTGGAAGAATCCATGCATAAAACATCATTTCCTAGGTTATCTACAATCATAACAGTTTCATAAATTCCATTACATGGTATTGCTTCAAAATATAAGACACCATTTAGATAAGCACAAATAGAACCATTCTCATTATTAAAAGAAAATCTAAATCATTGTCTAAACAAACCATGAAATGAAATGATGTTTCTTGCCATTTCTGGCGAATAGCAACAATTGTTCAAATCTAAACATAAACCATTCCTTTGCACTAGAGAATACACTCCAATATTGGTCATAAGCGACGATGTTCTGTTCCCCATGATTAGATTTATTCTTCCATGCTCCACATCCCTATTTCTTCTTAGTCCCTGCAATTCAGAACAAATGTGGTAACCACAAACGGTATTGAGGACCCAAGAAATAGCATGAGATGAATCATTAGATTTAATTGTATAAATACCTGCGAAAGACGGCTTGATCTTTCCTTCCTTGATAGCTTGCAGGTATTCTGGGCAGCTTCTCTTCCAATGCCCTATTTTGTGGCAATGGTGGCACTCTGCCTCCTTTGGGTTAGGGTTAGGCTCAGCATGATCAACTTTGGTCCCACTAGAGAAGGAACCATCTCGGGACATTCCCTTGCGGTGGCTCTTAGACGGATCCTTCCTCTTCTTGCCTCTTCCTTGCCCAATGGCCAAAACAGGAGCAGCGTTGGGAGTGGGTGCAACAGACTTGTCCTTGAGGTTGCTCTCAGCAACCCTAAGGAGACCTTGGAGCTTACTTAGGGTGACCTCTTCTTTGTTCATGTGGTAGGTCATCCTAAATTAGTTGTAACATGGAGGCAAGGAGCGAAGCACCATGTCGATTGCCAAGTCTTCCCCAAAGTCAACATTCAACTTGCGAAGACGATCGACATACCTTTGCATCTTTTGCAGGTGCGCGGTTAGAGATTCACCATGACCCATTTTAGCGGAGATCATGTTAGTGAAGATCTCGTAACGTTCTTGCCTCGCGTTTTGGTGGTATCTCTCCAACAAGTCTTGGTGCATTTCGTACGGATACATGTCCTCGTAGGACTTCTTCGAAGTTCATAGTGGCTATCATGATGCAATGAACCTTCGTTGCATCACGCTCATGAGTTTCAAAAGCGGTGATTTCAGCCAGAGTAGCGATTTCTGGATTGATCTTCTCGAGCTTCTCATCAAGGACATACTCCTTGTCCTCGTAGCGAGCAATCGTACGAATGTATCTTATCCATTCGCTAAAGTTTGTCCCATCGAAAGTCACCTTTTGGCAAAGGCTCATCAATGTGAACGAGCTAGCAGCAGCGTTGTTCGCGTTCGACATCTACAAATAGAAAAGACAAAGATAGATTAGAATTTGAATCCCTAATAATAATCCAATAAGAAAATTAGGGCTAGGATCCAACAACAATATTTACATATTAAAAAAGGGATGTCGTAATCTAACATGCAAACAAATTGAAGGTAAGTGAATGACGATTCATTAATTCTCCACCATAAAACATAACTTTAACTCTAAGTGTATTGAGAATTCCTAGGTTTGGATGAGATTCATTGAAACTTTTCAATGACATGTTTAAATCTCGATATACCCCTCTTGTTTGCGACTGGGATACCGACGATCACAAAGTGGGTGTGAATTACCATGCAAATTCACATGGTGCCTTCATTGTAACAATCACATATTCGATGTGTCGGTAAACCACACACACTCCATCGAACTATGATAAACAATGAATCTCCGTTTGCCACCTTTGCTTAGAACCAATTAGTGTGCCGGTAAACCACACACACTCCAGTAACTTCTTAACAAGGGTGCAAAGTGTAATTTCATGGGATTGCATCAATTCACTTTTCCTAAAGTAACTAGGATTGGGAATTTTTTGAAAACATGTAGTTACTTTGTATTTCATAAAATACTTTTAATTAGGAGATGAGGTTGCCCTATCCTACATGTTCGGCTAACGACCCTCCACCGATCAAGCAAGCGGTGGGTGTGAGTGTACACCCATTAAGCGCCATTTTATAGGCAACAACCTTACACCCACCTTATAGACCGGCTTCGTGAATGAGGCCTACTAACGGTAAGACTAGTATTTTAATTATACATACATACATATATATATATATATATATATATATATATATATATATATATATATATATATATGTTAATCTTGTAATATTATATTAGTATAGGGTTGAATTTTAAACTTGTAAAATTATAGGGTTTGAAATTTAAATTGTCTAAATTAAACTTTTAATCACAAAACGTAAATTTCAAAACTTGAGGGCAGGTTTTAAACTTTTCAAAACATAGGGGATCAAATAACAAATAATCTAAATTAACATTTAATCACATAATTATCCATATTTGATTTATTTAATTATTTCTTGCAAAACAATTTACGAATTTAATTAAAATAATTAATCAATTATCACATAAGGAAACTAATATTTAATTAATTGATAAATATCTTCAATTAGGTCAAGAATATACTCAAATATATCTTAAAATCGGATTTATATTGATCTAATATGATTAAAGTAAGTATCTAAAGGATAAACAACAAGAAATTCCGAAATTAGCTCTTTCTGACGCTCGAACTCGCCGAGTACCACAATGGACTCGTCGAGTTGAAGCCTACTCGCCGAGTCCACTATGGAACTCGCCGAGTTCATCAGGCAGGATCACAAAATTCGAATTTTGCAAGCATCAAACAAGCAACCAATGCATCAATTCAATAGAAACCAATCTAGGCTCTGATACCACTGATGAGTTTTGGCCATATGAACATTCCTATGTGCACATACAAACCCTAATGCTTGGATCTAGGTTTCTCTAATTAAACATGCATTGAATCCAAGACTTTTGAATAATAGATCTAGGTAATAACATAAGAAAAACAGATCTAGAAGATTACCTTAAGTTGTTTGCTTGAATCTTCTTGTCCTTGGAGCTTAGAGTCACAAATGTCACTCCTCTAATGGCTTACAAACACCAACTAGCAAGAGGATGATTATAGAGAGATGATAGGGGAGGAAGAAATCGGCCAGGGTTCCTTTACTGACAAGAGTGTCGATTTCCTTGACCCCTTGGGTCTATTTATACTTGTAAGGCTCCTAGGGTTTCACCCTTAAACCCTAATTGGATAACTTAGGTCCTAAGCAATCCAATACCCTAATGATAAGCCTTGGACGATTTCAAGCTCTATCCAAAGCCTCAAAACCATCCACCCCTTATCCATAAGGGATTATAGCCTAAAGTACAACTATCATACACTTGACAGTTTATGCCCTTCTATTTAATTAATCTCTTTAAGTCACCAAATTAATTCCTAATTAATTTATGACTTATTATAATCAAATAACAATATTATTATTTCTTATAATATTTCTTCTCTCATTGTAAATCATCCTGACAAGTTGCTATGGTGAAGGCAACCGAAAAGGACCATGCTCAATCGGGTCAAGTACTTACCAAATATAGTTGCAGCCTTAGACACTATTCCAACAGCTACATCATAAGTTACTATTCACACTGCTACTTCATAACTTGATCCTTGGATATAAAATCCTCATCCTTGATTCGCTTTTTCGAGGATCATGTGGAATGCCCTTGGCTGTGGCAGTGCATTTTTCTTTGCAGCTTCGTCCTTCTTTGGAGAGTTCTTCGAAATATGCCCACCATCTCCACATTCGTAACACTTCCTATTGTCGAACGTACAATATCTGGAATAGTGACCGGTCCTACCACACTTATAGCAGGTCAGTTCTCCATCGCATCTTCCAAAGTGCTTCTTCTTGCACTTCTCGCACCATCTTGCTTCACTTCCTCTTTCTCCTCCCGACTTTAGAAATTTGCTCTCCTTGTTGGATCTTGAAGATCCTTCAAACTTTATTTTCTCACCCACTTCAGCCTTCTCCAGATTCTTTTCCTTTATTTGGGTCTCGACATTCTTAGCAGCCCAGATGGCGGCTTTCAAAGTGGTCGCTTGCTTGACTATCAGACCAAAGTCCGCTGGTAGTCCATTGGCAAACTTGTTGACCTTGGAAAGTTTAGTTGGAATTAGGTATGGAATAAGCTTCATCTTCTCCATAAAGCTTGTAGCGTATTCAGTAACGCTCAATCTTCCATTTTTCAGATTCTGGAACTCATTGTTGATTTCCAGAAGATCTTGCTCAGAGCATTATTGCATTGTCAATTGCACTACGAACTCTTCCCAAGACATCTTGCTAGCTTCCCCCTTGGGCATCGAACCAGCCAGTATCTTCCACCAGCTCAGTACTCCAGATTTTAACAGAGGAATTGCAAGAGCGGTCTTCTATCTATTGCTACACTCGCAACTTTCAAACATTGTCTCCATCTCAGAGATCCAGTTCATGACTTGCACCGGTTTCGGGCTCCCAGAAAGACACAGTGGTTTGGATGTCATGAAATCCTTGTACTTGCATCCACATCCGTCAATTCCTCTATCCAGATTGTTTCTTCTATCTATCGGTGGGTTGGCTTGACCAACGGTCCCACTATAGTTCCCTCCTTCTGACTTCCCCTCATTCAACTCAGGTTGTTCAACTGGTATTGAGGGTTCACTCTTGTTGTTCAGCAACAATTGTCTAATTTCCTCCTTTTGTTCAGCTATCATGGCTTGAATCATGGTTCGCACTCCAGACATTGTGATTGGTTCTAGTGTTGCCGCTACAACAGCCACTCGCTCAACCACAGGTGGTTGATTCCTGTTTTTGTTCATGTTTCCAACTCCACTCCTTGTTCTTGCCATTTTTGATCTATACACCGAATAAGGTGATTTTAGATCTTCATTCATGGTAGATATTCAAATCATCCTTATCACTCTAAAACATTTACATGCTAGTTCTAATATCGTAGACGCACGCTTAGAATCCTAAACACATAAGGTTTCCAGATCCGGTCGGCAACAAATCATAAATCCGAACAAATAACACCATATATGGCAAACATATAACATTTAGCACATAAAAGCATTTTAGGCATCATTCTTAAAATATACTAGTGCTCGTGTCTTAAAATATGGTAGAAACTCATCTCACAATCATCGCTTAGCATTCTAAGTTTTAAGTCTAGAAATCCTACAAATTCCTAGGTCGCTTAAACTAATGCTCTGATACCAACTGTGACATCCCCAATTTCACGGCAAAAAAAAAAAGACTGATTTGTTTATGCTTTGTTTTATAAAATCAGAGTAATCCTTTGATTAAAAGAGTTGCGTAATTTGTTCCCAAAACAAAATATGATAAAATAAAATTTATCAAAGCATTTCTTAAAGAAATGTACTTTCATTATATAACAAAATCTTGGGATGTCATGTTTCGATACAGACCAAAAGCATAAACAATATAAAATAGACCTTACAACAGTTATTTATAACTACTGATCTATAATCCAAAATTTCTCATCATGTCCACCAACTTATACCCTTGTGATTTACCTGTAACGCAAAGAAAACTGAGTGGGTCGGGCTTGGGAGGCTGGTGAGCATATAGGGTTTTCAACCCACAATAATATAATTATTATATTTAATCATCAAACAATCAACCCAATTATGCATCCTCATTATCTTTGTTTAATCTTCCCTAAGGATATTATCCTAAGGGTCATCTCCTATATCATATTTACCTCTCATCTCCTTACATCTTATTTCCTTATATATTTGTTCCTAAGAACTTTTCCTAAGGATCATCTCCTACATTGCATAGACAACATTGATTCGGGGATCACTCCCTCGATATGTGTCTAGTAAGGGTTAGGGTATCATCGCATGATTACGCAGCCACAACGTCGCCTGGACTCATAAATCATAATAAGGGTTAGACTATCATCACATGATACTTAGCCAAAACATCGCCTGGACTCATAAATCATTACATATCTATAATTAACTAGTTATCATCGCCATTATATCCTCACCTATCTCTTTTCACATTATTTCATCACACACCAACTATTTCATCTACCCATGTTCTACCCAACATATTCGTAGATATAAATTATATATATAGTTTAAATCATATACAAACATGTATAAAACATTCATCTAACATCCATCTCAAATAAACGAACAATATATAAACACATAACACGTATTTCATAGCAAATACGTAATATATATGTGTTAGAAGAAAATAACTACACACTCACCCAAAACATATACTTAATACATTCAAATGATACTTGTATTAAAATTGTGTTTATGAAAGGAACTATACACTCACTTGATCAGAAGATGATCGGACAGCACTACGGCTTGTAAAAGAGGTATTATTCGGTAGATCTGGAAGATCTTCACAAAAACCGGCTTCTCGCAGGCAAAGCTTTAGCTCGAGAATTTCACTTCTCGGGATCTTCGGGCTTCGGGACTTGCTTCGGGTCTCGGGATAATACCGGGGCTTCAGGGGTTAAAATAGGGCTTAGAGAGAGTATCGGGAGTGGGAGAGATGAGAAGGAGCAACCAAAATTGGTTGACCCTCAATTTCTATTTATAAGGTGAATTTTCTGGGTTCACCTCGTGAGTTTCTAATATTCACCTCGTGAGCTACATGTGCTCACCTCGTGAGCTCGATACGTCATTGTGTTCGTCATGGCGACTTGCCCTAGAAGACGTCCATCATCTGTTCACTTCATGAGCCACTAATGCTCACCTCGTGAGCTAGGTTCACCTCGTGAACTACATATGTTTACCTCGTGAGTTCTGACACAGCCTTGGGGTTCACGCCCCGAACTTCAGAAATTCATAATTTTTTGCATACGAGCTCCGTTTTCGATGTTCTTTATATCCACGCGTAGGTGAGATTATGCTCTACAACTCTTGTTTAGACTCTGTTGGCTAATTTTGACTTTATTTTTAAATATGTTATAAATATATTATTTTTAGTAGGTCGGGATAGGAAAACTTTGTTATAAATTCATAACTTCTTCATCCGGCGTCCGTTTTAGTCTGTCTTTTTACCGTTGCACTACCATTGACGAGATCTTCAATTCTCGTTTAGATTGTTTCGGCTAAAAACCGCTCGATCCCAATGTCGAACTTCGAGCTGCATACTGATACGCTAAAACTTAGAAAAATCATAACTTCCTCATATGAAGTCAGATTTGGACGTTCTTTTTATGTATGCTCTCGATTTAACATATTATACGACTTTCATTTGGATCACTAAGGCCAAATATCGCTCTAACGTAAATTCACTATTTACGCCGCGCTATGTCGTGCCGGTTCTGTCGCGAAACTTCGACAGGTCATAACTTCTTCGTTATAACTCGGATTTCAACGTTCTTTATATGTACAAAATCCTTGTAACGTATAATACAACTTAGTTAAGATTATTCATTCTAAATAATCTTCTATCAAAAAGTCATTTTTGACGCTTAGCGTCACTAAATTCACTAGCCCGGATCTACGGGCGTTACATTTTATCTGCTAAGATTAAACTGATGTATGCTTGTTCAATGTAACTTTGGCTGATCATACCACTTATGATGCTTTGTATCTCATTATTCCTATTGTCTCTCTATTTCTTTCAAAAATATTTTGCAATTGGAAATGATGAAGGGAAGGAACAAAACAGAGGTAGTACATATTATTTGGTTGATGCTTTTGCAATTGGAAATGATGAAGGGAAGGAACAAAACAAAGGTAGTATAGATTATTTGGTTGATGCTTTATGGATTGCATAACATCATGATTAAGTTAGTGGTACTGCAAAACATGTAGCTAAATGAAAGATTCGGAATGGATGGCGATAGATCAAAAGGAGGTGAAAACTAGTTGTATTTTATCAAAACTTTATCTTTTGAGTGTGTTTATTGTGTGAAAGTGTCAGATTTGTTGTGATGAAGACATAGTTGAGAACGACATATTTAAGGGATGTCAAAGAGAAAATCTCATCTTCACACCAAGAGCTTCTGGAACAAATGCATTTGTAATTAGAGGTGCATTAAGAGCTGAAAGACCAAAGTTGTTTACTGTAATCTTACCTGAAAGTTTGAAAAATCAACCTCCCGAAAGCCAAGAGTTACTTTCAAAAGTAAGACTTTAGGTTTTACTTTTATTCATGCAAATTTACATTTTTACCCTTGCTAAAGTAGATGTGTTACTTTTTGTCGTTTCTTTCAGGTGATGAATGTGATTGAAAAACCCGAATAATGATCATCTCCCATTAATTGAACCCCGTAGGTGTGTAAAATCTTTAAAAAAATAAGCTTTTTTATTATCATTTTTTTTTCACATATTTAGCTTGTTTATATTATTATAATTTTTATTTTGATTTGTTTTAGGTTGTGTAACATGGATATAGTATCTTAGGAATAGGCTCCGACTTCTGATTGAAGTTTTATGTCCACCTACTCCACCGATGATTCATTCATCAAGTGTGTCGGTTTCCCTATACCTTTACAAATTCGGAGCCTATTCCTGGAAGGTAAATTTATTATTCACCCTGAAATGTAACCGTTTACACACATATGAATCACATGTGATTCACATGTAAGTCACATGTTATTCACATGTAATGCACATATTAGTCATATTTGATTCACGTGTAAATCACATGTGATTCACGTGTAAATCACATGTGATTCATATATGAATCACATGTGAATCACATATGATTCACATGTAAGTCACATGTGATTTACATATTAAATCACATTTGATTCATATGTAAATCACATGTGATATACATATGAATCACATGTGATTCACATATTAATCTTATTTGATTCACATGTCAATCACATGTGATTCACATATGAATCACATGTGATTCATATGAAAATCAAAGGTAATTCACATATGATGTCATATGTAAATGTGATAATCGCATGTGATTTATATGTGAATCACATGCGATTCATATGTTAATCACATGTAAATACTATATGTATTTTCGTGAGTGTTTTGCATCAATCAATGTTTTTTTTTTAATTTTTTTGTAGATTTGGAAGAAATTATGGTGAATTTTCAAGAGGTGAAAAATGATAAATTGAAGAAAATATGGAAATATTGACGCAAAGACATGAAAATGCTTTGAAATTTTGTAGCAATTTTTTGTTTTTTATATTTTATTTTGTATCGAATAAAATAGTTATTCTATTGTGTTTATAGATTAGTAAATAAAATGAGTTTTCTTATTATTTTCTTACAAATATTATAGTATATGAAATATGTATATATGCATTTGTAAAAATATGTATATATGTACCTAAAATGTTTATTTTTTCGGTTAAAAAATTATAGTATTTTTTAATTATTCACGTTTCTTTTTTTTAATTATTGATTTTTAAATGCTTTTAAAAAAATTGCAGTTTTTTAAAAAATATTTGTTTTCAATTTTTTTTCAAAAATTCATGGTTTCTATAAAAAAATTAAAAAATATACACTTTAAAAAATTTGAAAAATACTATTTAAAAAAAAATCCGAAAGTTAGATGACATTTCTATTAATATTTTCAATATCACAAAAAATTAAAGATTAAATAAGATTGGTAAGATGGTGATCATGCCCTTATTGAATTAATGTTGATCGAACGCTTCACTTTTAGTTGTCGGGTTATCGGGAAACTATGAGTTCTCAACCGTTCTCACTCATATATATATATATATATATATATATATATATATATATATATATATATATATATATATATATTATATGCTTAGGTTATTGTATTCTAACTATTTATTGTGTGGATGTAGTATTAATTGTGAACCAATCATTTTAGTTATTTTAAGAAACTGATTAATACATATTATTAAATTAAAGGTAATTGAAAAGAAAAATCTAATTTCATTATAAGGGTATTTTAGTCAATTGAGATAAATTTTAAAAAGTAAAATTTTGGATTTTTGGGGATAATTAATTCTCTTGATTTAAAAATTTTGATTTTTTAATTAATGAAAATTTTAATTATAACGTAATTTTTAATTATATCCGATGTTATTCAGTTAGAATGACATTCTATTATAATGATATTATATAAGAATGTCAGAATATACAACATTCTTGAATTCTCAGTTGAAAAATAACAAGAGCCTTGTATATTTATGGACATGTGAATGTAAATATAGATTCATAAATATTCTTACAAAATAATAATCTTATACATTTTAATACAATTATACATATTCCGACAGAATATCTAGATTCTTAAAAAAACATAGCATTCTTAAATATATCATCCTTAAAAGAATGCACTTCATCTTCTTCAATGGTCCTGAGTCGAATTGATTATAACCATTCTTACGAGAATGACATTTTGTGATACTAACATCTAGCAATAATTACATTTTGTAAGAATATCATTTTGTGAGAACACATTTATTTTCATCATTTAATATATGCAATGCCCCTGTCTTTGCCCAAAAAAATACACATTATCAAATCTTATGATAAAATACCCTTACAAACTTTAATGGTTATGACAGAATACATATCATAAGATCATAATCACATCAAAATTCTTTGTGTTCTTTAAAAATCTGATCATCAAAATATGTTGGTTTGATTCATAAACCAATTGATGTAGCCTTGTTTCTAAAAGAAATTGATGTAAATAGTAATACACAAAAAAAAAATCCAACCCCACTACAAATATAAAGAACACGAACAAATTAATATGAAATAATGAATAGGTATGCACATTGTATGTTACACTAATAACACAGAGATACACCTAGGAACACATCTATCACCATGAACCCCTTCATGAAGCCTGAAACCACTTGGGTTAAAGTCCTCATGTTAATTTTCTAACTATCCTTTATTCCACCATGGACCACAAAACACTTTCCTTTACTTGGAATATTTTTTTATTCTAAGAAAATACATTTACGTATTATCTAATACTAACAAATAGATTATTAAATGGATGTATATTTCTAGGCATAAAAAGAGTTCATCCACACACGAATTTGCACTCATATCATACACGAATTCCTAAGCTTCCTTAACTCACGTATGCATACATATTGTTAGAGTATTAAATCGAAAACAAGAAAAAAAAATCAATTATCATACCATTAAATTGTCATAGACTAACCACTTTTTCCTTGTTAGCCAAAGAATCAATCAAAATTTATGATCTTCCGCCATTTCCACCACTCAAAACAATCTACCAAACAATCAAACAAGATTCAAAACAATAAGATTGGAAACCCATATACCGCAAAAAAGTTAAACACGAACAATTTACTAGGATGAACGACTTACGCTCGAACGAGACCATCTATCGATTGACCGACCATGTCTTGGAAACATCATATTAAAGATTGAATTTTTTTTCCATCGCCAATAATCGGATGTGATTTTCATTGTCGATGAAGATGCACTCTTATTACGTTACCACCTTAATTATAGGCTTAATAATAAATCAGTTACCATAATAATAGAATTTATTTAAACTAGACTAAATTATTTATTTCATAATTTACCAAACTACCCTTATATTTTTAATTAGTTATTAAATCTTACAAATTACAATGATTGGTCCATACTAATCCCTACATCCACACAATAAATAGTTAGAACACATGAACCTACCTCGCCCTCTCTCTCTTTCTCTCTCTCTCTCTCACACACACTCTCTCTCTCTATCTTTCTCTCTCTCTCTCTCTCTCTCTCTCTCTATATATATATATATATATATATATATATATATATATATATATATAACATATTCAACATTTCTTGAAATTTAAGAGGTATCACTATTTTAACATAATGTATAATAATATTAAGCTTATACGCGTACCTAATTTATCTTACGATACCTAAATGTATCTTATGGTATTACCTTCTCTCTAAATGTAACCCTAATCGAAAGAAAGGGGCCAAAATGACAGTGTTGGAAAGATGGGGGACGAAGCTTACAGAATATGGAAAAATATGCGCATTCTTGACATATCCATGACCTGGTAAACTCTGGTCCACATCATGACACTTGGAAGATTCTCAAATTAAGGAAGATACCTTTCCGGTTACGAGTTGAAAACGTCTCCCACGTTGTGGCATGCATTTTCCCACTAGGTGGCGATTAGTTTATGGCAAGTTTTATTCCTATATAAATGACGTTATAGAAGGGGATATAAGAGATGATTTAGAGATAATACTTCTAGAAAAACCTTAGAAGACCCGATTTCGACCAAAGGGAAGAGAGAAGTAGAGTAACGAGCAAGAATTCCACTAATCCATTCGGTTTGCATGATGATTAGTCTATTTAATTACTTGTTTAGTTGTTTTTCAGTAATTATGGACTAAAATCCTTTACTTTTCGTTTAGAGTATATGAACCTTATTTGATTATGAATTAATTTTAGCTTTATGGATTATTAATGTTGATTTTTTACTTGTGTTTGATAGATTAACCATAGCATGTTAATGTTTTTATCTTTATTGCTTTTCCCTGAAATTATGTGTAGTTAATTGGCCATTAACTGTATGAATTTGTATTCATAGTTGTTTATGACCATTTAATTACTAGAGCTAGAGATTGAGCATATCCTAGTATAGGTGGTAAAGTTAGTTACTTAAATGTGCTAGAGAGTATTATTTGACAATTATATTTGCTTGATTGTCCAAATTGACCATAGGAAGACAATTCTAGATCTACTCATTCATATTCCAAACACATAATAAACTCAATTAGGTGTCCTTAATCTACATGACCATTGTAAGTGTCATGAATTGAATGAAACTAGTTAATTTGACCATGATAATTAGTGACTATTAATTTAGTAACCAACATAAGTAATCCATAGTTGAAGTTAATCATAGGAAAAGGGGGATTCAAAATTAAATGTAAGTGCCTTTTATCTCTGGGTTGAAATTAGATTTTAGTTGTTTTCTAGTTGATTAGTTAATTGCAGGAGATTAAGTTTTTCTGAACTTGCAAAATCTGATAAAACCCCCATTTTAAGTTTGTTACTTAGGTTCATTTTTAGCATTATTACTTGTAAAATAAACTCCATTCCATGTGATCGATCTCGTACGTACTCTACTTTACTACTACGCGAATATGTACACTGCCTATTTTGTGTTTTAGCTAAGTTGAATAGATAAGGATTATATATTTAAAGCCTTTGAAAGTGTTATATATACATAAAACACATCAAGTTTTTGGCACTATTGCTGGGGAGCAGTTGCTTCAATTGAGTTTTAGTTTTCTATTAATTAATCGACCATTTTGTGGGGCTAGATCTACAAGAAGTTATTATTTTGTTTAGTTTTTATTTTCTATGAATCCAGCTCCTACGGCGTGGAAGATCTATTGCCACGACGTGGAAACTGGCAGTTCAAATTTTGATTTATTTCGTTTTAATTCGTTTTACGTGTGTTTCCGTGTTGAATTTTTAAGGTTTATATCGACCATATACACTTCAAGTGTAAAGAATAAAAGCAAATTAATCTAAGCAAATAAAGAACAGAAAGTAAAGAGCACAAGATATTCTCCAAATTGTGTTTCGCCAAGAAAGGGTTTGTTTTCACCAAGAAAATGGGTTATCACAAAGACAATTAGCATTAGGGTTTCACCCTAATGTTGTATATATACTAATCTATACTAGTATACCCCTTGATTAAAGGGATTTTGTCTAATTTGTACAAAGAATTGATCCTTATCACCAAGATATAAGATCTACTATCTATTCTATACATATCCGTATTACATAATATTCAAAGATCACATAAGATTACTATTCTACACGCTGAAGTTGATAATGCTTGAGGCGCTGAAGTTGATGTTGATGTTGGTGCTGGCATTGGTAGTCAGCGTATAGAGTGTTTGACTCCTCAAATCATAAGGTGTGAGCTTACAATCTTCCCTATCCGTTGATGTCAAAACTAATGTTCTTCTTCAGTGTAGTCATCAAAAGAACCATTGTAGAAATTTTCAGATTCTTTCAAGATTTAAGGCTTTACCCATCTGAATTCATCAACTTGAAGATCTTCCAATCTTTTGTGAAGCTCCAAAGAGATTAGCACACAATATCCTCTTTCAAGTTCAAGATGACTAAGTCCTTCCATGGGAAGATGAAATAAATGTTTAGTGGGAGCAACAGGAAGATCATTAGTGCGTTGAAAACACATGTGATTTTGACTATCACGATAAAAGATACCATGTTCAGGTTCTCGAATAAACATATACTGAATGGTTCAACACCCAATGTTTTTGAAGTAATGAATGTTTTAAGGAAGAAGAAACTTAGTATTCTTGGACTATATGGGGGCGCATTGTGACATCCCCAAAATCACAGCCAGAAAAGACTTGTTTTGTTTATACTTTATTTCAAAATCAGAGTAATCTTTTAATAAAAGAGTTGCGGAATTTGTCCCAAAACAATATTACGATAAATATTTATCAAAAGAATTTCCTTAGAAATGTATTTCATTAAAAGACTCGGGATGACATGTTCGATTCAGTACATAAGTATAAACAATACAATATAAGTCTTACTACATTATTTCATATCTACAGGCCTATATATCCGTAATCCTTCATCCAAAACATCATGTCTATGCTCATGTGCCACTACCTGTAATAAAAGAAACTGAGTGGGTCAGGCTTGGAAGCCTGGTGAGCACATAGGGTTTTCAACCCACAATAAATAAGTTTATTAATTTCATCAATCAACAATAACCCGATTACCCGTTCCCGTTATCCTCACTTTACGTCCCTAAACACCTATCATAAGGGACCTATCCTAAGGATCATCATCGGGATGGACACTACTGCTAAGGGGGTTCCTCAGCAATAAATGTCCTAAAGGCAACCATGTGGGGGATGGAGTACACCGGTGAACACATCATTCACAAACACCTACAGGTTTCGAGCCTGCCAGCGTTCCACTGGACTGTCTAGAAGAGTCCGTGGTCGTCATCTATACTCCGCTAGATGACTAGATCAACAACATCAACATCGAGGCCTCTCATCATTTTATCACACATCACCTATTAAATCTACCCATGTTTTACCCCAACATTTTCGTAGATATAAAATACATATACAGTTTAATTCATTGAAAACATGTATAAAAACGTTTATCCATCATAGATAGCAAGTATTCAGATAATATGCACACATAGCACGTAATTTATATAAAATAATTCATATCCATGTGTAAGCTGAAAGTAACTATGCACTCACTTGAAAGGTGGTGACTCAGCACTCGGACAACGCTTCGGTACTCTCAAAACGATTTTCCTTCGATAAAACCTAGTATCAATACCACTAGGGTTTAGTCTAACAATAATCGCGATCAATTAATAGTGCAGCTATTATTATTATTATTATATAAGCATTAAACGATACTTGTATAACACATAATAATAGCCCAAGTACTTATTATAAGGTCCTAATAACATTACTATATTAAAACGTAAGTTAAACTAAAGATAGGTTAGGCGTAGCTCACTTACAGCGGGTTTTCTCGAAAACCGGGCTTCACTGGAGTAGCGTTCCCGAGTGAAAGGCTCTTTTCTCGAGACTCCGGGAGCCTCGGGGCTTCCTTCGGGTGCTAGGGGGTTTACCTAGGCTTTTAGGGGGGTTAGGGAGGCTAGAGAGAGAAACTAGAGAGAGAAAGTGAGTTTGGGAGTTGTGATGAGAAGTGAATGCCCGACACCTCTATTTATAGGGGTGATGACTGATGGACTCGCCGAGTTGGTGCATGTGGCAACCTTCTGGTGGTGCCACGTGTCCAATTCTGGTGGTGCCACATCACCCCCTATCGCGTATTAGCCTTCAAACTTAGAAATATCATAACTTTCACATACGAGCTCCGTTTTCGACGTTCTTTATATCCACGCGTAGGTAAAATCAAGATTTACAACTTTCATTTAGACTCCGTCAGCTAACTCTCGACCAATCTCAAATTTAACAGTAGGAGGCGTTTAGATTGTTAAATGACCACGAAGAATTCATAACTCCTTCATACGGACTCCGTTTTCGTCTGTCTTTTTACCGTTGAGCTCCTATTAATGAGATCTTCAACTCTCATTTAGGTCGCGTAAACCAAAAACCGCTCAAACTAAAATTCGAGTTTCAGGCCGTGCACTGCTAAGCCGAATCTTAGAAAAATCATAACTTCTTCATACGAAGTCAGATTTGGGCGCTCTTTTTATGGATTTTCTCGGTTTAACATATTCTACAACTTTTTTTTAGATCACTAAGGCTAAAAAGTTCTCCATCGTAAAAAATTCACTATTTACGTCTCCCGGTGTCGTGCTGGTTTTGCCGTAAAACTTCGGCGGACCATAACTTCTTCGTTATAATTCGGATTTTGGCGTTCTTTATATCCCCAAAATCCTTGTTTCGACCACTACGACTTTATATAGAGATATTGGACTTATCTCATACTTTAATTTTGACGCTTATTTTTATTCTTTATTAAATATATATTTATAATAAAGTAATAAGCACACAAATACACATAATTCACATAGAATTAAAATATTTCATCTTTATTACATCAAAAAGAGTTAAAATAGTTAACCTAGACTATTACATCGTCTAAAATGCTTAGCCCCAAAACCCGGGCATTACAATTCTCTCCCCCTTAGGATGATTCCGTCCCGGAATCATGCATCAGCAAACAGATGCGGGTAGCGACTCATCATGTCACTCTCTGTTTCCCAAGTGAGATTCAGCCCATTAGAATGTTTTCATCGGACTAGCACTAAGTCGACCATCTTGCATCGTAACCTTTTCGTCTTACGGTCAACGATTGCCTCGGGCTCTTCGATCAGCCTTTTATTCTCATCCATCCTTAACTCTGAGATTGGAATTATGTCGGGAACTTCTCCCGTGAACTTCCTTAAATAACACACATGGAAGGTGTTATGAATACCATCGAGTTCTTCGGGTAATTCGAGCTTGTAAGCTTGGTTCCCTATCTTCTAAAGATCTTTGAACAGTCCAATAAACCTTGGACTCAACTTTCCTCATTTCCCAAATCGTATAAGTCCCTTCCACGGTGAGACTTTTAGCAAAACCGAATCCCCAACTTCAAAGGTTATCGGTCGTCTTTTCGTGTCATCATAACTCTTCTGACGATCCTGGGCTGCTAACATTCTTTCCCTAATCACCTTCAATTTCTCAGCAGTCTCATGGACTATCCCGGGGCCCATAAATTGCTTCTCTCCAACTTCAAGCCAACAAGACGGCCTACGACACTTTTGTCCATACAAGGCTTGATAAGGTGCCATCTTGATGCTCGAGTGAAAAGCATTGTTGTAGGAGAACTCTACCAGAGGTAAGTGCTTGTCCCAATTCCCTTGGAACTCGAGGGTACATGCTCTCAGCATATCTTCTAGTGTCTGAATCGGTCTTTCGCTCTGGCCATCGGTTTGCGGATGGTAAGCAGTAATCAAACATAACTTTGTACCCAACTCCTCTTGTAGACTCTTCCAAAACCATGACGTAAAACGACTATCACGATCATATACAATTGTAAGAGGAACACCGTGAAGTCTTACTATCTCTTTCACATAAGCATTTGCGAGCTTATCCATAGACCACTTCTCGTTGGCTACTATGAAGTGCACTCTTAGTGAAACGATCCACAACTACCCAAATCATGTCGTGGCCATTCTTCGTCCTGGGCAGTTTAGTCACAAAATCCATGGTGATGTCTTCCCATTTACCCATGGGTACATGTAAAGGTTCTAAACTCCCATACGGTTTCTGATGTTGTGCCTTAACTCTCGCACATGTCACGCACTCGGCCACATACTTCGCAACATCGAGCTTCATCGTCGGCCACCAGTAGTAGGGTTTTAGGTCCCTATACATTTTAGTGCTACCGGGATGAATCGAGTACATGGTCTTGTGTGCTTCTTCCATCAGAAGGTCTCTTATTCCTCCCGTATTAGGTACCCAAATCCGATCTTGGAATACCTTCAGTCCTCGACTGCTTGTACCGAATACTAACGTTTTGCCCAAATGTTCTTCCTTTCAGTCATTCTTCTCTAAAGCTTCTTCCTGAGCTTTCCTAATACTTTCCACAATCATCGAGAAGACTTCAATTCTCAACGCTCTTGGCCTTTTCCTTTCAAGGTTGACTTTCCGACTGAGAGCATCAGCAACAACATTTGCTTTACCGGTGTGGTAAAGCATCTCATAGTCATACTCCTTGAGTATCTATAGCCAGCGTCGTTGCCTCATGTTTAACTCTTTCTGATTAAAGAGATACTGGAGAATCTTATGATCAGTGAAGAGCTTGCACTTCGTGCCGTAGAGATAATGCCTCCATATCTTTAGAACGAAAACTACCGCTGCTAACTCTAAATCATGAGTGGGGTAGTTCTTTTCGTGCTCTTTCAATTGTCGAGATGCGTATGTTATCACGTTTTCTCTTTGGGTCAGAACATAACCCAACCCGACTCCTGAAGCGTCACTATAAACTGCGAAATCTTCGACTCCATCGGGTAGAGAAAGTATCGGTGCTTCACATAACTTCTTCGTATCGGTGCTTCACATAACTTCTTCTTTAGTTTCTCGAATGCCTCATCGTGTTTCTCACTCCACGTATACGTAGTTCCTTTATGGGTCAAAGCTGTTATCGGAGCAGCTATCGAAGAAAAGCCTTGGATAAACCACTGATAATATCCGGCTAATCCTAGAAAGCTCCGAATCTCTGTGAGACTTTTCGGATGTTCCCACTTCATTACAGCTTTGATTTTTGCTGGGTCAACCATTATCCCTTCATGGTTAACCACATGACCCGAGAATTGGACTTCTCGGATCCAAAAATCACACTTAGAGAACTTGGCATAAAGCTTCTCTTTCTTTAACACTTTCAACACTTCCCGTGGATGCTTGTCGTGCTCCTCTTGGATTTTCGAGTATATCAGAATGTCGTCGATGAACACTATCACAGATTTATCGAGGAATGGTTTACAAACCCTATTCATCAAATCCATGAATGATGCTGGAGCATTGGTTAGTCCAAACGAGATTACCAAGAACTCGTAGTGTCCATATCTCGTTATAAATGCAGTCTTCTCGATATCTTGATCTCTCACTTTCAGCTGATGATATCCTGACCTAAGATCGATCTTTGAGAAGTAGCTCGAACCTTGCAGCTAATCGAATAAGTCGTCAATCCTCGGCAATGGATACTTGTTCTTTACTGTTGCCTTGTTCAGCTCTCGGTAGTCTATGCACATCCTCATGCTTCCATCCTTCTTCTTCACGAATAACACCGGAGCTCCCCAGGGTGATGAACTAGGTCGAATGAAACCGTTGTCCAACAGCTCCTGAAGTTGCGTCATGAGCTCCTTCATCTCCGTCGGTGCTAATCGGTAAGGTGCCTTTGCTATCGGTGTTGTTCCTGGTAACAAGTCTATACGAAACTCCACTTGTCTATTAGTTGGTAATCCGGGAAGATCTTCGGGAAAGACTTCCGGATAATCACACACAACCGGTATATTCTGCACCTCTTTCTCCTTCTTAGCATCGATTACGAATGCCAAGTATGATGCACATCCTTTGGACAAACATTTCCTGGCTTTCATCAGGGAGATGATTCCAGAATTCACTCTGTGTTTGTCCCCGTACACCATAAATGATTCCTTTCCGGGTGGGTTTACCCTTACTATCTTCTTTCGGCATTGAATCTCAGCATCATTGGCGCTAAGCCAATCCATACCCAAAATGATGTCGAAACCATTTAGCTCTATGGGTAATAGCTCCTCATGGAATTCATTTCCGTTTAGGTCAATGACAATGTTCATAATATGATTACTAACAGGTACGAATTTGCCACTAGAAACTTCTACAATCAGGGCATTATCAAGTTTTTCTACAGGTAATGCTAATTTCCCACCAAATTTGCGACACAAAGGAGTAGTTGGCTCCGGAATCAAATAGTATATTTGCAGGCAAACCATTTACAAGAAAGGTACCTGAAGCAACGTCTTCTGCCTCCTTTGCAGCCTCGAGCATCATCTGGAAGGCTCTCGACTTCGGCTTCGGAGGTATGTTGGGTCTTCCTGCCTCCTTCTTCTTTGGGCAGTCCTTCAAAATGTGCCCTTCTTCATTACACCCATAACAGGCCTTCTGGATGAGGGTGCATTCATTGGCATAGTGCCCAGGCTTTCCGCATTTGAAACAAGTGACCCCTCTGTCACACTTCCCAGAATGCTTCTTCTTGCACTGGTCACACCACTTCACTTCTGATCCTCCTCCTCTCGAACTAGACTTCGAGAATCTACTCTTCTTGTTGGAGTTCGAGGATCCATCGAACTTCCGTTTCTCACCGACCTCAGCTCTTTCTAGACCTCTTTCCTTTTTATTGGGTCTCCACATTCTTTGTTGCTCAAACGGATGATTTCAGAGTGGTTGCCATCTTGACTGTTGGGCCAAAGTAAGCCGGCAGTCTGTTTGCGAACTTCTCAATTTTGGAAAGTTTGGTTGGCACTAGGTATGGAAACAACTTCATATTTTTCGTGAATGCAACAACATAGTCGTCGATGCTCATTCTCCTCTTCTTCAAATTTTGGAACTCATTGTTCAGATCAATCAGATCTATCTCTGAACAGTACTGCGTCTTCAGTTGTTCCAAGAACTCAACCCATGACATTTTCAGAGCTTCTCCTCGCGGCATTGTATCTGCCAATAGCTTCCACCAACTCAAGAATCCAGTTTTCAATTGTCTCACAGCGAAGACAGATTTCTGCTTCTCGTTGCAGTTGCAGCTCTCAAACACCATCTCCATCTGGGAGATCCAGTCCATGATATTAACAGGCTTTGGGCTTCCTGAGAGACTTGGTGGTTTCGCACCCAAGAAATTTTTGTACATCCGCCCATCCTTGTTGTTTCTCCTTTCTGATCCATCCCTTTGCTCACCTTGAGTCCCTTTTTGACTTACTTGGCGGCTATAGTTCCCTTCCTCAGATTGCTCGGGAACTGGCTCCGTCGGTTCAACATGTATGGTAGGTTCGTCCCTATTCTCATGGAGCATCCGTCTTATTTCTTCCCTTTGTTCAACTAGCATAGCCTGAATCATGGCTCGAACTCCAGCCATGGTAACTGGCTCAGGTGCAACTTCTTCAACAACATGTATTTGCTGAACCACTGGGGGTTGGTTCCTATCCCCATTTGCATTTACGTTTCCACTACGGGTCCTTGTCATCTTGATCTATACATCGAATAAGGTGAATTTAGATTTTTATTTATGACTTATGTTCAAATCATCCTTATCTCTCCGAAACGTTTACACGCTAGTTCTAATCATCCATAGATCCGACCAATTAATAGCATATCAGGCACAAAGCATTTAACAAATAAAAGCATTTTAGGCATAATTCCTAAAATAAGCTAGTGCTCACACCTCACAATCATCGCTTAGCATTCTAAGTTTAAGTCTAGAAATCCTACAAATTCCTAGTTCGCTAAAACTAATGCACTGATACCAACTGTGACATCCCCAAAATCACGGCCAGAAAAGACCGGTTTTGTTTATACTTTATTTCAAAATCAGAGTAATCTTTTAATAAAAGAGTTGTGGAATTTATCCCAAAACAATATTATCATAAAGATTTATCAAAAGCATTTCCTTATAAATGTATTTCATTAAAAGACTCGGGATGTCATGTTCGATTCAATATATAAGTATAAACAATACAATATAAGTCTTACTACATTATTTCATATCTACAAGCCTATATATCTGTAATCCCTCATCCAAAACATCACGTCTATGCTCATGCGCCACTACCTGTAATACAAGAAACTGAGTGGGTCAGGCTTGGGAGCTTGGTGAGCACATAGGGTTTTCAACCGACAATAAATAAGTTTATTAATTTCATCAATCAATAATAACCCGATTACCCGTTCCCGTTATCCTCACTTTACGTCCCTAAACACCTATCATAAGGAACCTATCCTAAGGATCATCATCGGGATGGACACTACTGCTAAGGGGGTTCCTTAGCAATAAATGTCCTAAAGGCAACCATGTGGGGAATGGAGTACACCGGTGAACACATCATTCACAAACACCTACAGGTTTCGAGCCTGCCAGCGTTCCACTGGACTGTCTAGAAGAGTCCGTGGTCGTCATCTATACTCCGCTAGATGACTAGATCAACAACATCAACATCGAGGCCTCTCATCATTTTATCACACATCACCTATTAAATCTACCCATGTTTTACCCCAACATTTTCGTAGATATAAAATACATATACAGTTTAATTCATTGAAAACATGTATAAAAACGTTTATCCATCATAGATAGCAAGTATTCAGATAATATGCACACATAGCACGTAATTTATATAAAATACTTCATATCCATGTGTAAGCTGAAAGTAACTATGCACTCACTTGAAAGGTGGTGACTCAGCACTCGGACAACACTTCGGTACTCTCAAAACGATTTTACTTCGATAAAACCTAGTATCAATACCACTAGGGTTTAGTCTAACGATAATCGCGATTAATTAATAGTGTAGCTATTATTATTATTATTATTATTATTATTATTATTATTATTATTATTATTATTATTATTATTATTATTATTATATAAGCGTTAAACGATACTTGTATAACACATAATAATAGCCCAAGTACTTATTATAAGGTCTTAATAACATTACTATATTAAAACGTAAGTTAAACTAAAGATAGGTTAGGCGTAGCTCACTTACAGCGGGTTTTCTCGAAAACCGGGCTTCACTGGAGTAGCGTTCCCGAGTGAAAGGCTCTTTTCTCGAGACTCCGGGAGCCTCGGGGCTTCCTTCGGGTGCTAGGGGGTTTACCTAGGCTTTTAGGGGGGTTAGGGAGGCTAGAGAGAGAAACTAGAGAGAGAAAGTGAGTTTGGGAGTTGTGATGAGAAGTGAATGCCCGACACCTCTATTTATAGGGGTGATGACTGATGGACTCGCCGAGTTGGTGCATGTGGCAACCTTCTGGTGGTGCCACGTGTCCAATTCTGGTGGTGCCACACCACCCCCTATCGCGTATTAGCCTTCAAACTTAGAAAAATCATAATTTTTGCATACGAGCTCCATTTTCGACGTTCTTTATATCCACGCGTAGGTAAAATCAAGATTTACAACTTTCATTTAGACTCCGTCAGCTAACTCTCGACCAATCTCAAATTTAACAGTAGGAGGCGTTTAGATTGTTAAATGACCACGAAGAATTCATAACTCCTTCATACGGACTCCGTTTTCGTCTGTCTTTTTACCGTTGAGCTCCTATTAATGAGATCTTCAACTCTCATTTAGGTCGCGTAAGCCAAAAACCGCTCGAACTAAAATTCGAGTTTCGGCTCGTGCACTACTAAGCCGAATCTTAGAAAAATCATAACTTCTTCATACTAAGTCAGATTTGGGCGTTCTTTTTATGGATTTTCTCGGTTTAACATATTCTATGACTTTCGTTTAGATCACTAAGGCTAAAAAGTCCTCCATCGTAAATTCACTATTTACGTCTCCCGGTGCCGTGTCGGTTTTGCCGTAAAACTTCGGCGGGCCATAAATCTTCGTTATAACTCGGATTTTGGTGTTCTTTATATCCCCGAAATCCTTGTTTTGACCACTACGACTTTATGTAGAGATATTGGACTTATATCACACTTTAGAATAGCTAGACCTTAGGTTGATTCTTAAGAAGCATTATAAGTATCTCCTATATTATATAGTATTTTTGCAAACACTTTTATGATAGTACATTTATTCACATATATTATTATGTGTTTAAAACCATTAGGATTACGATACCTTCCACGTATTCAAACTCGAATATCACCATTTTTATCTCGTTATCTAACCGCGATCACGCTCGAGGTGAGTTCATTCCCCTACATTTTCCAAAGTTTTTCTATGTTTTCGGGGAGGGGGGGATACAAGTGAAACACAAGGAAACTTATGTTAAATTACTAACTGTTACTTATGTCTTCTTACATTATATATTTATATATATATATATACACGCAAAACAACGTTACTACCAAAATTACAAACTTTTACATGCAAAGTCGTTAATACACAAAGGTTTTCATTTCGACGGAACATGCATCTGCAAAATATAATAGGTATAGTTTATGGAATATTCACGGTATTTTTACACGATGAAAGGATAATACATACATTTACAAGAAAAAGGAATTTTTCATACATAAACCTATTGATACAAATTTTGTGAGACATTTGGCTTCACTGTACTATTAAGTACATAACATAAGTATTATATTATAAACCAGAATCTCTTGTAGGGAGAGCGTGATACTTGTGTATAGATCTATACGAGACTGACAATCCTGCACCTAAATTGTTAGCTACAATTAGACCAATAGGTATGGGGTGACAAATGTCATAACAGTTTGACGCTTGAGGAACATCGACACCGGCCAACTAGTCACCAATATGGTTATAATAACTCATATGTGGTATTAACAATACATTTGGGTTTATGGGGCTAATGTACATTAAAAAGGTTTTATGCAAATAAAACTACATATTACAAACTTTAAGTACGGAAAACTTATACATTTCGGTCTTGGAACATTTTAATACTACAATTCATTTTATAGAAAATATCATATTTTCTAGAAAATAAACACGATTACTTTACACGGAAAGGTTTACATTCATACAAACTCTTATGAACTCACAAATTTAATTGTTGACGCTTCTTCAAAACAAATTATATTCTCAGGGAACCAGTAAAACAAGTAACTATCAACTTTTGAGGACGGGACGCTAAGGCGTCAGTTAAAAACTCATTTTGTCATAATATTGTAATTTATTTGGAAACATGTAACTCGTGCAACAATGTAACCTTTTAAATTATATTTATGGTGGTGTGTGTTTGCTTTATTTACTATTACTCAATTGTTATGATATTGTACATGACGTCATCTTCCTCCGAACGTTTCCGCCGTTCTGGTTTGGGGGTGTGACAGAATGCCATTATGTGTATTATTAGTGGATCGACAAAAGGTTCTGAGACATTATGTGTACGCATTATATATGCATTGTGGTATGTGGTATTTTGGGGAACTCACTAAGCTGCGTGCTTACCCATTTGATTATAAATGTTTTCAGGTACTCCTTCGAATCGTGAGAAGGGCAAGGCTCAACTGTACACACGCATATTCACATAATGTTTTCTGCATAATGTAATTATACTATGATATATTCGAATAAATAAAAATGAAAATTTTAGGTTAGAAAATTGGGACGTTACACAATCAGTCACCACGACATGGTGACCTCCTGGCCACCTCGTGGGCATGTCCAGAAAAAACAGTTGTGAGGCAGAATTCCACCACGTCGTGGTTACTGCTAGAATCCATCTTTCTCATTAAGGACTTAACCTGTTAAGTCCTTTGCTCCAAATTTCGAGAAGGCTTAATTGCCCTCAAATGAATCTTAAAAATCCTTACTTTATAGACATGCATGCATGTCTCTCTCAAGACTAGGTCAAAATAGGTAAGAAATGGAATGAAAACTCCATGAATGACACTAATCAACATGAAAGTCTAGATCTGAATGATGACGAAGGTATCTCAATAAATGATAAAGTTACCAACTTTATCAAAACCATTCATTTATATCCACATAACATGAAGGAAATGAACTCAAAACCTAGATCTACATAAGGTGAACCATAAAGGTGAAAATTAGAAGCTTACAAGAGTTCAGAATATGCACCAAGAGATGGAGATGAGTTTGCTAGTTGATCCTTAGCTCAACAAGGCCTTCCTTCAACCTTTAAGTGACCAAAACACCATCAAAGAGCTCAAGGGATAAGAGGAGAGGGTAGGGTTTTGAAAAGGAGAAATAGAAGATAAAGAGGATGTCCTAATCTTAGAGTTAATGACCTTAAATATGGGAGAAAACCTAAAAATCATAGGCTAGGGCTGGCAGCCACCATGTCATGACCTCCCTGTGTTTATTAGAACGTGCAATCCAAAAGTGCCATGTCATGTCGTGGTATTCCATACTCCATGTCATGGCATAAGATTTTCTCCAAAAACCTTATTTTCCCCCATTTAAATCTTTAACTGATCCATTGTGGAAAATGTGTGTAACTTATAAAAACTAGACAAAACTGAAAAAATTGGGCATGCGATTTGTATTTTTTCATCGCTTGGTCCTTATTGTTTCAAAATTAAAAATTTTGTTCATTTGAAATGCTTCGTTGTCGATTTGGTTCCTCTCAAAACTGAAAATGGATGTTATACCATTGATATATTCATTTTTTAATTCTCTTTCTTTTTAACTATTGTATTATTCTTAACTATAAAAAATGACCCACACACCCACCTTTCGCATTATTGATTGTATCAGCCCAGTATTTAGCTACGGTTTGAATGTCTTGCTCCCGTTGATGAAGTTGTTGAGTTTTTTGAGCCTTGCATGCCTGAAAATCCCTGGGAAAAGCTTCATATTTCTTGATTCTGGATTCAGTACCAGGTTGGTACCACGTCCAGGAATCATCAGAACAATATCTGTCAAATCATTGGGTTCACACTGAGGTGTCCCCCGGGTTCGTGGATCGTGGCACACTGCTGCTCACCACGCCTAAACCACTTGTATGTAATGGTGGCGGAGTAGGTTTTCCCAAGCTTCCTTGGTCTTCTAGACCTATAGTCAAGTTTGGACTCGGCTCGGTTCTGGAAAGAGCTGAAGAAGTGCCCTGTAGTGGGTCAGGTGTTTGCAGTATTTGTGTAACAGGAATAAGGATGGAGCGCAACTCCTTTGTCTTAAATACGTTTAGATGTGCTGCGCTGGAGACCTTAGGGTGTGTTGTACCAATGGGATCCTCTTGGTATCCAACTGGGGGTGTGTCTCCATGTTCTGATGAAACAAATACATTTTCTATATCTGAGTAGGTAGATAGGGTAGAAGCGAATAAGCCTACGGGAGCTCCAAGGACTACTAGAGTCTGTCTAGAGACTGTAGTATTAGTCCGGTCACCATTTGGCTATGACTGGGGTAAGTTTGATCTTTTTGCGTCTGAAAATATCACCGGAGTCATGCTCAGAGTCTTCGACAACATTGACTGGTATTTCATGAGTTTCGGAGCAAGAGGCAGGAGCTTCATCTGAAGATTTAATAGTCTTGGGCTTTCGTTTCTTTGAGGACATTTCTCCCTTTTGGACAATGTTACAGGGAGCTTTCTTAGAGGATAAAATTTTCTTGATGCGTTTGGGTTTTGGTTGACTAGACTGTTCTTCGGTAATGGGGACATGAGATGAAGTAGGAATTACGATACCAGAAGGAACTTGGGTTTCGATGAGGGCTGTGGCATTCTGACCTGGACTGGGCGCGGAAGAGTGGTAGGGTTCATAACCACTCGTAGCCATGATGTGGTCAACAATTGTGGGGTCAGTGAGTCCAATAGACTCTAAAATGTACGTAGACAGTCTCCTAAGATGTCCAAACATAGATTGATCTTTGGAAGGGGTGTACTTTTTTAAGTCGCAGGTGATAAAGAGTGTAGAATCATCACCCATGTCTAGCTTTTCCTCGTTGTGAAGATCCGGAATACAGAGAGACCAAATCGAGAAAAGGTAAGCTCGGTTGCATCTTGTCGTGGAGTCTCCTTTGGAATGTATTGTCGGAAGTCATCCCACAAGATTTGACCAAAATTGACTACGTTGCCAGTGAATATGCTCCATACAAGCTCGAGAATCTTGATCCCTATGTTTTCCGTGCCATCGATTTTGACGGACAAACTTCTGATGACAAAGTAACAGACAAAATACCACACCGTTGGTAACTGATTCTTCATAATTTCTCTGATCCCCTTCAGCTTCTTTTGATACCCCATCTAGTACAGAGTGGTGATGATGTATGGTGTGCTTGGTGAGAAGAACTTTGTAGTGGAAGGAACCCTAAGGTTGATAGCTTCCAAAAACTTGGTCTTGGTGAGAACGACCAGTGATTGGTCGATCAAGTGCAGGTGCACTTCCTGAAGGTTGTGGAGTGGACAACAGGCTGAAAAAGCACATTTGAATAGAGTAGAGAGTGGAACAACGTTAGTGAATGAGTCAAATGCACCAAACAGTGGATGAGATGGAATGAACTTGATCATCAATCTGATTGATTCATTGTAGTTGGGATGATCTTCAAACATAGCCCTAAAGTTGCTTGAAGCAATGGATGGGGACTGAGCCTTGATTATTGTTTCAGAACCAGTTAGTTTAGCAGACCTTGAGGCCTTGGATTTTTTCTTGGAAATGTTGGATTTCACCATTTTTGAAAAGAGTAGGAACTTGAAGAAAACTTAGAGTAAGAAGATGAAGAAGAGAAGGATCGTCGTAAGGTTTCAGAAAACGTAAAGCTTTTTTGGGAGGAAAATGGGGTTTAATACCTACGGATTTGAAAAAATTATTATTGTTAAGTTATTTATAGCTGGTAAAATAAAAACCTTTGGGTTTTTACATTATTGATAGAAATTAAATTAAATCAAAACGAAAATATTTTGCCTGGAAAATAAGACCATTTAATAAAATGTTAGACCCATGATCACACATCTAGAAATCGTGTGGTGAGGGTTATAATCCGTTGTGAAAAGATAGGGAGTTGAAATGGATTAGACAATTAACATCTGAGTGATAAGACTTGTTAAGGAAAAAGATTTCAATAAAGATTGCATTTTACAGAAAAACACATTATTTTTTTATTAGCCTAAAGTAGGCTTGACTAAAAGAAATGATTTGAAAAGAGTCTGAAACATTGTATGCTATAAAATGAATGTTGGGAAGAATGTATTTTTTATTAAAGAGCATTAAGTAGTACAAAAATTTCTTTGTCTTAATGAAGTAAATGTCAGATCATTTAATGTAGTTGTGGTGAAATGATGATGACTACAGTTGAGATCAAATAACCGTGGTCCAATAGGGTATGGTTGCGGTAGCATGAGCTTAGGAAACACTTGATCAAGCAGTTATAAATAAAAGGAATTAAGGACCCGAAGAATATATAGATCATATGTGATTGCAGTATACAAGATATACCAAAAGGATATATGATGAATATATTGTTCTAGAACTGCAGTGAAGAGAATGCTCCAAGAATTTTGTTTTTGAAAAGAAAAGATGAAAGTTCTTCATAGGACAATGATTACGGTAGCTATCAATTCAAAATGAGTTATGGTTCAGGATTCACCAATCCTAACATTTCTAGAAAGTTATTCAATTTAGTGGCATCACGTGCTTTTATGAAAACATCAGCTATTTCCTCGTGTGTGGGAACAAAAATCAGTTCGATGTTACCTTTAAGTATGTGGTATTTGGATAAGTGGTACCACAATTCAATGTGCTTCGTCTTTGAGTGGTAAATTGGATTGTGAGAAATCACAATGGCACTCTCTGAGTCACAATAAATCGATACTCGTAGCATTTTGTACCCGTATTCCATCAGTCGAGTCTTCATCCAAAGAACTTGAGAACGACAACTAGCTGCGGCCACATATTCTGCCTCTGCGGTAGACAACAAGACACAATTTTTCTTCCTTGAAGACCGGCTGACTAATCTTCCTCCTAGAACTTAGCAACGACCGAAAGTAATCTTTTTATCTAATCTACAACCGGCATGATCCACATTAGTGAAGCCTTGTAGGCTGAAGTCATTTCCTGCTAGGTACCAGAGGCTTAGAGCTTTGATTCCCTTAAGGTATCTGAAGATTTGCTTGACTGTGGTCAGATGTGATACTTTAGGGTCTGCTTGCTATCGAGCACATAAGTATGTGTCAAAGACAATGTCCGATCTACTTGCGGTTAGGTACGTCAATGACCCAATCATTCCTTGATAAGTTTTGTGATCAACTGACTCATCGGTAAGATCAGTAGAGATCTTGTATCCAAAGGCCATTGGGACTTTAGCTGAGGAGCAATTATCCATTGAGTATTTCTTCAGCAGCTCAGAGGTGTATTTTTCCTGATGTATGAAAATCCCTTGTGGGACTTGTTTTACTTGAATATCTAGAAAGAAATTGATATCTCTATGCATGCTCATTTGAAATTTTCTTCTCATAAGCTTTGCAAAATCATCCACCATATTCTGGTCTGTTGACCCAAATATGATATCATCCACATATATTTGGATGAGCATTAAGTGGTTACCATTTTCCCTTATAAATATTGTGGGATCAATCACACCTTTTTTGTACCCTAACATGATGAGAAACTCTGAAAGAGTCTCATACCATGCCCTTGGAGCTTATTTAAGACCATAAACCGCTTTTTCAAGCTTGTAGCAATAGTTTGGAAATTATTGACCTTCGAAGCCTGGAGATTGTTGCAAGTAAACCTGCTCCTTCAGTTCACCATTGAGAAAGGCAATTTTTACATCCATTTGGTGAACCTTGATGTTCTTATGTGCCGCATACGCCAAAAAGATGCGTATGGATTCCATTTGGGCTACATGGGAGTAAGTTTCATCGTAGTTAATGCCTTCCAGTTGATTGTACCCCTTAGCAACAAGTCTTGCTTTGTTTCTCACCATCGCACCGGATTCGTCAAGCTTGTTCTTGTAAACCCATCTAGTACCGACGATTGTGTCACCTTTTGGCTTTGGTACTAGCTTCCACACCTTGTTCCTTTCAAACTCAGTTAGTTCTTCTTACATTATGGTGATCCTTTTGGGATCCATGAGTGCTTCTTTTATGGTTCAAGGCTCGACTGCGGACATGTAGGCTGCTTAATAGCAATGGTCAGTTAGATCACTGGAAGATTGAGTTTGTATGCCTGCGAATGGATTACCAATCATTTGACCCGGTGAGTGATCCTTTGTCCAAATATGAAGGCAAGATTGTATGTGATCAGCGGCTGCAGTAGAGGGAATATCTTCAACGTCATAGCATTCTGCAGTTGGAGAAGGTAGTTCCCCATCGACTTGAGAGTAGCCCGCAGAAGTATTTTGCACTGTAGGAGCTTGAACTACAGCTATGTAAGGAGGTTCCCCCCAGAACTATGGATGGGAGTTCCCCCTAGAAAGATGAATGAGTGATAACCCTTAAATCTGATCTTGTGTCAATGTTTTTAATTTCTTCATCCTCAGAGTCTAAAGGAGCATTTGGTTGGATTGGGACTCTGTGAGTAGTCACCAGAGCTGCATCTTCTAGTACTGGAACCTCGATAGTTTTTGTTTGAACCGGAGTTGAACTTTCCCCCTCAACCGGCGAGGTAGAAGTATTGAGTGACAATTCTTCAAAGAGATTGACCAGATACTTCAACATGTTGTTGTTGAGCTACCAGAGACACAAGGATTTCAGAAAGATGTTTCGTTTCTACGGGATCAAATAGATCATCATAGTTAACTTCAACTATGTTTAGGGGACCCGAAGAGGCTGGGATATCACTTTCCAGGATGAATTTGGTTTCAGTTAAAGGAGCAGTGTTGCGGACATAATAGTCATCAAATTTAACATCGAATCTTTAAACTATCAGTCTTGTTTGTCTGATGAGAACCCGGTAGGCCACTTTATTAGTATAGTAGCCAAGAAAAATGTCTTCATCTGATTTGGGTGCAAATTTGTTAAGATGATCCTTGTTGTTGATCACAAAACATCTGCAACCAAAAATGTGAAAGAATCTGACATTTGGTTTGCGATTGTTTAGGCCCTCATATTGAGTTTTGTTTAGACGCTTGCAAATGATGCTTCGATTTTGAACAAAGCATGTAATTGCCACTGCTTCGGCGCTGAAGTATAGAGGAAGGTTGGCAAAATTTAACATTGATCTAGTTGCTTTAACCAATGTACGATTTCTTCGCTCTACAACTCCATTTTGTTGCGGTGTGTAGGGAGCTGAAAAGTTGTGACTGATGCCCTTCGAAACCAAGAAACTATTCAAGAGTTGATTAGTGAATTCGTTTCCATTGTTACTTCTTATTCTTCTTACTGGTAGCTTGATTTGGAGCTCGATTTCTTTGATGAAGTTAATTAGGACCTGTGGTGTATCTGATTTTAGTCTAAAGAAAAAGATGCAAGTGAAACGAGTGTAGTCGTTAACTATAACCAATATGTATTTCTTACGATGAAGACTGGCTACATTATATGGACCACAAATATCAATATGAAGTAACTCCAACGACTCAATAATTGAAGAATTGATAACCAATGGATGGATTCCCTTTGTTTGCTTTCCACACTCATAAGTTGGGCAAAGTGTATCATTGTTGTATTTCATGATTGGAAGACCATGGACAAGTTCTTCGGTGACTAATGAAACATCCAAAGGATACATTGTGCCTTCAGATTTAGACTAAATCAAGTAGGTGCTTCTATCACTTGTCAAAATGTAGCGGTACTCACTATCAAACTCAAATATACGACCAACTTTGCATAATTGACCCGCACTGATCAAATTATGCTTGAGAACTTCAACATAAGCAACCTTTTGAGCTGAGAAATTTCTTGTTGTTAACCCACCGTAACCCTTGATGATGCCATTTGCATTGTTACCAAATGTGACATGTCCACCATTACATATAGGCCTGAAGTCGCGAAGGTATTCTAACCTACCAGTCATGTGCAAGGAGCAGACACTATCAATTAACCACTCATCTTCTTGTTCCTCCTTGCACATTACCTATAAGATTAATGGGTTAGTTTGGGCACCCAAATGAGTTTGGATCTCAGGGACAAATGAGAACCTTTCTGACTAGATACATGCACATGAGTTTCAGGGAAAGGTTTCGTGTTAGCGTTTAGACCTAGTCCTGGGTGCTTAGTAACTTTTGGAATGTTACGAGGTTGGATTAGACGGGACGTTTTCAAAAGATAAAGTCCAGAAGAAAGAGGCTTTAACCAAACACTGAATTTGGTCAACTGTCCGGAGGGTGTAGTTTAAGTCTTTTGACCGGTCCATGGATGACTTTTGGCTGCAGAAACCTTGGGACTTGAAAAAGTGTTTAGACGTGAATTTCTCCTAGGTTTTGATATGAGAAGTGATTGAGATGACCTTGCCAATTTAGGAGTTGGCAAAAGACCTTTCCATTTTGGATCTTTTAAGGAATAATTTTGAAAAATATAAATTCGAAAAGATGTGACTTTCTTTTGGGATTTTGCAGGAGAGTTTGAAAAAGTTTTTGTTATTATGCACTCCTTTTTGTCAGATTCTTTGACTGCTGTGATTTTTGAAAGATTTTTGTCATTGATAGGTGTTTTCTAAATTCTTTGGTTTTGAAACCTTGGTATTTTTGAAATTGTTTTTGTATTTATCATCCCGCTTTTTTTTTAGACTTGAGATGTTCTTTGAAAGCTAATTTTGCCTGAGTTTTTGGAGAACCGCAGTCAGAAATTTTCAACTGCAGTTTCTTGAAAGATTTTAACTATTTTGAAAAATGAGGACTTGAATCATTTGAACTAGAAAATTCAAGATCTTGTGAACATTGACCATATTCAAAATTCTCAATTGCTAATTCATGATGGATGGGCTGAATGGTCACTGTGCTTTTGACTGCGGTATGGGGTAAGGATGGATGGACTACCACAGAGTATAACAAGGATGGAATTTTGTTGGGACAGTTTATGGAAGGTGAAAATGGACAATCATTGGCTGTGTTTGGTCCTTCTAAAACAATTACTTCATCAACATTCGAAGATGATTGAGAATTCGGGCAATTTGTGTCAGTGACTGGTATTGGATCAGACGATTCGGGGAGAATCTCTTCAAGAACACAATTGTTACTCATCTCATGAAGTTTATCAAAGTGATATTTTATATTTGTGGGAAATGTTTTTTCATTAACAGGGAAATGAAACTCGTGATCCGGATGGACATATGGATAGTCCTTGATAAAACGAAGAGATGCGTCCTTTGCAGTTGAATAAACATTGGACTGATCCCAATTGTATTTGTTATCAATAGTCCCATTATTCACAAGATTTTCAATAGCTTCACTCTCATTAAAAAACTTTTCAATTAAAAGGTTTAAGCGTACATTTTCTTTTTGGGCTAAATCCCTTTGATTCAAAGTTATTCCAAACTGAGTTTCACATAACATTCTGGAATCTTTTTCTAACACTAGGTCCTTTTCTAACATGGCAACTTTAAGTCTCTTATCTTCTAGTAGTCCTCTCACATGAAACATTTCTTGGGACGCTATGTTCTTCTCATCTAAAGCCTTGTTATAGTCTAAAAGGACGGCAACACAAGTGTCATTAAGTTTGTCCAAGAAAGGTTGACAATCATGCATGCTGTAATTATTAGATTGGATTATGAGTTTTACATGTTAGATAATGCTGAGAGTCCTATCTTTTGCCATGAAGCAGTAGTTTTTCTCCAGATTTGTTGATCCATCCTCACCAACAATTGCTACCATGCAAATTTTTCCTTTGCCCTTGATATTGTTAAGATCTTCATCATCATCTTCGGATGACCACACATGATGATCCCTCTTAACTTGGGCCATGTATGCCTTTGCCTTTTCTTTCTCTTCCATCTACTGAACCATTGTAAGATAGAATAATTTTTCTTTTACCACATTTGCTTTGCAGTCTTTAGCAAAGAGATTTTCTTTGTTTCACTTGTGACATATAACAATATCATTTTTGTCTTCAGTTGAGGCACCAGAGTCAATTGACTTGATGGAATGCGGTGCCTCTTTTGGTTGATGAGTGTTTTGTGGTAAGGAGAATGGTGAGGGTTTCTAGGATATCAGAAATGATTATTCTAAGGATTGAAGTTACAGTTGAAGGGTGGTTTGATAAACTACTAATTTTTATGAAATGAGGTTGGTGGTAGCCTATTGAATTGTTGGCTAACCAGGGCAATGGTCTTTTGAAATTCTTCGTCATCATCATATTCCGTATCAGCTTCATATGACTGTCGTGGGTTGTCATATGAAAGAGAATAATTGTCAAATGATTGGGTGGTTTTGCTTTGTGGGGTTTGAGCTATGAGGGCAAGTGGACCTCCGAAGTCTGCACAATCTTTAGCACAGTTGATTCTTGTGCCTAAAGTTCACCATACAACTTGAAGAGAGATAATGTGTTAATCTTCTTATCTCCGTGGACTATCATCTTTACCGTAGTCCAATGCTTACCCAAACCATTGAGAAACTGAAGGTTTGTTTCATGATTGCTTCAGACGGTTGAAACAAACCTTCGTGACAATAAGATCGAATCTTTTGAATGAGTCTTCAAGACTCTCACCTGGATGAGCTTTGAAGTTGTTGAACTCGTTGAGTGCAGTGGTGAGTTTCTTGTCTTGAGCTTGCTCGCAACCTTCATATAAGTTTTTGGGAACATCCTAGATTTCTTTGGCTGATTTGTAGTTGATGATGACGTCAAAGTTGTCTGGGGCCACTCCATATGGGATTTCATAGAATGCAACACCATCACTTTCCATCTTGCCAAGATCATCTTTAGTGGGACGATTCATTACAGGTTGACCTCCACCTAGTCGGACTTGAGCACCATCAATTTGAATAGGAGTAACAATAGGAACACGGGGTCCCTCTTCCACAGATCTCTACACATCTCTACCAAGTCTTTTCAGATACCTCTCCATTCTTTGAGAATAGTGGTGATATTCACTTGCAAATAGTATTGGGGCTTGGTTAGAACCACCAACACCGTTGGAAACGTTTAATGATAAAGCCTGTGTCATATTTCCTTTATTTATTTATTTTTGTTTTTTTAAGATGAGCTTCAGTGGTATAGAAGGCTTTTCAAAATCAGAGTTTTGTTTAAAAAGCAACCACTTTGGCTCTGATACCAATTGCTGGGAGAATAACTTTTTGAAGCACTTGAACAAATGTTAGTGCAAGACTATAGTTGTGGAATAAGTTAATCTCAAAGGATCTTGAAAGCTCAACAATAATAAGTTAGATTTGTTAGATTGTTAGTTGCGGAAATGTAAAGTGCTATGTAAATGACAAATTATATCAAGTAAACACCAAATTGATTTGTAACACGGTTTGCAGTCAAACACGATTTATTATGTGAGATCAGTTTAAAGTGAAGAGGATTTTCGATGATGATCAGTAAGATAGAGATATGAGAAAGTGATATTTATATTTCAGAGAGAAAGATCAAAAGATCGTAGTGAAGACGTGGAAAGAGGTGTTTGACACAAAACATGAGCACTCTATTTATAGAGCCTCTAAAATTTATAGCCAAATAAAAAAACGATACTGAATAGTATGATAAACAAAGGTTATCATTCTAAATCAGTTGGGCTTAACTAAGTCTTCATAGAGAGAAAGAGATTGCGGTTCACTTCTTGAGACTATGGTAGACACTTTATTGCGGCCGGGAGAAAGTTGATTGCGGTAGCAGAAAGATAGTTGCGGTTGACAGAAAGAGATTGTGGATTGCTAAGTTTAAGAGGGTCACTTTTTTTCTCTAACAGGTGAGGCACTAGATTGGGCTACTCGATGCTCAAATGTTTCTTGATTTGTGCTTTTAGAACACCTTAGTGGTGTTAGTTAACTATTAAATGAATACGTTAAGTTACATGTTGTAGGGACTAGGTAATTTTAGACAGATAGGTTCAACTCTATTGCATAACTCTTGTTTGAGTCAAACCGTCGTAGGGTAGGACCTAGTAGTTGAAGAATTATATAGTGTCGGTGAAATGTAATAATATTCGTGAGGTAGTTACAAGGTATCAGAGGGATTCTCTTATGAAGATGATGGCAGAGAGTGGTGGGAAGGGGTCCCTAGGAAACACCCTGTTGCCGCCAGGCAGTCGATAGCAGACAAAAAGTGTGCCTATATGATGAGCTTCTGCCCGATGAGTCGAAAGTGAGGTTTGTTGCGGGGTGTCTGAGGGAGTGAGCCCATGATTGATGGGAGGAGGTTGGATATGCTTTGGGATCACCAACTTTTATGTCCATGACCTGGCTTGAACTTGTGACCCGATTCAAATAGATTATGCACCACATGTTGAGGTGTAACAGCTGGCTAGGGAGTTTCAGGACCTACGCCAGACAACTGAGAATGCGGGGAGATCACCACCAAGTTTTGAAAGAGAGCCTTATTGGTAACCCAATATGCTGCAGATGATGAGATGAAGAAGATTCGGTACCACGACATGAAAAGACCAGATATCAAGGAGTTTGTTAGTTTTTCAACATGTTGGACATTGGAGGACATGATAGCCGGATCCCGGTAATGGGAAATTGATTTGGAGCACCTATGGAAGAGGAAGGCAGAGCAGGTACAAATACACAGGGGTTCAAAAAAGAAACCTAAGACCTTTGATTTGAGATCGAGGGGCCAATGGGGCCGAGGCCTTTGTGGCAAATGTGGAAAAACGTATGATGGGGTTTGCAGGGTGGGTGGTTCGATCTGCTATAAGTGCAGCAAGACAGGTCACTACAACAAGGATTGCACCGCCATCACCACCACCCATGGATCAAGTTTGATTTGCTTCCATTACAATCATAGGGGCCACAAGAAGGCCTATTGCTCAATTTTAGCAGTAGGAGTGGTTGCAGCACCCATTCCAACGACATTGAAGATCACTGATGGCCTCCAGGCAAGGTGGAGGCACCAGTTGTGAAGAGTCGAGCTTTCCAGCTAACAACCGAGGAGGCGCGTGTAACGCCATATGTGGTTACTGGTATGTATCTTCTCACTGTATTATTTATTTTTTATTTGTTTTACTTAATGTGTATGTGGTTGTATAGTGACGTTCTTAGTGAATGGTGTTTCAGTCGTGGTTCTTTTCGATTTGAACAACACCCGATCATTCATATCTCTTGTGCTCAACAATAGATTTGGTGACGTTCCTGGGCAGTTTGATTATTCGATGGAGGTCGAGATTGTTGACGATCGTCCAGTGAGAGCATCAAGGGTTCATCAAGGTTGTATTCTGGAGTTATTCTGAGAGAGGTATCCAATCGACTTGGTTCTTATCCCTATGCGTGGGAGAAAGGTTATTGTGGGGATGGATTGGTTAAGCCCTAATGGGTGGTTATTGATTGTGAGCGTCGATTAGTTCAGTTTTGAACACCAAGTGGGGGAGAATTAGTTATTCAAGGCGAGGGTGCTCAACGCTGACCAACTCGTTGTTCAGCTGCGAGAGCTAGGAGGTATCTTCAACAGTGTTGAATTGGCTTCGTGGCTTATATGTTGGATACACGAGAGGATGAAAGGAGGACGGTTGATGATGTGTCGATTGTTAGAGAGTATCCTGATGTGTTTTCATAAGATTTTCCTGGAGTGCCTCTGGAGAGGCAGGTCGAGTTTCGTATTGATTTGGTTCTAGGTGTGGCATCGATAACCAATGCACCTTATCAGTTAGTACCTCTAGAGATGGAGGATTTGTTTACAAAACTGCATGATCTGTTAGACAAGGGATTCATTAGACTGAATAGTTCACTATGGGGATAATCGATTATGTCTGTAAAGAAGAAGGATGGTTCCCACAGGATGTGTATCGATTATCAGGAGTTGAACAAGCTAATAGCGAAGAACTGTTACCCACTTTAGAGAATTGACGATTTGTTTGATCAGTTGCACGGTGCGTCTTGGTTCTTCGAGATTGATCTGCGTTAAGGCTACCATTAGATGAGGGTTCAGGATGATGATGTTTAGAAGACAGCTTTCAGAACTCGTTATGATCATTACGAGTTCGTGGTGATGCATTTTGGCCTCACCAATGCATCGACATAATTCATGGACCTCATGAACAGGGTTTGTAGGCTGATAATGGATCAGTCAGTGATCGTCTTCATTGATGATATCTTGGTGTATTCCAATATCAAGGAGAAGCATGAGGATCACTTGAGGGAGGTTCTTGAGACTTTGAGGATGGAAAAACTTTATGCCAAATTCTCTAAGTGTGAGTTCTGGTTGCGCGAGGTGCAGTCCTTGAGGCGCCTTGTTAATCAGAAGGGTATATTGGTCGATCCGGCCATGATCGAGGTTGTGATGCAGTGGGAGGTTCTGAGGTCTCCATCTGAGATTCATATTTTCCTTGGCTTAGTAGGGTACTATCGGAGGTTCATTGAGAATTTCTCTAGAATCACATTTTCGTTAAGTTGGTTGACAAAGAAGTTAGTTACTTTCCGTTTGGGGCCAGGGCATCATGCAACATTTGAGACTTTGAGGCAGAGGCTATGCAAGGCTCCTAATTTGACTCGGCCTGAGGGGGGTTGATGACTTCATGGTTTATTGTGATGCTTCCATCAAAGGACTGGGTGCAGTGCTTATGCAGCGGGGTCGCGTGATCACTTATGCATCGAGGCAATTGAAGCGTTATGAGGCGAATTATCCTACACATGATTTAAAACTGAGGGCTATGGTTTTTTCCCTCAAAATTTGGCGGCATTACCTCTAAGGGGTCTGTTGTACTATTGATACGGACCACAATAGTTTGATGTACCTGACAGATCAACCAAATTTAAATACGAGGCAATGTAGGTAGCTGGATGTAATGAAAGATTACGACTGCGATATTTTATACCACCCCGGGAAGGCTAATGTGGTGGCCGATGCGTTGAGTCGCAAGGTGACTAGCGTACCTGTTCGAGATTTATTTTTGAGGATGACAGTGGTTACCCCATTGTTGGAGCAGATTTGTGAGGCTCAGGTCGAGGCCTTGAAGGAGAAACACCATAAGAGTGAGCACATATTGGGTCATGTGTCCTCTTTTGATTATGATAGTTGGGGTTTGGTGACCTTGCACCAGAGGGTTTGGTTTCATATTTCACTGGCACATGATAGATTTTGATGGAGGAGGCACACAATTCAAGGTTTTCTATCAATCCGGGAGCGACAAAGTTGTACAGAGACCTCCGACTTGATTATTGATGACCCCGCATGAAGCGAGACGTGGCTTAGTATGTGGAGAGGGATCTGACTTGTAGGAAAGTCAAGGCCAAGCATTAGTGACCTCATACCAAGATGGAGTCGTTGGCTATCCCCGTTTAGAAATGGGAAGAGATCACGATGGAACTTATCATGAAGTTACCGTGGATGATGCGAAGGGTGGATTTGATTTAGGTAATTGTGGATCAATTAACTAAGAGTGCGTATTTTATCCCTATCCAGGAAAGCACCTTGGCATAGAATTTAACAGACATCTACATCCGAGAGGTGGTTGAGCGACATGGGGTTCAGTACCAGTGGTCTCAGACCAAGATGTATGCTTTACTTCCAGATTTTGAAAGAGATTTCATGAGGAGTTGGGTACTTGATTGTACTTCAGCACGACTTTTCACCCACAGATCGACGGTCAGAGTAAGTAGACTATTCAGACTCTAGAGGATATGCTACAAGCATGTGTTTTGGACTTTGGTGGAAGTTAGGATTCGTATCTACCATTAGCTTAGTTCTCATATAAGAACAACTATCACACCAATATTAATCCAAATCTATTTGAGATGCTCTACGGAAGGAAGTTTCGAACCTCGATTTGTTGGGGTAAGGTCATCAACGATTCATGGAGAGTATGGAGGTGGTACTCAAGACTACAAAGTTGTTAGAACAGGTGCACGGCAGGCTTCAGACCGCGCAGTGCCAACAAAAGAGTTATATTGATAGACACCGATTAGATTTGGACTTTCATTTCGGGGATATGGTATTCCTGAAAGTGTCACCTTGGAAAGGTGTCATTCAATTCAGGAAGCAAGGCAAGCTGGGCCCGACTTCCATGTGCATTTCTTTATATTAAGGTTTATTTACATTTTGAAAATGTTAGATATATGCGAGGCGTAGTCAGTTGAGTTACGAAAGGTGTGACTCATTAACATGGAGACGATACTTAATGGAGTACGCAAGGCAAACCCAGGTCCGAAAGCGTAACCGCACATGGTCCAAACACTAAAATTAGGGTCTTGGACCCTATTTAAGGACATTAATCTCTTTAAGTCCCTTCTTACCTCCAGCCTCCACCCCATCCACTAGTATTCTAGAAACCCTAACCCCATGTGTGAGAGTTTAAGGCCTTAGTGTGATTTTTTGTGTGTTGTTGTGAAGAAGGAATGCATTGGGGAAGCATTGGTGAGCCTATAGCTTGAAGATCCACAACTTTCATCTCTTTTGCCAACTTATGGAGGTATAAAGTTCTCACCTTTTGAAACATCCCAAAAATAAGACCCAAAAATTTCGTTTTCAAATCATTATTAAAATCATATCAAAACATCAGAGTAAACTCCAAGGCTATGACTGTGGTGTGTGCCATGCGATCTTCCCAAGCCCTTCCCTTTGCTAGTGAAAGTACCTGAAACCAAATCTGAAAACCGTAAGCACGAAGCATAGTGAGGTCCCCCAAACTAACACATACCATACAATAACACATATAACACATAGTGGGCCTTTCCCATTGCATTGGGCCCCTCCCGACATCGGACCGAAGTCTGGGATAAATTGGGCCCCGCCCTGTATAGGACCTAAGTCCGGAATATCTGAACATAACATAAACATGAACATATAGCATAATCACATATACCACATCGGGCTTGCCCGACATCGAAACGGAGTCCATAACATATAACATATAACATAAACATGCATGAATCACAAAGACATCAAGCATACGTAACTACTTCTCGGGACCACCCCGGCATCGGATCGAAGTCCGAAAACATATAAACCGCATCAAGGTAACCCCGACATCGGGCTTACCCCGGCACACTACAACTACATAAACATGCCGGCATTGGTGCCTTCAACCCGTTCCTACTGGAGGAAAACTCACCTCACAAGACTGACTGCTAAAAACTCGAGTGAGGAATCCCTGTCCGCTACTCCGGCTACTCACCGACAATCAATTCCACAATAACACTGAATAAAAATATGATAATCCTCCTTAGGGTAAAATAACCATTTTACCCTTAGTCCAAGTCTGTCCTAGTCAAAGTCAAAGTCAATGTCAATCCCCAGTCATGTCACACCCCAAAATCGGAACGAAGGAAACGCTCTGGGCTGGAGGACGTCATGTACAGTATCATAACAATGCAAAGTAGTAAACAAACAACAACATCATCCATTTCATTAATAGTATAAATTCATACATGTGTGTTCTTTCAAAATAATAAGACACCAAAACATGAGTCAAAATAAAAGACGAGTCTTGAACGCTCCGTCTTCTCAAACCCTGGTCATCGTACATGTCTACTGGGACCTGAGAATACAAGTTATTTTGAAAGCGTAGATCAACATTTAAGCTGGTGAGTTCATAAGTATTTAATGTCATTGTTTGTATAAGTATCAACGAAAATGTTTGTAAGTATTTGAAAACGTTTCAACTTCCTAGAAAATCTCATATTTTCTACTAGTATAAAAGGAGTCTTCTACCGAGACCCAAATGAAAGTAAGTAAGTAGTCTTCTAACGAGACCTGCTGAAAGTAAGTAAGTAGTCTTCTAACGAGACCCGATGAAAGTAAGTAAGTAGTCTTCTCACGAGACCCGCTGAAAGTAAGTAATAATGTGATTGATAGTCCCTATACTAAACGTTCTCCATATAAGAGATTCTGCGAACTAAAGCTGACTTCCGCAACGAATTGCTAGGTCGAATAATCCACATTAATGTTATGAAATCATATATATACCCAAAACTATACCTATAATAGCTTACTAGGAATATATATATATATATATATATATATATATATATATATATATATATATATATATGTATATATGAACGTATACCTTTGCTACCCAAAGGTACTGAACTGATTGACTAGAACCGTTATATCTACATATGTATACATAACATATATCTATGATTTAGACGACCTTCGAACAACTAACCGATACATTAAGTACACATCCAAACAAGGAAAAGGAAATACAGCGAGTTAGCAGTCCTAAGTCCTTTAAACAATATTTATATAACTATACATATTTAGACATGCTTTTAACAATTATACTACGAATAGTAAATAGAATCTCCTAAACTATACCTATTATAGCTATTATAGTTTACTTGTAATATATGTATAAGAATGAATGAAAGTATACATTTGCTACCCAAAGGTACTGAACTGTCTGATAGGACTTTTATGTCTACATATGTATTCATAATACATAACTAATATTTAGACATGCAATTGACAATATATATATATATATATATATAATAATAATACGTTTAGTAAATTTTTTGAAGAGTTTAATAATAATATCTATGACTTGATGTCAATTTATAAAACGATTTAAAAGTGGTTTGTTTGATAAGACAGTTTGAGGTATATGAAATCCATAGTTTGAAACAAAGTTAATACAAAGTTTTGAAAGGAAAGGTTTCGTATATAAAACAAGTTTGATAAAGATTTTGACAAGTAAAAACCTTTGAGAAAACATTTTGAAGTAGTTTGCTTGGTAAGACAGCTAAATGTAGTAAATCCACAGTTTGATAGTTATTAATCACATGTGATTGATATAATAACTATACTGATTTAACTTGTATCCCCCTATTAAAGTATTTAAAAATAGTTAAAGGTTGATTATGGGGGTATGAACTCACCTGCCGTGAGTGGATTGTACGGAAGTCTTGGACAAGGTGCTAGGTGTCAAGTGAAGACTTGAACACACATAATGATCCTGGTTAACATATAATGAAACATATATGTATCCAATTAGTCATTTAACAACTAATTAACCAATTTAAGACACCCTAGGACATGGAAAAACTTTGATTCAAGTGCTATAGGTACCAAAGGGTTGCATCTAAAGGTTGCATGGCATGGCTTTGGAGTTTATGGCCCAATGACCACTCCTTATGGAGTTTACGGCCTAAGGTCATTTCCCCCATGAGTTTACGGCCGTAAACTCATGGTACTAAGTGCCATTTGGCCATTTAAGGTCTTATAAGTCATGAGTAAGCATTCTATGATCAAGTCCAAGCCTTAGGAAGCATTAGGGGCACAATATCACCCCTTTATAGAGTTTACGGCCTAAGGACCATTTCCTTATGAGTTTACGGCCATAAAATCTATGTGAACTTGGTTTCTTTGATGTTTAAGGTCCTAAACACTTCAATAAAGTGATTTAGACTAGTGTCTAAGGCCAAAGAAGGGACTATGGTTCATTTAACCCCACTTATAAGTGTTTACGGCCCAAGAACATCCCTTGGCTGTAAACACCTTTGATCTTATGAGTTATTGGTGTTTTCTAAGTGTAAAAAGGTCATTCAAACACACAACAAGCTAAGGAAAGGGTACTTACAAGATAGAAGCTTGATTGGGGGTTTTAGGTCCAAGAACACTAGTGTGTGTTATTGGTGTTCTTGGTGTTTTGAAGAATGCTTGAAGATCTAAGAAAATGGAATGATTTCATGGATGAAACCTTGTAAGATCACTAGATGATGAATTAAATAAACTAATCAAGGAGGAAAACACTTACAAAGTTGAAGATTAAGAAGGAAAATCGGATGCTACTTGAGAGAGAATGGCTTTTTGGTTTGAAAATGGTAAAAAGTGAATAAAATTACTAAGTGTCACTTATATAGTACTTAGGGTTTTCGGACCCCATACCATTTGGGCCGTAAACTCCAAACTCTTGGAGTGTTGGAACCTAAATGTTGCACACTTTACCCTAAAGTATCCTCTCTCCAGTTATCTCTTGCAATACTAGGCTTTAGAACACTCAAACTGACTTTAAGCCAGCTAAAAATGAGCAGAAAGTATTTAACTTTTAATTGAGATGCTTGACTTTAGGGTTTGTACAAATGAAAATTTTGGGTTGTCACATCATCCCCCTGTTAGAGGGAATTTCGTTCCGAAATTCAGATTTGAAAGTGAATACTCCTGAATCATGAAAAGAATAGGTACTTCTGTTCCATCTGCATCTCCTGTCTTGATCGATGGGAAGTTGTAAGTTTGGCTTCTAAGTTTATTTGTATGTTAGCACAACCACTCGTTGTTTGGAGACAGTCTTCATCCTGAAATTCTTATTAGAACTCATACATGGTTCATCAATCACTGTCTCGGGTATACGAGTCGTATATAATTAAGATTTAAAAGGTAGTCGAATAAATGATTCTTCTCTAAGCTCACATCCAAAGGAGGAAAAGAAGTTAAAGTGGAATCATCAATTCTAAACCTGTAGAATCTTGATTATGTACCACCCTAGCGTATACCTTCCTCCATGATAGGTTAACCGTATGGGCCTTCGGATTGAACTTGACGTACTGTACGAGTAGTTTTTTCGGAGAGGTTTGTTGAAGTTACTTCGGGAAGGCTACGAATCATAAGGTACTTTGCGCATGAGCGCCTTGGAGTTCTGGAACGACGGCTTCGCTAGAGAGTCGATTACGAGAAAAAGGATTTTCGCATGAAACTAGCACTGTGAGGATCACATCGACTCAAGTCAAATGACGACGTCGAACAACTCAGAATGACATGCATTAGACTGGATCAAAAGGGGTTACAAAACAATATGGTGCAATTTATGAAAGAGTTTTCAGTACTTTAGTTTTAGTTATGCTACTACAGTTGTGAACAAAGTATACTGCGAAAAGCCAGTACAGGTAGCACGGGAGTCCCTAAAACTGATGGGATCTCGTAAAAGATATGACTCTAGTTGCACTAGTTTTTTTTTATGTTTAGGAGTCTAACATAAACGCTATTGAACGTAATAGAATTTTAACGTGGGTCCGGAGTAGTCCCTCCTGCGGCGGTGATCATTAGCATCTTTCCGTCTGTGCCAGCATTCGCTGTCCCCGGGCAGTTTCTTTTGTAGTGATCCACCTCGCCACAACCGTAGCAAGCCTAGACCACACCAGCGTTGGGTACTTGGGTGATTGGCCTTGCTGGAGTCTTGCAGTAACGGACGATGTGTCCCTTTTTGTTGCAGTTTAAGCACTGCATTTCCCGACAAGGTCCATGATGGTGAAAGTTGCATTTGTTGCACTTTGGGCAATTACAAGCATAAGTCTTTGCTGGTAATGGGTTAGGAGAGACTATTGTAGGTACTGCAGCAACATTGACTGTAACTAGCTGTTGTTTCCTTGAGGATTCTTGTGAGGACTTGTCTTTCCTCTTGTTCCAACCTTGCTTCCTGTTGTTGTTGTTTCCATTTTGTTGATCTTGTACATCAATCATTGAGTTCTGATAGTTTCTGTGGTCAATAATAGATTGTGCTAGTTCTTTGGCACTATCAAAAGTATCAGGCCTTGATGCTAACATGCTTGACTGAATTTGAGGCGACAGTCCCCAAATATATCTTTATATTTTCTTGCTCTCAGTTTTAACCATATCTGGGCAAAGAATTGCCAGATCGCAGAATCTGTTGGCATAGGTTGATATATCAGAACCAACCATTTCAAGGTTTCAGAGTTCTTGCTCGAGTTTTTGAATTTCCCCTCGTGGTCAGTATTCTCTCATCAGCATTATTTTTAAGTTCTTCCAGCTTATCGAATTTTCCACGATTAGAGTTAGTGCCTTAACGTGACCATTCCACCATGTTAAAGCTCTTTCTGAAAAGGTATAAGTAGCAAACATGACCTTGTTGTTCTTTGGGTAGGCGCAGATCTGAAAGACTACTTCTGTCTTTTCTATCCATTGTCTTAAAATTGTAACCCCTCCAGTTCCATTAAAATTCAGGGGTTTGGCGTTCGTAAAATATTTATAGGTGCACTCTCGTGAGTGCCCATGACTCTCGCCATGGTTCAAAGGAAGTGCTCCAATTCCCGAACTAGTAGCACTAGAAGTATTGATATGTATCATGGCAGCCACTACAGCCGACGTGATTGCTGCTTGGAACATAGCAGCATCAAATTGAGGAAGTGGTGGTGGCGGTGGTATCGATGCTTCAATACCATTGTTACGTCTTGGATTTCTTCTAGGAGGCATCTTTCAACTATCAGTTGAAAATAATCAGAAAATGATAAGAATTCAATAGTACATAAAATGAATGTGTCCTATGAACTAAATCTCCATAGTTCAACAACAAGAGATAGTATGAATGGTATAGGGTTCTAACGATAGAAGAATGAAAATATTTGGACAAGGATTGTCGGGAACCAATCCAACTATCAATATCATTGATATTCAAGATGTAATTGTAAATACTTCAAGCCTACCACATAAGGTGAGTAGTGTATTCACCAACTCACTAGGTCGTATTGGCCTCTTAATTATTAATGCGACGCATATGGTTTTCTGCCACCTCACATGACTCGCGAGTGGTATCCTTTGTTCTCTGTCCTACTCCTGATGAAAGTAATCTGATGTCCACTTATGTCCCTTTGGTATCTTCTAGCATCCCACTAGCTTCGTACTCTTTGTCTGATCCCTTCTCGAAGTTTTCTTTGTTGACTATTTTAGTGAGGTGGTGTCTCTAGTCAAGTTGACGGTGCGAGAATGGGAATGTCTAGAGAATCTATGAGAATACTCAATCTATTTCTAGTACTAATTTTAACTTGAGATCCTTATTGAATCTTTTTATAATCACATAGGGTATACAAATTATACATAACTCGGATCTAATAGACATTCAAATATGTGACGCTACTCTAAATCCCCATCCAAACAAGGAAAAGGAAGTGAAGCAAAACCACACATTCTAAGTCTATGAGATCTTTATTATATATAACTCTATGATGTATACACTTTGCAATTATAGACCGACCAGTAAGGTTCTTTTAATTCTCATATAATTATTTACAGTTATTGAAGATACCCATATAGTATCTGTGTTTTGGGTTTGGTTCTTAGGTTTCTTGTTATTGTTCACTTTTAGTATTGTTATTGGATAGTATCTCAAAATACTCACATAGTATTTTACCTTATGTTTTGTTCTAAAGACTCCAATGGACCTAGTATTTGGTAAGTTTTAGGTTTGTCGCAACACCACTATCATTCCCGAACACACGTTCACCATATCTTAAATGAATATAGTTGATCAAGCTATATTCATCCGAGATACGATTACATAACTGCCCAAGTTTGACTATTGTGTCCAACAATTAAATACTTTTGTTATGTTCTAGTATGATATTGTTTTATAGTAAGTATGTAGGTACGTAGATATGTATACTTTTAGTTAAGTATTTTAGTACTTAAAGGTATGAACTCTTGGTCAGAGTATTTTAATCCCATTGTGTTTATAGTTTGTATATCTTTTATGGGTTGATACACTAGATTCACTATAAACAATGCTCTGATACCAATATGTCACACCCCAAAATCGGAACGGCAGAAACGCTCTGGGGTGGAGGACGTCATGTATAGTATCATGACAATGCAAAGTAGTAAACAAACAACAACATCATCCATTTCATTAGTAGTATAAATTCATACATCTGTGTTCTTTTAAAATAATAAGACACCAAAACATGAGTCAAAATAAAAGACGAGTCTTGAACGCTCCGTTTTCTCAAAACCTGGTCATCGTACCCGTCTATTGGGACCTGAGAATACAAGTTATTTTGAAAGCCTAGATCAGCATTTAAGTTGCTGAGTTCATAAGTATTTAATGCCATTGTGTGACATCCCCAAAATCTCGGCCAGAAAAGACCGATTTTCACTTATGCTTTTAAATATTTTCAGAGTAAATCCTTTTGATTTGAAAGAGTTGTGGAATTTGTTCCCAAAAACAAAACATGATAAAACAACGTTTACCGAAGCATTTCATAAAAGAAATGTATTTTCATTATAATCAAAACTCGGGGTGTCATGTTCCGATACAGACCAATAAGCATAAATGAATACATTACAAGTCATATAACAAATATAAACATATGTAGACTTGTAAACAAAACAACTTGATGGTTCATCCATCTTACGCCCTTGCGCTACTTCCTGTAATACAAATAAAACTGAGTGGGTCAGGCTTGGGAGCCTGGTGAGCATATAGGGTTTTCAACCCACAATAAATAATTAAATTAATTATTATCAACCAACAATAACCCAGTTACCCATTCCCATTATTCTCACTTTACGTCCCTAAAATAACTAACACAAGGGACCTAATCTAAGAATATTTTCATCGGGGTGACAACACATGCTGCGGGGTTTCCTCAGCAATATAAGTCAAATAAGGCAACCATGAGGGGGATGGAATACAGTGAATGAACACCCAAGTTTATTAACACCTACATGTTATGAGCCTGCTAGCGTTCCACATGACTATCTAGAAAAGTCCGTGGTCGTCACCTAAATTCCGCTAGATGACTGGATCAAAACAACAACGAGGCCTCTCATCTGTTTATTACACACCAACTATCTACCCATGTTCTACCCAACATATTAGTAGATAAAAACATACATTTTTATACATATTTTCAAAACCTGTATAGCATGCTTGATCAATACATTTTCCATATAACAGATGAGGCACACACACATAACACGTATTTCATATAGAAATAATCATATCTGTAAGATAGAAGAAAGTGAATATACGTTCACACACATAACAACAAAATATACACATAACACGTATCTCGTATAAAATACTTCATAGTTATACGTTATGAGAAAGTAACAACGCATTCACACGTATAAACGACAATAAACTTAATACCCTCGAACCATACTTGTATTATTATTGCGTTTATGAAAGGTAGTATACACTCACTTGATCAGAAGATGATCGGACAGCACTACGGTTTGCAGAAGTCGTAATCCTCAACAGATCTGGAAGATCTCTACGAAAATCGAACTTCTCGCGGGCAGAGCTTCGGCTCGGAAACCGCACTTCTCGGGATCTTTGGGATCTCGGGACTCGCTTCGGGACTCGGGAATATTACCGGGGCTTCGGGATGGCTTCGGGGGTAAAAACGCAGAGCTTCGGCACAAAAACGAGAGGAAATTAGCAAATAAACCCGGACCCCTCGTATCCTATTTATAGGAGGCTGGAAGCCTCTCGTACGCGGGGCGTACATGCGTACGCGGGGCGTACGTGCCTCAGAAACGTAAGCGCATGCGTCATCCGAAGTGTCGACACTCTTCGGAGTACGCGGGGCGTACTCACTTACGCGGCGCGTAAGTCGGATCAGACCTGTGACTCGCTTTCGGATAATGCTTCCGAATTTTGATTTAAAAATAAATACAAATTAATTAATGAACTTCGGAAATTCATATCTTCTTCATACGAACTCCGTTTTCGACGTTCTTTATATTCACGGAAAGGTGAGACTACGCTCTACAACTTTCGTTTAGACTCCGTTGGCTAATTTTGAATTTATTTTTATTATTTATATTTAATAGGCCGGGACAGAAAATTTCGTTATAAATTCATAACTTCTTCGTCCGACGTCCGTTCTCGCCTAACTTTTTATCGCTTTGATACTAACAACGATATCTTCGATTCTGGTTTAGATCACTAAGGCTAAATATCGCTTTAACGTAAATTTCACTTTTTACGTTATTCAGCGTTGCCGGTTCTGTCGCGAAACTTCGACAGGTCATAACTTCCTCGTTATAACTCGGATTTCGGCATTCTTTATATCTTCGGAAACCTTGTTTCAACTACTACAACATTATCTAAAGATATCAAGTTTATTTTACACTTAAATTTTGACGCTTATTTTTATTCTTAGTTAATCAAACCACATAATTAAGCAATTAAGCACAAATCACATAATACTCAAATAATACAATCTTATTATTTCAAAACGGGTTACAAAGGTTAACCTACAAAATTACATTGCTAAAAATGGCAAGCCCAGAAACACAGACGTTACACATTGTTTGTATAAGTATCAATGAAAATGTTTGTATAAGTATCAATGAAAATGTTTGTAAGTATTTGAAAACGTTTGAACTTCCTAGAAAATCCCATATTTTCTACTAGTATAAAAGGAGTCTTCTACCGAGACCTGAATGAAAGTAAGTAAGTAGTCTTCTAACGAGACCCGATGAAAGTAAGTAAGTAGTCTTCTAACGAGACCCGCTGAAAGTAAGTAATAATGTGATTGATAGTCCCCATACTAAACGTTCTCCATATAAGAGATTCTGGGAACTAAAGGTGACTTCCGCAACGAATTGCTATGTCGAATAATCCACATTAATGTTATGAAATCATATATATACCCAAAACTATACCTATAATAGCTTACTAGGAATTTATATATATATATATATATATATATATATATATATATATATATATATATATACATATATATATATATATATATATATATATATATATATATATATATATATATATATATATATATGAACGTATACCTTTTCTACCCAAAGGTATTGAACTGATTGACTAGAACCGTTATATCTACATATGTATACATATTATATATCTAAGATTTAGATGACCTTCGGACATCTAACCGATACCTTAAGTACACATCCAAACAAGGAAAAGGAAATAAAGAGAGTTAGCAGTCCTAAGTCCTTTAAACATTATTTATATAACTATACATATTTAGACATGCTTTTAACAATTGTACTAGGAATAGTAAATAGAATCTCCTAAACTATACCTATTATAGTTTACTTGTAATATATGTATAAGAATGAATGAAAGTATACCTTTGCTACCAAAAGGTATTGAACTGTCTGATAGGACTTTTATGTCTACATATGTATTCATAATACATAACTAATATTTAGACATGCAATTGACAATATATATATATATATATATATATATATATATATATATATATATATAAAATAAGAAGTTAAGTAAAATTTTTGAAGAGTTTAATAATAATATCTATGACTTGATGTCAATTTATAAAACGATTTAAAAGTAGTTTGTTTGATAAGACAGTTTGAAGTATATGAAATCCATAGTTTGAAACAAAGTTAATACAAAGCTTTGAAAGGAAAGGTTTCGTATATAAAATAAGTTTGATAAAGAGTTTGACAAGTAAAAACGTTTGAGAAAACATTTTGAAGTAGTTTGCTTGGTAAAACAGCTAAATGTAGTAAATCCACAGTTTGAGAGTTATTAATCACATGTGATTGATATAATAACTATAATGATTTAAATTGTATCCCTCCTATTAAAGTATTTAAAAACAATTAAAGGTTGATTATGGGGGTATGAACTCACCTGATGTGAGTGGATTGTACGGAAGTGTTAGACAAGGTGCTAGGTGTCAAGTGAAGACTTGAACACACATAATGATCCTGGTTAACATATAATGAAACATATATGTATCCAATTAGTCATTTAACAACTAATTAACCAATTTAAGACACCCTAGGACATGGAAACACTTTGATTCAAGTGTTATAGGTACCAAAGGGTTGCATCTAAAGGTTGCATGTCATGGCTTTGGAGTTTATAGCCCAAGGACCACTCCTTATGGAGTTTACAGCCTAAGGTCATTTCCCCCATGATTTTACAGCCGTAAACTCATGGTACTAAGTGCCATTTGGCCATTTAAGGTCTTATAAATCATGAGTAAGCATTCTATGATCAAGTCCAAGCCTTAGGAAGCATTAGGGGCACAATATCACCCCTTTATAGAGTTTACGGCCTAAGGACCATTTCCTTATGAGTTTACGGCCATAAAATCTATGTGAACATGGTTTCTTTGATTTTTAAGGTCCTAAACACTTCAAGGAAGTGATCTATACTAGTGTCCACGGCCAAAGAAGGGACTGGGGTTCATTTAACCCCACTTATAAGGGTTTACGGCCCAAGAACATCCCTTGGTCGTAAACACCTTTGATCTTTTGATTTATTGGTGTTTTCTAAGTGTAAAAAAGGTCATTCATGCACACAACAAGCTATGGCAAGGGTACTTACAAGATAGAAGCTTAATTGGGGGTTTTAGGTCCAAGAACACTAATGTGTGTTCTTGGTGTTTTGAAGAATGCTTGAAGATCTAAACAAATGGAATGATTTCATGGATGAAACCTTGTAAGATCACTAGATGATGAAGTAAATCAAATAATCAAGGAGGAAAACACTTACAAAGTTGAAGATCAAGAAGGAAAATCGGATGCTACTTGAGAGAGAATGGCTTTTTGGTTTGAAAATGGTAAAAGTGAATAAAATGACTAAGTGCCACTTATATAGTACTTACGGTTTTCGGCCCGTATACCATTTGGGCCGTAAACTCCAAACTCTTGGATTTTTGGAACCTAAATGTTGCATAATTTTCCTTAAAGTATCCTCTCTCCAGTTATCTCTTATAGTACTAGGCTTTAGAACACTCAAACTAACTTTAAACCGACTAAAAACGAGCAGAAAGTATTTAACTTTTAATTGAAGTGCTTGACTATAGGGTTTTTACGAATGAAAATTTCAGGTTGTCACAAGTCAACCCCAACTCTTCGAGTTACCTCCCAACTCGGTGAGTTCATGAACAATTCAAGCACATGGTCAACTAAGTCAACTCGTCGGGTCCTTTCCCAGACTCATCGAGTTCTTCCTGCCAAAATATCAGGACATATCGACCTTAACTCGTCGATTTCTTCAGATTCCAAACCCTAATCATATCCAAACCACTGAGTCACCTCCTAGGCAAGTGGTTTCATTCTCAAACAGAAAAGGAGTTAGGGTTCACGACATGACTCGCCGAGTCCAATAACAACTCGTCGAGTCCTCCATGTGACATATCCATTATGTCGATTCTGAACCACTCCAATGCTTCTGACTCATAGATCTAGACTTCTTAGACTAGAATTACATGTAAAGTTGCTAACTTTATGTGCATGCATGGTGTTATGAGGCTTAAACACCAAAACTTAGCTAATAATGAAGGCTTAATGCATAAAATGGGGATATGTCCCAATAAAGGTGGCAACTTTGAACTTTTGGAGCTCATGAGTGCCTAGATCTGAAGTCCTTACATCCCCAAATGCTCACAACTCGAACATGACTTTAGAAATGGCTTAAAAATGACAACAAGCAAGCTTTCATGAAGATCTAAGTGAGAAGAAGCCAAGGTATAAGCTTTATACCTTCAAAGGTTCTGAAATGCAACACAAGCTCTGGATCTACTGCCTTTTCTTGAATCACCGAGGGTTTCCTTCCTTCTCCTAGCTTAAAATCACACAAAACGGCAATAAAAGCTTAAGAACACTTAATGGCTGCTTAGGATTTTGGTAGTAAGGAGTGGAGGTAATGGATATTGGGATGGAGGCCTGATATGTTGCTTAAATAGGGTGAAAACCCTAGAGATTAGGGTTTCCCTCTAGTAGACCTACTCGTCGAGTCCATGCTTGGAGTCGCCGAGTAGACACTTTAAATCTTGCATCCTTTCTTCCATCTACTCGACGAGTTAGGGCTACTAACTCGTCAAGTAGCTCAACTAAATACTTGAATAATTTGAATAATTGTGTACCAGGAATGAGGCGTCACATCTTTATGGTTTTATGGCTTGGATCTAGGATAGTTTAGAGTTTTTCATGATTTTGGTCCCATGGTTTTGGTTCTTGTGAGTAAAAGCTATTCTAGAGCTTAAGGTTGTCATATTTTATCATTTCTGAGGATTATATGTTATAAAATGAGGTCTTGATGGTTGCATTTCACCTATGCAGGGGTTTGAGGACATTAAAGGAAGTTATGGAACTAGGGTTTGGTTTTAGGCTCCATTAAGCCATGCAAAGGTATAAAGTCAGGAACTTTATCATTTTAGATTTATTTAATGGAAAGAATATACTGATCTCAATTAGGTTTAGATATGAGTGTGCGACGTTTGGTCATAAGGTATTATGGACTTAAAAATGGATTTTGGTAACTGCTTGGTTACGCATGGTGTAACCTTGGATTACACAACGCGTAACGTAACCTTGCCCTGTTTTCTATGGGAAGGTTCTACATATGGCGTAGAGCTAGATTACGTATGGTGTACGATTAGAAGGTGTCATTGGTCATTTTTGAGCATTAGGTTGAGTTCGGTGGGGTTTAGCTTTGGAAGGGTAAAATGGTCTTTTACCCTAAAGAGAGCGTATGAAATGGACCTTTATTATGGATTATCACCTTAATTGTTAATTAGGACTATTTTGGAGAATTTTAATATGAGGAGGTTTTGTAGCAACAACGAGTGTGAGATTTGGTTATCTTCGGTTTGAGGTGAGTCTCTTCACTGTACTCGTGGGTTGAAGGCACCAATGTCAGTCCATTGGATTATGTTTGTAGGATGATAGTAGTCTTTGTGACACTTATTGATTATGTTTGTATGTGCTTGTTGTCTTTGTGACTCTTGCATGCGTATGCATGTTTTATATATCATTTTAGGCAGGCCCCATATGAAATTTGGGCAGGGCCTGTTATGCTGTGGGCGGGGCCTGTATGCACTTTGGGTGGGGCCCGTTTATATGTATGTGGTATTTTGGGAAAACTTACTAATTTTTGTGCTTACATTTTTACGTTTATGGTTTCAGGTACCTCTAGTATGAAAAGGAAAGGGCCACCATGATCGCACAACATCTACCAGTGTTCTGCATTCTATGATTTTGTTTTGTACTCTGATAATTTTGATACATTTTCTTTACACTTTGATTGAGTACTTGGAATGAACGAATGACTATTTGGTTGACTTAAAGAAAAGTTTACTTAGTATTTTTGGGACGTTACACAAAGTATTTAGAAAAAGCTTACTCTTTCCATGTCTGACATACAAGATTCATATAGGAAAAAACCAAACTAAGTTGTAAGTTGAATTTGTAGCTTTGATAGAGTAAAAGATGCTTGTATAATTAGTTTAATGATGACAAAGGGGGTGTAGACATATCATCAAACACCTATGGTGCAAGACCACACTACATTTCGACTAATACAATCAATTAAGTGTATTGACCAAATATGAACCATTGAAGGTGGAAAAGCAAATCTATTTATCAACTCAAATATAAATTATTGGTGAATATTATCGTTTACCTCATGTCTAGGTTGAGCTATAGACAACAATCTGAAGAGGATAATGTCGATTTGATGCTATTTTACGAAAAGTATATACCTCATAAAAAGATCAAGAGAAAACCTAGGATTCCAAATTGGCCACTCCTGAAATTGAATCAAAAGCATATACATAGATTATAACCAAAAAGTCATCTTGCCAAAGCAGACGAGGAAGTTAACTGGAAAGATTAGAACGAGCAGCAATCGAAGGGTCGATCATGTAAGAGCCAAAAACACAAATGATATGTCGCCTATAGAGCATTCGATATTTGAGAGGAGTTTGGAGGAAACTGGTAGCGATTTTCGTAGCTTCAGAGAAAAACATCGACGTCAATAATGGGATTTAAGAAATGGAGATGGTTTTGTATTGGAATCGACATTTGGGATTTTGTTGGGAAAGTACACTGACTGGGGAAACGATAGGCCTCGTCGACACCAATCCCATTTTTATTGGCTTAGACTAGCGGTGGAATCAGGCACACCAATCTCATTCTTATTGGTTACACTAGTAGTGAAATTAGGTAGGGACCAAAAGTAGCAATTTCAAAAAACATTGTGCCAAAAATGCCAGATTTAGAAATATTATTGTTCATAAGGTTAGTATATATATATATATATATATATATATATATATATATATATATATATATATATATATATATCCGAGAGGGATTAATATGGGTCAAGTATTATTTAAATTTAATAAATAATTAATTAAATCTTCCACCCTTTAATTTAAGCAAATTACTTTATTTAAAACCCTACTGCCTATTTCATCCACACCCACAAAATCGCCTCCCGCTTCCATCGAAGATGTCAAGATCGTCGGCACAAAATCGCCTCCTGCTTCCATCGAAGGGACGTTCTCAGGTGCGTTGTCCGCTATTCTGAATGTCGTGACAAATGAGAGAGAGAGAGAGAGAGAGAGAGAGAGAGGTAGGTTCAAATGTGGATTAACAAATATTATGTGGATGTAGGGATAAATATGGGGCAAGTATTATTTAATTTTAATAAATAATTAATTAAATCTTCCACCCTTTAATTTAGGCAAATTACTTTATTTAAAACCATACTGCCCATTTCATCCACACCCACAAAATCGCCTCCCGCTTCCATCGAAGATGTCAAGATCGTCGGCACAAAATCACCTCCTGCTTCCATCGAAGATGTCAAGATCATCGGAGGGAAGTTCTTAGGTGCATTGTCTGCTATTCCAGATGTCGTGACAAATCGAGATCGTCTCCAAGGTTCGAAGAGGTTGAAGAGACAGAGGGAAGAGGGGAGGTCGGCGTCTCCGGGGTCGGCGAGGCCGAAGGGGAAAAGCAGCGCAGGGTCTGCTCCGACAATCAAATGTGAAGAGAAGGGAGAAGGTTGATCCGAGAGGGTAAAGACAAGCAGCAACAACACACGATCTGGGGAGATGTGAAGGAGGCTGCTCCCCTCCCGACCACCAAGTACCTACAACCTCTTGACTAATCGGAAAGCCCTCCTACGGCGGTAGTGGACAACCCACGAAGATGAAGAGGAGTGTTGCTCCGATTGATAGCATGTTTTCTTTTTCTTATCCTTCGTCCACATCTGTACACAATTCTGAGTTTTGGTGTCCTTAATTTTTTCTTAAATGTACTAGTTGAGTCGATTCTTAAATGTGTACACCTAATTCTTATACATAGCAATTTCTATAGAATTGATGTATTTATGTGGATTTGTTTGTCTGTATATATACATAATGGTGTTTCTGAGTGTGTTAGAAGACAATGAATGAACCACATGAACTCTTGAAAATATAGTGATGTTGTTTTCTAAAAAGGTCATAACCCACATAGCTTTTAGTAATTGTAAAGTTTGAAGTTGTCAAGTTTTTCTTAATTCAGCCATAAAACTTAATTTCTAAACCACATGTTTTCTTGTTATTTGTATAATCTTATTCCCATGCTTATTTCTGTTTGTTTTTAATACAAGTCTTTGTTTACTCATTAGTTAAAGATCTAAAGTCAAAGGAAATAAATCCCCTTCTAGGAAGAAGGAGAATATTCTTATAAAATGAAGATTTTTTCAAGACTTAGCCTCTGTTTGATACACACCTTTCCAGATCCAAACAAATCTATCTGGCTGAATGGACCGGAAAGACTGTTTGATTTGCACAAAAAAAGGGGGCCTTTCCCGGTAAGATATGTTTTTCCTAGAAAGCCCCAAAATCATATCTTTCTGGCTGAATGATCTGGAAAGACAATTATGCACCAAACCCCGCCTCTTTCTTTCTTTCTTTCTTTCTTGGATTATTAATTTTTTAAAATAATTTTTAAATTTTTTTTTTATTTTTTATTACTTTTTTTCATCATTCAGGACATTCAATCAAATATATAATCAAACAACATGGTTTCTTTCTCAGTCATAAAACATTCCCAAACAACACTTTACCAGACAGAAACTATCAAACGAGACCTTACTTACTATGGAGCTTGTATTCTGTCACACCCCAAAACCATGAACGGCAGAAACGTTCTGGGGTGGAGGATGTTATGTAAAGTATCACAACACAGTAAATGTAAATAAGCAAACAACATCATCCATTGCATTAAATATATAATTTTAATACAAGCGTGTTCTGTACAGTTTTAGACACCAAAAATATAATATGAATCAAAATAATATGATGAGTCTTGAATGCGCTCCATCTTCTCAAAAGTTGGCATCGGTACCTATCTACTGATGACCTGAGAATACAAGTTATTTTGAAAGAGTTTATCAGCATTAAGCTGGTGAGTTCATAAGTGTTTTAGTGTCGGTGTTTGTTATTAAAAACGTTTGAACCTGTCGCAAGTATAAGTTGTAAAATGTACGTAAGTGTTTGTAAAAGTTTGAATCTCTCAGAAAAACCTATATTTTCTATTAAAGTAGCCTTCTACCAAGGCTTAACTGTTTTGTATGCTCGTTTGATGTAAAAGTGTGTAATTTCCCAAGTGTAACTATCTTTTAACAAAATATAGTTTGTACGTTAAAGTTTAAGTGAGGTTATCACTAAAAATGTAATGGGTAAATCATTGTAGTACTGTACTTTTGTATTATAGGAACTACTGCTGTACTAACTACCTTAAACTGGATTTATATAAAGGTATAATGTGATAAATTGCACCATGCTATCGACTGGTAACAATGACATAATGAATGGTCGTAATAACGGAAATGACGTTTGGCACCCGCAGACCTGCAGGTCCGGCTGTAGCTAGCAGCAAGGTGTAGGATAGTCAATCCAGTATAGATCTATACGCAAACTCACGCTCTCCCTCCAAGAGAATTCTGGCTATAACTCGGGCCATGACATTTAAGGCATGCTCCGATACAGTGGATCACAATTGTTATCGTATTCTTGTATATGTAATGAAATGTTTCTCGTTCTAGTATAGTTGTATATGTTCTCATAGTATAGTTGTATATGTTCTCTTCCTAGTATAGTTGTATATGTTCTCATAGTTCTCTTCCTAGTATAGACTCATGAATGAACTGACTCATTGATCTAGCAGTTGTAATAGTATGATCCTGTGTTACCCCGATGGTAACTTACTAATGGTGTGTCTAGTACGTATGAATATGGAAGTACTTTTATGTCTATATATGTATATTTGATATATAATTAATATGGAAACGACCTTCAGATGGTCACCCGAAATTCCACCAGACCACATCTAAATCGAGGAAAAGGAAATAGGGCAGGTGGCTTTCCTAAGCCCTTTAAACATTATTTATACATCTATACATATATGGGCATGCAATTTATAAGTAGTAAAACAAAGTTTAAATAAAAGCATTTGATAAGTAAAAGAGTTTGTAAAACATTTTGAAGTAAAACATTTTGAACAGTGATAAAATCATTGGTTTCCTAGTTATTAATCACATGTGATTAATGCAATCACATGTGATTGAAGCAATAACTATAAGTATTTAACTTGTATCCCCCCCATAAAGTATTCAAACATTTAAAATCATTTCAAAGGTTGATTTAAGGGGTATGAACTCACTTGAAAGTTTTAAGATAGCGAGATGGAAAACCGGGTAGAGTTTCGTCTTGGGAAACGGATTTTTTTCTCGGGATTCTCGGGAATCTCGGGAGTAAAATCGACCCTCGGGACTTGAGCAAAAAGACCAGAGTTTCGGGTTTGAACGGGTACGGAAATCGAGGCAAGATCGTGAGAGAAAGAGAGAGAATGAGCAAAATGCGCGTACTGGGGCGTCATCGCTTACGTACTTCGGATGGGACGGCGGGTCGGATAGCTTCGCATAGGGGCGACGTGGATGGACCGAGACCAAGGCCCTCGGGTACGCAGGGCGTACGGGGTTACGCGGCGCGTACCTCGGATGAGGACGCTGACTCTTCCTTCGGATATTACCGGATTTTTGAATTAAATATATATATAATTTATTTAATAAACTTAAAAAAATCATATCTTCTTCATACGAACTCCGTTTTCGATGGTCTTTATATCCATGCGTAGGTGAGACTACACTCTACAACTTTCGTTTAGACTCCATTGGCAAATTCCGAAATTATTTTTATTATTTATTTATAAAATGACGTGATTAAGGGATTTCTTTAAAAATTCATAACTTCTTTATCTGTCGTCGGTTTTTGCCAAACTTTTTACCGCTGAAATACCATTGACGAGACCTTCGATTCTCGTTTAGGTTATTCCGGCCAAAAGTCGCTCGATCTCCGATTCGAGTTTTTAGCTGTCTGTTGCTAAGCTGAACTTGGAAAAATCATAACTTCAATATACGAAGTCGGATTTGGGCATTCTTTTTACTTACGAGCATGGTTTGATGACATTTAAACATAGAAGAAATTTAAATAGGAATTTTTTGGACTTTTTAATATCGAAGTTAATTTTATTAACTCAAAAGTGGTTACAATACTTGACTTTTTAGGTCACTACAAAGAGTTGAAATATCGGGTTGTCATATATTCTTATAGAACTTGACAAAAATTCAAAAAAACGACATTGTATTTTTATAGAATGTAACGGTAAAAATTGTTTTTTGTTTATTTTTGGACCTTAGATTCTTCAATAATAGTAATAATTGATGATTATTCTTTAAGAATGTTGTTATTCTTCAACTCATGGTTCAAAAATTTGTTTCTTTTTTTAAAAATGTTCATTCAATCACAATATGTATTTTATCAAAATTTGTATTCAATCAGAATATGTATTCTATTAGAATATGTATTTTAAACTCTTGGTCCACATTCATCCCTACATCTACACAATACTTACCATTCATATTATAATCTAGCCCTATATATATATATATATATATATATATATATATATATATATATATATATATATATATATATATATATATATATATATATATATATAATAACATAATGTAATATGAGTCAAGATCAAATAAGAAGGAAATTTTTGGTAGGAAGGTAAGAAGTTTTTTTTCTACATATTTTTTCGCGAACAAACAAAATGAATCATTAGATAATTCATTTGAAAGATGATTCACAAGAAAAAATTATCAAAAAAACATCTCGATGATTCATTTATATAATGATTTTGTTGTTATTCAGTAATATTGTCATAAAAGTGGATTTTTTCTTAATTTATTTAAAAATGAATCATATAGATGTTTTTTTGAGAATTTTTTCTTGTGAAGCATCTTACAAATGAATCATCTAGTGATTCATTTTTTTGGTTCGTCAAAAAAATATGTAGAAAAAAAAAACTTCTTACCTTCCTATCAAAAAAATTTTCTTACCGGATCTATATTCATATAATATAATATAACTTTTTTCCTTTATGTTGCCTCAAAACTTTAAACACAAACTTCAAATTTTTACTAGTGAGGGTGTTCAAGAAAAATTCTTAAAGGGTATTTAAGATTATTTTTCAAATTGATTTTTTTAGACTTTTTGTTATTTTAAAAACTCAAAAGTTTAAAAATGTGTTTGACAATTTCAAAAGTTCTTCTAGATTGATTTTTTGGCAAGAAGAAAAATGAGTTGTTTTAGAAGTAAGAAATTGATGAAATTTGGTGCCGTTTGACTTTTTGGTTTTTACCCTCTTAAAAGTCAAATCAAACACATTTAAAAAACTCATTTAAAAAAAAGCTATAAATCTAAAAATCTTTTTGTAAAAAATGATTTTTTAGGTTAAAAAGTAATCCCAAATACCCATTTATTGTTAATTAGCTTATAAAATATATACTTTAATAAATAAAGATTTTTTTGTCACATGTCATACTCTTATTTATTTTGCTACATATCATTTTATAGTTATTTAAATTATTTTTTATCCATATATCATTTTATGATTTTATATATTTTGTTAAATTTCATACAGTGTTTAAATATAATAATTACAATAAATGTAATAATAAATGAATATCAAATTCATTAATAAAATTATATTGTAATTTCAAAATTCTTAAATTAAAGACCTATTAAATTTTTTTTTATTTATCTAAATTATATGTTTAAATTTAAATGAGAGAAAATATTTTCATTTTAATAATTTAATATTTTTCTTAAGTTTTTTTTTTTTTTTTTTTATAAATTCAAACGTTTAAATATTTAAAGATTCATATTTAATTTTTTTTTTCTTTCAAATAATAAGTCGGAATGATTTATGAAAAAATTGGTTTCGTAACTTTTATAAGTTACTTTATCGATTCATCATCACCCCATGAACGTGAAGGACCGATCCATCTCCCTAAAGTCAATTTTCAGATACCTACGTGTTTTTGTTGTGGTAGGGTAGAATCGCTGCCAACCAAACCAAAGATTATGTTATTCGAGCAAGATAAGATTCTTCGCCGGTGAAGAGACTATGGATCCCTTCACAACATATGCTTGAAGACATCTGTCTACACATTATATTATATTTCCCCTTTAACTTTGTCTCTGTTTAAATCCCCTTTCATCTAACAAGGGTTTTGGGCATCATTATGAAGAAATCTAATATAATTGTTGAAACAAGCACATATTTGGCATAGCCTGTGCGTCGGCCAAAAGTAATAAGAATAGAGGAAAAGAGATGTCAGAAGTGGATCGCTTATTAGCAAAGAAAGTAGTTGATCGATACCTGAAACGTGAAGTACTTGGGGAAGGTACCTATGGCGTCGTCTACAAAGTCATTGATACCAAGGTATTGTAATACTCTATGTGGCTATTGAATGGGTATGTAGCATAAAATTTAGGGTTTCTGTTCCCCTTAAAATAATCTCCCCATGATTCTTAGTTGAATAAAATTTAGGGGTTTAGGGTATGTCACTGGAAAGTAATTCCATTATACCAACCAACAACAAGGATAATTGTGTGTATGTTTTACTCTGTACATATAATCTCTATATATTAAGATATCAAAAGAAATAGAAAATGCATAACAATTTGTTTTTACATTTGCATGCATTTTTCAGTGTTTGATTATGCATTAGTGAATGGTGATGTTTATTTAAGTTGTAGGTTGTGGGACAGACAGGGCAAACTATTACAATAAAGAAAATCCGGCTTGGGAAGCAGAAGGAAGGGGTGAATTTTACTACTCTAAGAGAAATCAAGTTGCTGAAAGAGCTCAAGGATCCAAATATAATAGAACTGATTGATGCTTTTCCTCATAAAGGGAACTTGCTTCTTGTTTTTGAGTTTATGGAGACTGATCTGGAAGCTATTATCCGGGATAGGAACATCATTCTTTCCCCCACCGATATAAAGTCATTCCTTCAAATGACATTGAAAGGACTTGCCTTTTGCCACAAGAAATGGGTTTTGCACAGGTAGGTAGGTAGTTGATGATTTTTTTTAGCTTTGAAGTAGTTGTTAATGCCTAATGGCCCACATGAACCTGAAATGGATGTTGGTTGTGTTGGCAGGGATATGAAACCAAATAATCTGTTGATAGGACCTGATGGACGACTAAAACTTGCAGATTTTGGACTGGTATGCATATTTGGCAGCCTCAACAGAAGGTTTACTTCACTCACCAGGTAGGTATCTAAATTTTCTTTTGTATCAATCAGTTGATGTGTATCATAATATCATAACAATAAATGATTTTATATTTGTGATAAGGTAGGTGTTTGATCGATGGTATAGAGCTCCAAAACTATTATTTAGTGCCAAACAATATGGTCCTGGGGTTGATGTTTGGGCAGCAGCTTGTATATTTGCTGAGCTCCTTCTACGCCGCCCTTTTCTGTAGGTTGGTTGCTTATTGGAAAGCTAAAAGCCTTTGTTTGTTTTTGATTCAATAAATAAACATAACATAACATAACATAACATAACATAACATAACATAACATAACATAACATAACATAACATAACATAACGTATAGTTGTTGTCAGGGTAGCAGTGACATGGATCAGTTGGGGAAAATATTTGCTGCATTTGGGACTCCCAAAACTTCTCAGTGGGCAGATATGATTTATCTTCCTGATTATGTTGAGTACCGGTTTGTTCCAACCTGGGCAGCCACTTCGGACGATGTTTCCAATGGCAAGTGATGATGCATTGGATCTGTTATCCAAGATGTTTGTGTAGGATCCAAAAGCTAGAATTTCAGCACACCAGGCATTAGAGCATAGGTGGGTTGTTAGGTAATATTAATAATCCTCTCGGCTGATTATTTATTAAGTAAAAAATTTGATGGTATTGGTAGGTACTTCTCCTCTGGACCTCCACCTACTGAACCAACTTTTCTTCCACGACCTCCACCAAAGAAAGAGTCTACATATTTCAATCCATCGACTGTGTTGTCACCTGCAACTAGGAAATCAACAAGAGTCATGTTAGTGCCAGTGTTAGTGTCAGTTCTCGGCCATGGAAATGGGAATGAAACAAGTGGACCTGCATCAATGTCACTTGATTTTTCTGTCTTTGCAGCAAGACCTCCAGCTAGACCAACTATCAACAGGTAAATACCATTAACAATATATTTTTTATTGCACTCCTCCCTCTATCTGAAATCTTATTTTTATTAACTGTATTACAACACAAAAGAACACATACTTCCACTATTCTCCATTTCTCTCTCAATTGTTTATCATCAAATTTAGTGTATCTTCCAACTCTATTATAGATTAATTTTATTATGGAAATAATGTATTAGCTATTTTTTTCACAATCTGGTTGTCTTTATTATGGAAATACTATACACCTACGACTAACACTCCATCTTTCAAAACAAGTGATGTATTTTTTTTACTATTTCAAGCTTTTCCACCACATTTATGTCTTAAAATTTTTTCATACTCTCAATTTTCTTTTCAAGATTTGCAACACTTTTATTGATATGGAAGCTATTTATATTCTTGAGAGTTGGCATGTTTAAACAAATTTAAAATGCAAATCTTTTGGCCATAATAAAATGCAACACGTCTTTTTTACAACTTCGTAATCTTAATCTATTTTTTGCCCATTATTAATTATTGTATGATGTCTCAACTTAAATCTTTTTCCATATGTTTATTTCATTTTATCTTTGTTGAGGGGGATTTTAGACATTTAACTGATAATCAAACATTTTTATAAACAACATGCCAAGTCATTTTTTTTAATGTCAATGAAGTGCTTAAAAAGCTGTATTTTTTATTCATCTAAGAAAGGTAAAAATTTGAACGTTAAGGTTAATGGCGTTGATAATATTTTTTCACCCTTGAGCGCTTTCTTGACTGATCGAGTGAGTGAATGATATCCAGTAGATTAATAGATATGTTGGTGATCGTGATGTATATATGCTAATCGATGTTCATGAGACTTGAGTGTGGCAGGGGCAGGTGCCTCCCTTAATAAGGAAAATATAAAAAGAATCTTGTGGACCAAATTATGAGTTATAAATAAATCAAGTAATGAAAGTTACCAAAAATGAAAGCATTGCTTTCTTATGTTACGGGGACAACACAAAAAGTTATGACATTCATTATTATTGTCATGAAGTTAGGTTTTCGGAAATCTTTGCTATGATTCTCTTCTATTAAAAAGACGAGTGTTTAAATTGTGGGCTTGATAGGCGTTAGTTACATAGCTTTGGGCTTTGTTGATTCACATTCGATCTTAGTTCAGTTGTTATGATTTATAATGATTCTTGTACGACTGCAGTGCTGACAGAACTTACCTGAAGAGAAAGTTGGACATTGAGTTCCAAATCCTTGAAGAGTGATATGAGATAATCGAATCATAACTTAATTAATATTGTTACCCATCTTGTTCTTGGTAAGACCATGCATAGTTAATAAATCATCAAGACCACCATGTATGATTGATGATAGTATGTATGTTTACTAACATTTATATAAGGTCATGATCACATTTCTCTAGTTGGTTGCTGCAACTAAAAGTAATTTTGAAGGTTTTTATTATGTTGTAGCTAAGGGTGAAAGGGAGGTTCTGATTTTGGCAAGCATACTACGTAACATCACTAATTTGTATTCTTTTTCTTTCACAGATTCTGTTTCTGCTTTAATTGCTTTTGCTTGCCTTCCGTTTCTTTAATCAACTTGGTTCCATTTTTTTTAAAATTTTGTCACTATACAAACATGTTGTACTGCTAGTACCAGAATTTTCTTCTATTCCATCTACATTTAAAATGTCACATAAAAAACATATATCTTTTTTCTAAAATTTTAATGACAATTTTTTATTCATTATATTATTTTATCAAAACATAATAATTAGAGTAAGATATAGTCTTGGTCCATGTGGTTTGGGCAAAATATCACTTTTGGTTAGTATTGGGATTTTGTCATGGATGGTTCCTCTCGAGGATTTTGATATCATTGTTGGTCCTTGGTAAAAGGTTTTCTCTGTTTGTTATTATCGTATAGAATAATACAAATATGTATATATATAGTCTACGTATTTACATGCAGGTACCCTATAATATGGTTAATATAAAATACCAATAATGTAGAAACAATACTACGCTAATAGTCCCCCGCAGTTCGAGCAGGAGGAGGATGAATGCTCAAACTGGATCTGAAGTTGTTGAACAAATGTCGAGGAAGACCCTTTGTAAAAATGTCGGCATATTGAAATTTCGTGGGGACATGAAGAACCTGAATGTGTCCGAGGCGAACCTTTTCACGAACAAAATGTATATCGATCTCGACATGTTTGGTCCGTTGATGTTGAACCGGGTTATTTGACAAATAAACCGCAGAAACATTATCACAGAAGACAACGGTAGCGTGACGAAGGGGAACGTGTAGTTCAAGAAGCAAGTTGCGTAACCAATTCGCTTCAGCAACCGTGTTTGCGACGACACGGTACTCGGCCTTAGCACTCAAACGAGAGAATGTGTGCTGTCTTTTGGAGGACTAGGAGAGTATGTTATCACCTAAGTAGACACAATAGCCAGATGTGGATCGGCGAGAGTCTGGGCAGCCTGCCCAGTCGGCGTCGAAATAGGCCGTGAGAGAATCCAACCGTGTAGGAGTGATTTTTATGCCATAGTCCAGGGTACCTTGAAGATAACGAAGAATACGTTTGAGAAAATTATAGTGAGGCTCGCGAGGGGCATGCATGAACAAGCACACCTATTGAACTGCATAGGAAATGTCAGGGCGAGTAAATGTCAAATATTGAAGAGCACCTGCGAGGCTCCGGTAGAGAGAGCCGTCGGGTAAGAGGGGACCATCAATGGCGCTAAGTTTGGCGGAGGTGTCAACCGGTGTTGAGACTGGCTTGCACGTTGACATGGAGGCACGTTGTATTATGTCCTTTGCAAATTGAGATTGTTGCAAGAATAATCCTGATGTGCTGTGGGTGACTGAAATCCCTAAGAAATGGTGTAAATCGCCTAAGTCGGTCATGGCAAACTCCGTGGAGAGCTTGGTTGTAATAGAATGTAAGACCGAAGAATCTGAAGCGGTCAAAATAATGTCGTCAACATAAAGAAGCAAATAGGCAGTGTGTTCCCCATGGTGATACACAAACAAGGAGTTGTTGCAGCAGCTACTTGTGAAACCGTGAGTTAAAAGAAAGTTGGAGAATCGAGTGTACCAAGCTCGTGGAGCCTGCTTGAGGCTGTATAGTGACCTTTTCAAACGCCACACATGATTTGGATGAACCGACTCGGTGAATCCTGGTGGCTGATGCATAAAGACCGTTTCATTGAGATCCCCGTGCAAAAATGCATTTTTTTACGTCTAGTTGTTTAATGGGCCATGAGCGGGACACAACAAGAGTTAATATTGTGCGAACTGTAGCAGGTTTAACTACCGGGCTAAATGTTTCAAAACAGTCAACACCAACAATTTGAGATTTACCGTTAACCACCAGTCGCGCTTTGTAGCGCTCTAGAGACCCGTCGGCTTTAGATTTATGCCGAAATAACCACATGCAACGAATAACCGGGTGGTTAGTGGGTCGTGGTACTAGTTCCTACGTGTCATTATCTTTTAATGCTTTATATTTGTTGGTCATGGTGTGTTTCCAATTGGGGTCAAGCAAGGCTTTAAGGTAGGATGTGGGAACGGGGGAGATATGGGGAGTATGGGTGACATTTAGGTTGAGTCTAGTGATTGTATTGTTTATACCAACTTTAGATCGGGTTGTCATGGAGTGAGTGTTGAATGGAGTGGGTGTGGGTGTTTGGTTTGCCGTTTGGGTGTTGGTGGAGGGGGGACCGTTAGGTGATGGTTCATGGTTGGAGAGAGGTGAGTTGGTGGGTACGGTTGGTGATGGTGGTTGTGGGACGATATGAGGCAGTGGGTTATGGTTAGGTGGAAGGGGTTCAAGAATGATTGGGGATGGGTCAGAGTCCATTGAAGTGGGAATGTGAGTAGGTGTGGAAGAGATATGACTTGATGGAAAAAGGGATTCATTAAAGATAACATGACGTGAGAGATAAATTCTTCCAGAGATCGGGTCGTAACATCGATACTCGCGAAAATTATTAGGGTAACCAAGAAAAATGCATTGAGTGGACCTAGAGTGAAGCTTATATGGGGATGTAGCTGGTAGATTTGGATAGCAAGCACACCCAAAGACTCGAAGGTGGTCGTAGGTGGGGTGGAGAAGATATAGAGCAAAGGTGGGGGTAAGGAAATTTAATCGTTTGGTAGGAAGTATGTTGTAAAGATAGGCTGCTGTATGTAATGCTTCAACCCAGAAGGTCGGGGATAAGGAAGCTTGCATTAAAAGAGCTTGGATAATATCATTAAGATGCCGAATCATACGCTCGACTTTGCTATTTTGGGGCGAGGTTTGAGGGCAAGCAAATCGAAATATAAGACCATGGTTATTCACAAAGGTTTTGAACTCGGTATTGTCGAATTCACCCCCAAATCACACTGAAAACTTTTGATAGGTTTATTGAATTGAGTTTTAATCAATGTGTGAAATTTAACGAAAGTAGGAAAAGTTTCAGATTTGAATTTCAAAGGATACACCCATACATAATTTGTGAAGTTGTCAATAAGAACCATATAATATTTGTAACCGGTTTTGCTTGGAATAGGTGAAGTCCATAAATCACAATGAACAATATCAAATGAAGAAAAAGTGCAAGATAAAGATTCGGAAAACGGTAAACGTTTGCTATTTGAAAGCTGACAAGAATGGCAAATAGTAGAGTTATGGTCTTTAGTACATGAAATAAATTTGTGAGTGGTAAGTAAATCTAAGACTTGGCGGCCGGGATGACCAAGACGGTTATGCCATATGTGAGACGTAGTGATGAGAGCTGATGGGTTTGCTGCAGGAGCGGTGAATGGATAGAGATCACCTTCACTGTTGTGGCGGGAACGGTGTTTTCCACTCGGGTAATCCTTCAAAGAAAAACCATGAGGGTCAAATTCAATAGAAACACTATTATCATGAGAGAACTTACGAACAAAAATAAGATTTTTGATGAAGTCGGGGGCTAGGGTATTTTTGAGTTGGTATGTTTTGTTGGGTAGTTTATATAAAATTGTACCAGATCCATGGGTGGGCAACGTGTTGCCATTAGCAACAAATATATGATCATTTTGAGATATTGACAGAGGGGTAGAGAATGTACCTGGGTTTGAAGTCACATGATTAGAAGCACCTGTATCCATGTACCAGTTTGGATCCGGGGGTGTGAGTTGCGTATTTTGCAAAGCAGCACCAATATCAGTGAAATTGAGTGCATCATATTGATTGCTGATTGGCGAAACATGAGTGCCCGACTGTATAATGTTGGCGGCAGGTTGACTAGGTGAGTAGTGTGGGGCTTGTGGTCGGTTGGAGAATGGTTGAGAAGTGCTTCAGGGAACAGGTTGCGTTGGGTAAGGAAACTGAGACCGGCCTCCTCCCCCCATGGCGGAGTCTACCACCAAGCCCATGGTGGAGGGTAATGAAACTGAGATCGACCTCCTCCCCCATGGTTGTTGAACCTCCCACCTCGATTTCCTCCGCGGCCACGGCCACAGTATTGTTGGAAGTTTGGATCATAGGTACGGTTTTGTGGTGTGGGTTGAGGTATCGGCGGAGATGAGTTTTGTGTGGGAACTGTGATGTTTTGTGGGGTAACAAGGGCGGATTGGTTTGGTTGTTGTCGGACAGCTTGGCGCCGTTTTTCAAGATCGAGCATGCCCCTAGCATCATCCCATGAGTAGGAGCCATGGTTGATTAGGGAGGCTGTGGTGTCATACTCGGAAGGTAGACCGCGAACTAACTGTAAGACCAGTCGTGCTTCTAAAACCGGGTACCCAACATCTTCAAGTTGACCTGCTAAGTCCTTTAGTTTTTGACAGTATTCATCCATAGATGAACACGCAATGAGTGACAGGTTGATAAATTCGTGCTCGAGGGCAGCCGCATGGGAGCTTTTGTTATTCAAAAAAATTTCCCGTATTTTACGCCAGGCATCTCTGGCGGTAGTGTCATTCTCTAGAATTCTAACCAATAGATCACCAGATAGTGTGCCATAGATCCACTGTAAGATAATGGAATCGATCTCGACCCAAGAAGAGTATGTGGGGTCAGCAGCAGTAGGAGGGTCGGTGCCATCAATGTGCTGTAAAACTTTATAGCCCTTTGCATGAAGTTTAAAAAATTTGACCCAAGATGAGTACGTGACTTTAACACCATCAAGAATGCGTACCTCATTCTGAATATTCGTGACTGTATAAACGGGATGGAGAGTAGAGTTTTTGGCAGAAAGAGGATCGCTAGCTTCTCCTGTCATTCTGGTTTTTTTGGTTTTTCGGCGGGAGTACTGCAGAAGAGGCGGTGATGATGGTGCAGTCTCAATGTTGTGAGATGGATACTGCAAGGGATCTTGATTTTCGACTGTTGCTGATCGTGATCAGAGAAGTAGAGGAAGAGGCGGTGATGGAGGAGGCTTGATCGACGATTTTAGGGTTTGGATGTGATCGTAATCACGTATCGCTCTGATACCATAAAAGGTTTGCTCTGTTTGTTATTATCATCCAGAATAATACAAATATGTATATATAGTCTACGTATTTACATGTAGGTACCCTATAATATGGTTAATATAAAATACCAATAATGTAGAAACAATGCTACGCTAATACTTGGGACTTAGGGTGATGGGTATAGTTAACAGGGTGGTGAGGCCAGGTAAGCACCGAAAATCTTTTTAATCTCCATTTTTTTGGGGCTGGTGTTCTATGTAAGGAACGACGTTGAGATGAAGAAAAAACAAGGAAGAAAGAAATAAATTAAAGGGAAAATCCTGTTGTAGCTCGTTGCCATCACCACTAACGGCCACATAACGGGAAGGGGAAGGGGGAGGGGGGAGCGTTGTTCCCCTGTGGTAACACCATTAAAGGCTATCTACATCACAAAAACGATACTCACCGTTGTCCACTCCGAGTCGTCTTAATCCTGCATGTTTTTTCTGTCCATCAATCGTACACGTCCCTCACATTGAGTTCACATATAGAGAACTCGCCAATGTTAACATACTCCACATATGTTACCTTTCCATCTAGGTACTTTCTCTTCTTGGAACTTTGGAAAAAAATACACCATGATTGATTCTCATTGGAAAAAAATCGAAAGACCCTATATAAAAGAATGATTTTTTAAGAAAAAAACATTCTTTTTCAAAGATCTAAGCTAAAACATTGATATGTTAAATTAATTGTAAACATTATTCACATTTACACAAATTGATGAACTACAAATATGCCACGTTGTGGGTTGGAACATCTTGTTTTCTTGAGAATTTTCTAATTGCAATGTTTAAGATCAAGGCAAATGATTGCAAGGAGAAAGTTGGAGAAGATGATGAACCATAGCTCTGTAAATCATAGCCTTAATTAAGTTGTTTAATAGTATAAAATGAGGTTGAAAAGACAATTTTACCATCTGAGGGACACATGCTCTCCTTTAAGTGGAATATCTTAGGTGTTGTTTTTTTTTTCTTCTCAAAAGCTCTTCTTGATACCACTCTTGTCTGCGTCTCGTAGATGGCGCACATACATTTAACCTTGCAAACCTTTTGTTTTTTAGAAGACTGCAGACCTAAAAAGGTACGAGGGCCTCTTCTCGAGGCAAACTTGGTCCATCCACTTCTTACCTCTTCAAACATCTTAGCGTGTAATTTAAAAAAAAAAAAGGAAGCAACCCTACATTATAATTTATAAGGATCAAAAGGTCTATGCTTTTCAATTTTATATTCAATTATATCTTCGTTATATAAAAGTCTCAATATTGTTTTCTTTTTTCAATGAACCGATATGGGACACATGACTTTCTTACACTATATAGTTTTTTTTTTTTTTTTTTTTTTTTTTTTTTTTTTTTTACAATTAGCATTACTTCAAATATCACAAAAAAATATAATTCAATTTAAAATAGTATGTGAGAAATATAATAGTTTTCAAACTAATAGTATCTAATAATTTAATAAGTTACATGAAACCACAATAATTAATATGTTTCATAATTCTATAAAACAAATCTTTTGAATTTTAAGTATTAATAAAAATTTTAAAAATTAAAAAAACTATAATGATAGTTGTATAATTTTAATTTAAGTATTATGAAACTATAATTATTGAAATAATCTTTTTAAGTTTCAAAAAACAAAGTTTATATACATTTTATTTTTTTTCCACAACCTGTAGACTTTAAAAGAAAACAGTTTTTTTCTTACAAAATCTAAACGTTTGATTCATGTTTTTTTCTATAGATGTTTGCAGATATAGTTCTTGTAGATATTTTACCAATTAAAAAACAAATAGCACCTTAGATGAGATGGTAACAATCTGAGGACCAGCCATGCAACTTTTGGGAACTATAGAGACGACCCATATCAATTTTCAAAAAACTGGACTCAAACTACACATGGGTGTAAACCACATGGACCAAAAGTATAATTTACTTTTTTCCCGATTTCGGTATATCAAGATCGACACCTTATCCGAAGCAGTTTGCTTTGCTAGTCTCATCCAATTTTCCCCACTCATCTTCTTCCTTGCATAACTGAGAGGGGGTTCTTACCTTCGAAGTCATGGGGCACCCAGTAGCAAGTATATAACAGTAGTATTAATTTTTGGGAAGTGGAATGGCGCTCCCATCTCTGTCGCCCACAAATAACTTTTCCTCCCCATCCTCCTATTCTGTTTCACCTTTCAGTTCCAAATTTCCCACTTTTCATCGTCAACTCAATAGTTATTGCACTCGACATCTTCTACTATTAAGGGAATGCACCAGTAGCAGTAGCTTCCTTTTCCGGGGTGGAAAAAATAACTCGGCACACGGATATTGTCATTTTTACGTTCCAAGAGAGCGGAAGACGATAACAGTGGCGGCGGCGTCATTAGGAGGTCTACTGGGCGGAATCTTCAAGAGTGGGGCTGACACCGGGGAGTCCACCAGGCAGCAATACTCTGCCACCGTCGCTCTCATCAACTCTCTTGAATCCGAGCTGACGTCTCTCTCGGACTCTCAGCTGAGGGATAGGACCACTCTCTTGAGGCAACGAGCTCGCCAAGCTCCCCAATCTTTAGACTCTATTTTACCTGTAAGCACATCTCATTTATATATCACATTTGGGATTTGGAGACCATGTATTGTTCTCTACTCATTTTCCCCTTTAAATTTGCGTAAGGATAATACAATGCAAGAAAAAAAGATAACTGACTTTATTTTTCCGGTCCTGTTGGTTCATAAACCACCTCTTGTTGGAAGACCTATATTCCTCTTTCTCTGCAACGTTCTTAAATCATTAATTTGGCTGTTAGAAGTGTTGTGCTCCGTGGCTTATCATTCTAAGTATTTATATATAATATCGTGCAGGAGGCGTTTGCTATAGTGAGAGAGGCTTCGAAGAGGGTTCTAGGTCTTCGTCCTTTTGATGTTCAACTGATAGGTAAATAAATAATTGTTTTGAGTTCAATTCGGCTACAACATCAAACCTGAAATGAGAAACTAGGCTGCTTAAAAAGCATGAAAGTTTAATGTCCATTACAATTTACAAACATGCTATGGTGATGTAGGTGGCATGGTACTTCATAAAGGAGAAATAGCTGAAATGAGGACGGGAGAGGGAAAGACTCTGGTGGCCATATTACCAGCTTATTTAAATGCTTTAAGTGGTAAAGGAGTTCATGTTGTTACTGTGAACGATTACCTTGCAAGGAGGGACTGTGAATGGGTCGGTCAAGTTGCCCGTTTTCTTGGACTCACGGTTGGCCTAATCCAGCGTATGTATACTTCTTCTTCTTCTTCTTCTTCTTCTTCTTCTTCTTCTTCTTTTGATTTATATGCCTATGCATATTATATAATGTTGAAGGTGGATGGATAACAAAGTTAAGAGGACTTTGTTATCTAACTTTCAATCCAAATAAGATCAACCCTTAGCCAAAGTCTTTCTTCATGTACCTCAAAATTCTGGTGACAAGAATTAGGTGTGATAACTAGGATTTTTGCATTTTATGTCATGTTTGTTGCAAACTGTAAAAAAGATGAGTAAGGAAGTATCATATCCAAGCACAACATAAACACTTTAGAGTGACCATATCATATTAATTAGAAAATCATCGGTACCATACAAGGCTTGACAATTTAGCTCTTTTTGTTGTTTTGTATCAGTTGGATTAAGAGTTTGTGGGCTTGGTTCATGACAACATCAAAAATTGCCCAATATTTACAGTAATAGACTCATTATGACCTAGTTTGATGAAGGCTTTTCCCTTTTGTGGGTAGGCTCAGTGCCCTTTTACCTTGGTGCCCATGTCATCCTATTGCAACTTCAAAGAACGATGTGCCCTATGCTACAACCCAGGCCCACACAACTCAAAAAACATGTCATTACTTAAATAGCATACAGATGTTATTAAGATTTTTTTGGCTGATTTTCATCTTTCTGTCTAACTGGAAAACTCAGAGTTTTCCTCTTCTTTTTCTTGTTCTTTTTGACATTTTTCCTTTCCTAATAGATGCAATTGTACTTGATTAGCTATGAGCACTGGTGTATTCTAGATCTCAGGTTTCTTAGTTGAAAGTACCCCCCTGACAATCAATTATTTGGCAGAAAACATGACAAGTGAACAAAGGAGGCAGAATTACTTGTGTGACATCACATACGTCACCAATAGTGAGCTTGGTTTTGATTACTTAAGAGACAATCTTGCCATGGAAAGTAATTTATGCTATACACAGTCTTCAATAATATTCTCTTATGCCATTCATTTTCACTTATAACTTCTTCTCTTGGTCTACAGAGTGTTGATGAGCTTGTATTAAGAGGTTTCAATTACTGTGTCATCGATGAGGTCGATTCAATTCTAATTGATGAAGCAAGAACTCCTCTTATTATATCAGGACCTGCTGAAAAACCAAGCGAACAATACTACAAAGCTGCTAAAATAGCTGCTGCTTTTGAGCGAGATATACATTATACGGTCAGGATTCAGAAAGAAAGATGCTTGCAAATATACATCCCATGTTTTTTTTTTCTTTTCTAATGTGCATCTGCCACTTGGCTATTTCTTGCAGGTTGATGAGAAGCAGAAAAATGTTTTACTGACAGAACAGGGTTATGCAGATGCTGAGGAAATTCTAGAAGTAAAGGATCTATATGATCCTCGAGAACAGTGGGCCTCATTCGTCTTGAATGCAATAAAAGCTAAAGAGCTCTTTCTCAGAGATGTGAACTATATTATACGTGCCAAAGAGGTTCTCATAGTGGACGAGTTTAGCGGTCGAGTCATGCAGGTAAGGGATTTCAGACCATATATCTTGTTTCCAAGTTGGCAGTAAATGAGGTGTATTTTATTGTGTTACAGGGGAGGCGTTGGAGTGATGGGCTTCACCAGGCGGTGGAAGCCAAAGAAAGCTTGCCCATACAAAATGAGACGGTGACACTGGCCTCAATTAGCTACCAAAACTTCTTTCTTCAGGTTCTAAGCATCTTTGTGATCTTTAGAAGTCAACTTGTTATAGTTGTTGAAGCTAATGGGATTTTTACGTTTCTATTAGTTCCCAAAACTTTGTGGCATGACTGGCACCGCTGCAACTGAGAGTTCAGAGTTTGAAAGTATTTACAAGCTCAAAGTTACAATTGTGCCCACAAACAAGCCTATGATAAGAAAGGTTCATTAATTTGAAATATTCCACCATGTGTTTTCTTTCTGTTTTTTTCATGAAATGAATATTGAAAAGGAGTGATGTGATGTGATGTTTAGGACGACTCAGACGTGGTATTTAGGGCAACCACGGGAAAATGGCAGGCGGTGGTGGTAGAAATTTCTAGAATGAACAAGACAGGGCGGCCTGTGCTTGTTGGGACAACCAGTGTTGAACAGAGTGACACATTGTCCAAACAACTCCGTGAAGCTGGAATCCCTCATGAGGTGATTCATTGAATCCTATTCCTATCTTGTTTTTCTAAGAGAAGAAGAACAACATAGGTATAAACGATAAAATGAATAATACACTCACATTATTATATTTGATATTTGGAGCAACTTAGGTTCTAAATGCGAAACCAGAAAATGTGGAAAGAGAAGCTGAGATTGTGGCACAAAGTGGTCGCCTTGGTGCAGTTACTATTGCTACAAATATGGCGGGCCGAGGAACCGATATAATTCTTGGTGGTAATGCAGAGTTTATGGCTAGGTTGAAGCTACGTGAGTTGCTCATGCCAAGGTAAGAATACAACAAAATCTATTTTTGCTTTTAGTTAGTTCCCTAAACAGCTTTCACTTAATAAATGTTGCAGCATTGTAAAGCCAGCTGAGGGAGTTTTTGTTTCTGTGAAGAAATCTCCCCCAAAGAAGACATGGAAGGTCTGTGTGTGTGTGTGTGTGTGTTTGTATTTAGCCATACATATGTATTCTCTTACTTTTGGGTGCATTTTTAGGTGAGTGAAAGTTTGTTCCCGTGTTCACTATCTCAAGAAAATAGCTTGGTGGTTGAGGAAGCTGTACATTTGGCTGTCAGTTCATGGGGTAGAAGATCTTTAGCTGAGTTGGAAGCAGAAGAGCGGCTATCTTATGCTTGTGAAAAGGTGCCACCTGTCTGTCAATAGATGATGTCTTTGTTTTTGTAACAAGTTCATTCCCTAAACAACTCTAATGTTGGGTAGTATCTATAGGGTCCGGCTCAAGATGAAGTAATTGCCAAATTGCGCCATTCTTTCCTACAAATTGCAAAAGAATATAAGACTTACACCGAGGAAGAAAGGAAGAAGGTAAGGGGCTGTTTCTTTGTGACTTAATGGGTTAACCACTTCATCTGGGCAGCTAGCTTAGCTATACATGGTTGTTTCTTTATTAAAACCTGGCTTAATGTATTAAGACACCGATTCTTTACACATTTGCCCTTCTTTTTTCCTCCTAACTCTGATGAATATTGTGAAATTTATTTTTTGGAATGTAAGGGTAAAGTGGTGATTTAGACAGCCACTTTACACATACATGACTTAATGGCCCCTAAATTGTCCTTGATCTCTCTCTCTCTCTCTCTCTCTCTCTCTCTCTCTCATATATATATATATATATATATATATATATATATATATATATATATATATATTCTTGTTTCCAAGTTCCAACTGAGACCTTCTTTGTTAAAAACAAGTGTCAAGTGTAAATGACATGAAAGAAATCAAGAATAATAAAAATGTTGTGCTTCTGTGTCACAGGTTGTAGCAGCTGGGGGACTTCATGTCATCGGGACGGAACGCCATGAATCACGGAGAATCGACAACCAGGTGCAATTTTTATAATTTAACTTAACAATTAAATAATAATAATAATAAATAATAATATATTAGTTTCCAAATGAAATGTATACAGCTGCGTGGTAGAAGTGGCAGGCAGGGGGATCCTGGAAGTTCGCGTTTCTTCCTTAGTCTGGAAGATAATATCTTTCGCATTTTTGGGGGTGATAGAATTCAGGTTTAATTTTCTCTTTTCTTTTGATATGATTATTAATGCTTAATTTGGAAATCAGTTTTAAAAAGTTGCAAGTTGTAGGGTATGATGAGGGCTTTTAGAGTTGAGGATTTACCAATTGAATCAAAAATGTTGACGAAAGCATTGGACGAAGCTCAAAGAAAAGTGGAGAATTACTTTTTTGATATCAGAAAGCAATTATTTGAGTATGACGAGGTTCTCAACAGCCAAAGAGACCGTGTCTATACGGAGAGAAGGAGAGCTCTACAGTCTGAAGATCTTCAATCTCTATTGATCGAATATTCTGAACTCACAATGGATGACATATTAGAGGTAAGCAAATGATTAATAAAAGAGGTAAAAATGATTTACCATTGTATTTTTGTTAAACTTTGTTGTAGGCAAATATTGGTTCTGATGCTCCAAAGGAAAACTGGGATTTTGAAAAGCTTATTGCAAAACTCCAGCAGTAAGTTGTAGTCTAAAGAGGTTGCTTATTTTCTCTTAAAACTCCATTAAAGATGATTTTTGTGAGTACAGGTATTGCTATCTTTTGAATGACTTGACTCCAGATTTACTGGCAAGCCAGTGTGCGACTTATGAAGATTTGAGGATTTATCTTCGTGTTTCTGGGCGCAAAGCATATTTACAGAAGAGGGTAAGAAAGAATGGATGTAAATTGTGAATTGTAGAAGAGAAGCACCACCTAATGATTATTATTATTATTATTATTATTATTATTATCATAGGATATTGTGGAGAAAGAAGCTCCAGGGTTGATGAAGGAAGCAGAAAGGTTTCTGATATTGAGCAACATAGATAGGCTATGGAAAGAACACTTGCAAGCACTTAAATTTGTTCAACAAGCTGTAGGGTTACGTGGATATGCACAAAGAGATCCTTTGATCGAGTACAAGCTGGAAGGCTACAATCTGTTTATTGAGATGATGGCGCAAATAAGAAGAAATGTTATATATTCTATATACCAGGTATCGAATCAACTCAATATAACATATATTAATATGATTGTTGTGTGGACTTTTTCATATTTGTATTCTTTTCCCAGTTTAAACCGGTGATGGTGAACAAGGATCAAGGGAAAACCAGCAACAGCAAAATAAAGGATAAGGATAATGGCTCAGTGACCCCACCACCATCATCATCTTCATCAGCCTCATCTGTCAGCGTCTGAGTAGCAGTCCAAATGGCATGGACCCCACCTGCAGATAATTGTGTATATTTGTGACCCTGAAGATAATAAGAATTTGGCCTGCCTGTAGACTGTAGAGAGGAGAGGAAAGGAAGAGGAATCATATACTTACTGTCAAGTTGCTTCATAATCATTTCCTATTTCCATAAATTAATCATACAAAAAGAATTGTGTAGCCTTCCTTGTAAACAGATCGACTTCCTTGGAAACTAATTCACAAGATTATATTATTATATGATGGTAATAAATGCTTTTAAGCTATGCATCTGACCAGGAAAGTGGAAACCATCCAAGCCCGTCATATGCATAGCATACATATTGTCTGAAAAGCATGTCATTTGCCGGGTGACTGGGTATGATATAAATTGTATGCTTTTTGTTTTGATACTTGGGAACACTACCACCACTACTGTTGTGCAAAAAAGTGTGTGCGGAATCATTTAACAAGAAGAGGTGCTTCAATAGTTGCAAAAACCCTGGACTTGTTATTTCTCCGATGAGATAGGAACACCGAACATCTATACAACGGAAAGAAAGAGGAAAAATAACTAGATACGGAAAAATGTATTAAATTCTTTCAACAAAACTTTATTCTTTCTATACCAAACTCAAAAGTGTCGTTTTAACTTTAACCACTGCCAACTGTTTTAGTCCATAGACTTATTTGTAAGTCAGAAAATAGCTTACAAAACTTCACACCTCCGTAAAAAAACAAAACAACCATTCCACCTTGAATTGAATTGGATGCTTAAAAGCTCTTTCAACTTTTAGACATCCATATCTATTAGTACGTATTTTACGTTCATTAAAATCCCGATCTTGATATTAAGATCTTATGATTTTAAAATCCTATAGGTGAAAATGATTTTAATCACACTACGATCTCGATCTCACCTCTTTAGTTTTATTATATACATGAGTTTCAAAAATCGTCTATTCAACTTGAAATCGACCATTGCGAGAAGTCTTGTAGAACATCACTATTTTATTATTTCATGTTAAACTAGGCAGAATGCACTCATAACAATCCCTTTATGATCTCATGTCTTAAGTTGTACACGATCAAAACGATTTTATTTTTTTCTAATTAAGATATTTTCTTCTTACGGTTTGTAGCAACAAAAATTATGGTTCATGCTTAAGAAGTTAAATTTGATTCCACTATTGATGTTTTTATCAACATTAAGTTATAATGTATACTTTACACCCAATATCTTTCGAGCAAATTTGAATATGAGTTCATTTTGGTAGGATCTTTCGATCTCGATCTGATCTTACAACCACAATCTTGCAAAACATAAAACAATCATAAGTAAGATCATGATCTTGACAACCTTGCTCCAAAGCAATGAGAAATCTGATACGAAAACATTTAAAACATACATGGTATCAGGGATTCTTTCTCTGCTATCCATCCATTTGCCTTATTTGCTCAACCTTAACCGACTACCATCATTGCATTGATGTCGTATTATTCATCTACTTCTCCTACTTTCTTCTCGCACCTCTCCTTTATACGATCTCCCGGCTGACAACGCTCAACCCTAGGTGAACAACAAACCCTTCAACATCACCACCACCACCCAATCTTATGCACCCCTGATCCTTGATCTAAACAAATTGCACTATGACGTATGACAAGAGCTATTTAAAACTCATTGCGTTGGATTCAGTGTTCTTGGACACCTCAATGGTGTAACATCCTAAAATACAGATAATATATATATATATATATATATATATATATATATATATATATATATTGTTTTTAAGTTCATTCAAACATAGATTACTCATAACAAATCAGTCAAATACGTATCATGGTAACATATTCTCAGAGTACAAATCCCAAAATCTCAAATGCAGAAAACATAGGGTGATGCGATGCGATCAGGCGGTCCCTTCCCCTTCAAACCGGAAGTACCTGAAACATAAATTGAAAACTGTAAGCACAAAGCTTAGTGGGTTCCCCCAAAATACCAAATACTAAACAAACATACTCCTAAGCATAGCTGGGTGCTTACCTTGCCCTTCGGTTTATTTCAACCAGATACTATCAAGCATATATGGGTGCTTGCACTCCTATTCAGTTTATTTCAACCAGATACTGTCAAGCATATATGGGTGCTTGCAATCCCCTTCGGTCTATTTCAACCGGATATCGGGTCTATTTCACCGCAACTAACACCACATAATATCACAACGGGAATCATAGATGTGTTTCCAAGCTAGGCATTATCAATGATGTAATAGTCTAGGTTAACCCTTGTAACTCTTTTTGGAGTATTAATGATTAAATATTTGAGTATTATTTTCTTAATTATTATAATTTAATGAATTAAGAATAAAATAAGCGTTAAATTTGAAGCGTGGGATAAGCCCGATATCTTTGCATAAAGATGTAGTGGTCGAAACAAGGATTCCGAAGATATAAAGAATGCCGAAATCCGAGTTATAATGAAGAAGTTATGACTTGTCGAAGTTTCGCGACAGAACCCGCAACGCTGAAAGATGTAAAAAGTGAAATTTACGTTAGAGCGATATTTAGCCTTAGTGATCTAAACGAAAGTCGTAGAGTTCGTTAAACCGAGAGCGTGCATAAAAAGAGCGCCCAAATCTGACTTCGTATGAGGAAGTTATGATTTTTCGAAGTTTCGACTTAGCAGTATGCAGCCCGAATACTTGATTTGAGACCGAGCGGTTTTTAGCCGAAACAATCTAAACAAGAATCGAAGATCTCGTTAATTGTAGTGAAACGATGAAAAGATAGGCGAAAACGGACGTCGGATGAAGAAGTTATGAATTTATAACGGAGTTTTCCTGTCCCGGCCTACTAAAAATAAATAATAAAAATAAAGTCAAAATTAGCCAACAGAGTCTAAACGAAAGTTGTAGAGCGTAGTCTCACCTACGCGTGGATATAAAGAATGTTTAAAACGGAGTTCGTATGAAGAAGATATGAATTTTCGAAGTTTATTAAATAATTAAAATTAAAATTTTAATTATTAAACCCGATATTATCCGAAGGGGAGTCACCGGACTTATCCGGGTTACGCCCAGCGTAAGGCAGCGTACCCCGATGCATGCACCGCCTCGGACTCAAGTGCTTCAATGATGCATGCAGTGACGTTTTGGTCACGTACGCCCCGCGTAACTGAGTACGCCCAACGTACGTGCGAGGCTCAGCCTCTATAAAAGGCTTGCGAGGGCAGCCGAGAGTTTTGCTCTTTTTCTCTTCTCTCTCTCCCGTTTTGCATCGTTTTGCGTGCCAGAAGTATCCCGAAGCCCCGGTATTAATCCCGAACCCAGAAGCAAGTCCCGAAGTCCCGAAGCCCGAGAAGTTCAATTCTCGAGCCGAAGCTCTGCCCGCGAGGAGCCCGGTCTTTGTGAAGATCTTCCAGATCTACCGAAGAATACTACTTCTACAAGCCGTAGTGCTGTCCGATCATCTTTTGATCAAGTGAGTGTGTGGTTACTTTCTTCTAACGCATAATTATGAAGTATTTTATACGAAATGCGTGTTATGTGTATATTTTGTTGTTATATGTGTGAATGTATATTCACTTTCTTCTATCTCATAGATATGATTTATTCTCTATGAAATACGTGTTATGTGTATGTGTCTCATCTGTTGTTTGAAATATGTATTGAATGAGAATGCTATACAGGTTTTAAACTAAGTATAAAGATATATATTTTTATCTACCAATATGTTGGGCAGAACATGCGTAGATAGTTGTGTGATAAACAGATGAGAGGCCTCGATGTTGTTTTTGATTCAGTCATCTAGCAGAGTTTAGATGACGACCACAGACTTTTCTAGACAGTCATGTGGAACGCTATTAGGTTTGCCACTTGTAGGTGTTAATGAACTTGGGTGTTCATTCGCTGTACTCCGTCCCCCTCATGGTTGCCTTATTTGACATATATTGTCGGGAAACCCCCGAATGCATGTGTTGTCGCCCCGATGAAATATTCTTAGACTAGGTCCCTTTTGTTAGTTATTTTAGGGACGTAAAGTGAGAATAATAGGAATGGGTAATTGGGTTATTGTTGGTTGATGAAAATTAATTTAATTATTTATTGTGGGTTGGAAACCCTATATGCTCACCAGGCTCCAAAGCCTGACCCACTCAGTTTAGTTATATTACAGGAAGTGGGGCACGGGCATAAGATGGATGAATCATCAAGTTGTTTTGTTTACAAGTTTGTATATGTATATATTTGTTGAATGACTTGTAATGTTATCGTTTATGCTTTATGGTCTATATCGGAACATGACATCCCGAGTTTTGATTATATAATGAAAATACATTTCTTTTTATGAAATGCTTTGGTAAATATTATTTTATCACGTTTTGTTTTTGGGAACAAATTCCGCAACTCTTTCAAATCAAAAGGATTTACTCTGGAATTATTTTAAAAGCATAAATGAAAATTGGTCTTTTCTGGCCGAGATTTTGGGGATGTCACAGTTGGTATCAGAGCATTAGTTTAAGCGAACTAGGAATTTGTAGGATTTCTAGACTTAAACTTAAAATGCTAAGTGAAATTTTGAGATGTGTGTTTGTTATGTTTTAGACACGAGCACCAGTTTATTTTAGGAAAGTTGCCTAAAATGCTTTTATGTGCTAAATGTTATATGTTTCCATATATGATATTATTTGTTCGGATCTATGGTCTGTTGCCGACCGGATCTGGAAACCTTATGTATGTAGGATTCTAAGCGTACGTCTACGATATTAGAACTAATGTGTAAACGTTTCAGAGTGATAAGGATGATTTGAATATCTATAGTGAATAAGGATCTGATTTCACCTTATTCGGTGTATAGATCAAAAATGGTGAGAACAAGAAGTGGAGTTGGAAATGCTGATGAAAATAGGAACCAACCACCAGTGATTGAGCAAATACCTGTCGTAGCAGCAGCACCTGAGCCGATAACAATGGCTGGTGTACAATTGATGATTCAGACGATGTTGGATCGTCAGATGGATGAAACGAGACGTCTGCTTCAACAGAATCGTGAAGAACTGTTAATTCAAGTGGAAGAGCCCGAAGTGAATGAAGGGCACTCGGAAGGTGGAAACTTCAGTGGATCTGTTGGTCAAGCTAACCCACCGATAGTTAGGAAAAACAACCATGATGGAAGGAATGATGGGATGGGATGCAAGTACAAGGAATTTCTAACTTGCAAACCATCGACCTTCACTGGAAAGGAGGACCCGATCGAAGTGATGGATTGGATCTCCGAAATGGAGTTAGCCTTCATGACTTGTGGTTGCAGAGGCAAGTTGCAGACTACCTTTGCAGTGCGTCAGTTCTGAGGTGGAGCCGTTCGTTGGTGGAAAACTCTAGGGAAGACTTTAAGCCCTAATGAGCCACTACAATTGTCATGGGCAGAGTTCTTGGCGTAGTTCAAGCGCAAGTTCTGCTCGGCTCAAAATCTGTTGGAATTGGAGAACAAGTTTCTGACATTAACAAAGGGCAGCATGTCAGTTGATGAATACACAAATGCTTTCACCAACAAAATGGAGTTTTCCTTGCGCATCATTCCAGATGAGCTGACAAAGGTTGACCGGTATGCAAAAGGACTCTCATGGGAGTACGCAGTTCCAGTTCGTCAGCCACCTACTCTAGAGGCAGTTATTTAGGCTGCCAAGTCTGTTGAGGACATGATCAAGGGAAGAACCACCAGCAAGGTTGAAGTTGGCGAGAAAAAAAGTTTGAAGGAACCTCAGATTCCAATAAGAAAAGCAATTTTTCGAAGTCTGATTCGAAAAAGTTTGGAGGAAAAGGAGGCGAAGCGAAATGGTGTGAGAAGTGCAAGAAAAAACACTTTGGGAAATGTAGTGAGGATGTAACCTGCTACAAGTGTGGAAAAATTGGGCATTTTGCCAATGAGTGTCCATCCAACAAAAGGATGTGTTTTGGCTGTAATGAAGAGGGGCACATTCTGAAAGACTGTCCGAAGAAGAAGGAGGCAGCTAAGCCCAACATTCCACCAAAGCCGAAGGCGAGAGCCTTCCAGATTTTACTTGAGGCTGCGAAAGATGAAGCTGATTTCACTTCAGGTACCTTTCTCGTGAACGAATTACCTTCTCAAATTTTGTTTAATTATGGAGCCAACTACTCCTTTATTTCGCATGAGTTTGGTAGGAAACTAGCCTTGCCTGTTGATAGACTAGATAATGATTTATTAGTTGAAGTTGCTAGTGGAAAGTTTGTACCTGTTATCCATCGTATGAAAAACATCTTAATCGACCTTAATGGGAATAAGTTTCACGAGGAATTATTGCCTATCGAACTTAATGGTTTCGACGTCGTTCTGGGAATGGATTGGCTTAGCGCCCATGACGCCAAGATATTATGCAAGAAGAAGATAGTTAAAGTAAAACCGCCTGGGAAAGAGTCATTTATGGTGTACGGGGACAAACGCTGAGTAAATTCTGGAATCATTTCCCTAATGAAAGCCATAAAGTGTTTGACCAAGGGATTTACATCATATTTAGCATTCGTAATCGATGCTAAGAAGGAAAATATGGTGATGCAGAGTATTCCAGTGGTGTGTGATTATCCGGAAGTATTTCCCGAAGATCTTCCTGGATTACCACCTGATAGACAAGTGGAGTTCAGAATAGGCTTGTTACCAGCAACCATGCCAATAGCAAAATCACCTTATCGATTAGCACCGACAGAGATGAAGGAGTTGATGATGCAACTTCAGGAGTTATTGGACAAAGGTTTCATTAGACCTAGTTCATCACCCTGGGGAGCTCCGGTGTTATTCGTAAAGAAGAAAGATGGGAGCATGAGAATGTGCATTGATTACAAAGAGCTAAATAAGGCAACAATAAAGAATAGATACCCGTTGCCGAGGATTGATGACCTGTTCGATCAACCACAAGGTTTAAGTTATTTTTCAAAGATCGACCTAAGGTCAGGATATCATCAGCTGAAGATAAGAGAATAGGATATCAAGAAGACTGCATTCAGAACTAGATATGGACACTACAAGTTCTTGGTTATATCGTTTGGACTAACCAATGCTCCAGCAGCATTCATGGATTTGATGAATAGGGTTTGTAATCCATTCCTTGATAAATCTGTGATAGTGTTCATAGACGACATTCTGATTTATTTGAAAAGCCAAGAGGAGCATGGCAGACACTAGCGAGAAGTGTTAGAAGTCTTGAAGAAGGAGAAACTGTATGCAAAGTTCTCCAAATGTGATTTTTGGATTCGTGAAGTCCAATTCTTGGGTCACGTGGTCAACCAAGAAGGGATAATGGTTGATCCAGCAAAGATTGAGGCTGTAATAAAGTGGGAACAACCGAAAAGTCCCACGGAGATCCGAAGCTTTTTAGGATTAGCCGGATAACGTCTTCGTTATAACTCGGATTTTAGTGATCTTTATATTTTTGAAACCCTAGACATGATATCTATCATTTATGAAATCCAGTAGATGACGTTTGAACATTTTATTTTTGAGAATAATTTCATTATATCAAAAGAAGTTATAATTCTTGACTTTTTAGGTCATTACATTGATTCGAAATATTGGGTTGTCACACTGTAGGTGTTGGTGAACTATATGTTCATTGGTGTACTCCATCCCCCTCATGGTTTCCTTAAGGACATGTATGGATCAGGAATCCCCTTAGAAGTAGTGTCCATCCCAAGGATAATCCTTAGGCTAGGTCCCTTATGATAGGTGTTTAGGGATGTAAAGTGAGGATAACAGGAACATGTAATTAGGGTTATTGTTGGTTGATGAAATTAATAAATTTATTATTGGTTGATGAAATTAATAAATCTATTATTATTTGTGGGTTGAAAACCCTATATGTTAACTAGGCTCCCAAGTCTGACCCACTCAACTTTTTATATTACATGTAGTGGACCCAGAGCATAGTTTGGATGATGAAGAGGAATTTTTGGATTATAGGCCAGTAGTTGTAAATAACTATTGTAAGGCTTATAATGTACTGTTTATGCTTTTGGTCTATATCGGAACATGACATCCCGAGGTTTTTTTATATAATGAAAATATATTTCTTTTAGAAATACTTTGACAAATTTTTATTATATTTTGTTTTGGGAACAAATTTTGCAACATCTTTTGGAAGATTAATCTGATTTTATTTTAAAAGCATAAATTAAATCGGTCTTTTCTGGCCAAGAAATTTGGGGATGTCACACTTCCTCACCCCTCTTTGCTATCATCTGCAAAAGGAACTTCCATAAATACTACTTAACTACTGCATGAACATAATTACATACTACTAATACTAGATAATTCTTTGAATGACAGGTCCGTCACTACAAAGGTTGGACTCAAACAAGAGTTGCACAATAGAGTTAAACCTATTATTCTAAAATCATCCAATCACAATAATATGTAATCCAACACATCCATCCACTAATTGGCTAGTATCGACAGAATTTCCTAAAGCATGCAACATTTGAGCACCATGTAATTCAACTCAAAACATACCCTATATAGGCCATCCTAACAAGTAACTGATTTGTCACTAGTGTGAAAATCTAAAAACTCATACATATAGGCACATAAAGACATCTTTCCTAGCATTCTGTTATGCTATTCTGAGCAGATATTTAGCCCCTAATCTAGCATGCAATTCTCATATCATAGCATAAAACATATAACTTGTATGGGTATTTTGGGAAGACTTACTTGAGCTCGGCTGATTGCACGTATCGCACCCCTTTTTATTTTATTAAAAATCCTTAGATTAAAATGATTCTTTTTATGGAACACCTAACAAACCCTCGATTTGATTCCAGGCACACCCAAGGGTATGCCCGAATCCCTCAAACCAAGGCTCTAATACCAACTTGTAACATTTCAAAATACAAATAAAATTTATTGTTTTTAAGTTCATTCAAACATAGATTACTCATAATAAATCAATCAAATGTGTCTCATGGTAGCATATTATCAGTGTACAAAATCCCAAAATCTCAAATGCGGAAAACACAGGGTGATGCGTTTGGATCAGGTCGGGCCCTTCCCCTTCGAACTGGAAGTACCTGGAACATAAAATGAAAATTATAAGCACAAAGCTTAGTGAGTTCCCCCAAAATACCATATACTAAACAAACATACTGCCAAGCATATATGGGTGCTTGCCTACCCCTTCAGTCTATTTCAACCGGATACTATCAAGTATATATGGGTGTTTGGATTCCCCTTCGGTCTATTTCAACCGGATACTATCAAGCATATCTGGGTGCTTGCAATCCCTTACGGTCTATTTTAACCGAATATCAAGTCTATTTCAACCCCAACAAGTATCACAAAATATCATAATAGGAATCACAGAGTCATCAAGCAAATACAGGCATAACTGCCAATTGTCACAAAGGCAATCATCATTCTACATCATAAACTAGTGGGTTGGCATTGGTGCATTCGACCCCTGAATACAACAAAGGAAAACTTACCTCTCGATCAATAATTAACTACTTCTGCTCTCACGATCAACTACATCAGTGCTACTCCACACCTAAATAATCATGCAAGGCTAACCTTAGATTTTCCCTTCAAAACCAAGAGTTGACCAAAAGTTAACTCATGTCAAAAGTCAACACCTAAATTGAAAGTTCAACTTTCTCCTTAGGCCACCCTCACGTCGTGGCCACTATGACTCACGTCTTGAGGATTGTATCGACCCGTACCCACGTAGCGAGTTGAATCAGTTTCACTCATCCAACAAAATCCTCAGACCAGGACAACCACCAGGTTCACGTCGTGAGTTTCCATTTCTCATGTTGTGAGATCAGTTCTGAACAACTTTAAGCATTAAGCCCTTAATCCTTTAATACATACATTGGGACTTTCCAAAACACCTTCCTCGACCCTAAGGACCATAAAAATCATAGCTTTTCATTCATGCATGTTCAATGCATGACTTAGATGCTAACTAGGTTAAAAGAAGGGTATTAAGACCAAGACTCAAGCTTGGAGTCCAAAACCCACACCAAAACTCAGATCCAAGGACTTACATGTAGAATATGTCTCAATGTTCCATAAAGTTTCCAACTTTATGGATCTCAGGCATGTTAAATAACCCAACCATGCAAAGAAAGGTTCCAAATCTTAGATCTAGAAAGTGTAAGTCAAAAAGATAGGAGCTTTATGACTTACAAATGCTTACAAGCTCAACAAATCCAAGAGGTAGAAACTAGATTATGAAAATGAAGCCCCAAAAGACCCTTCTTCCAGTTCAAAGAACCAAAAACCTCCAAGTAAGCTCTTTAAAATCACCAACAATGGCCTAAGGTCTCAAGGAGGTCGAACTTAGGGTTTTCAGGGGGCTAGAGAGTGACAAAGGCTGACGATGGGTGATCCTAGCCCTCTAATTCCATTAAATACTCAAAAATTAGGGTTTTGGGTCATCAGACCTGGCTCACACCGTGAGATCTTTTCCCTCACATCGTGAGGTTTGAGAATGCGGGCCAAATGTGTTGGGTTTTGAGCATTCTAACACTCCTAAGGTGTGCATGCAACCCTAGAAACCTTGGATCTATGTTTTCTCTATTGTACATGCAAACTTTCTTTTTCCCAAGGTTTCATCATAACTAGCATACCATGAAGTATATGTAATACAAAAACTAGTAGAATGACATACCTTTTCTTGTAGATTGATTCCTTAAGCCTTTAAGAGCCTAGCACCCCAAGTGTGATGCCTGAAATTCTTCACACAACACCACCAACAATTGGAAGAACTTGAGAGAAGTATACTTGCACTCAAAATCGGCTAGCCCTCTTTCCTTTCACATAAGTTCCGATTTTGGTAGCTATGGGGTCCTTTATATAGTGTGACACAACTAGGGTTACACCATGCAAACCCTAAAGTGCATGACTTTCCACATTCCTCATGCTTTGTGGGTTTTAACCCCCATGGAGTACCCATGGGTCACCACATGGGTTTAGCCCAGCATAAAAGATTATGGATCATAAGCCCACTATATAAGAATGGCTGATTTACACAATCAATCCCCATTTTTTTAATTAGTCTCTTTTGATCACAAAATTAATTCCATACTAATTCTTGATCAATAATAATTAAATAATATGATTTAATATTAATATACTAGAACTTATAATATATTAATAATCATAAATATCCTCTTCTCAAAAGTTCATCCTTCTGATTGTTCTGGTGCCATGCAACCCAAATGGACCATGCTACTCTTGGGTCAAGTACATACCAATTATCGTTATGGGCTTAGACACTAAATCCAACAAAATGTTCAATGGGGATTCTCACGTCGTGGCCACATTGGCTCATGTCGTGAGCCTTCTGTAAAATGCAAATTTTCAAGAATTTAAGTACCTTAAGGATTCGGATGCTACAGACGGCAACTAAACCCCTAGGCCGACAATGACTCTGAATGGCACACACTTCATTCTATACTCAAGATGTGGATTTATGGAACCATAACTTAATCACTCCTAACGGTGATCCTAAAAAGGGTGCTAGTTCCGTAACGTCCCCATTTTCAACCTAAATTTTTCATTTTTATTAGTTAAAATATATTAGAGTTATAATTACAATGTTGTGGAAACATGATTGTGAATGTGTATGTGTACAGTTAAACCTCACCCTTCTTATAGATCTTTTAAACTACCTGAAAAACATTTGTAACAACTGGGTAAGCCTTAGGCTTAGTGACTTCCCCAAAATACCATATACCACAATACATATATAATGCATACACATAATGACCTTCAACATAAAGCTGGTCCACCCTTGGCCTTTAGCACGAAGCTGGTTCGCCCCTTTTTGCCTACAACATATAGCTGGTCTGCACTTTGGCCTTTATCATAAAGCTATTCTGCCTGAGCCTATTGGCCTTTAGCACAAGGTTGGTCCGCCCTCAACTCCCCCTATAATATATATCAGTACATGTAAAGGGTACAACATGCAATAATCCAGTACTATCGACAACTAACAAAACTAGCCTAGTGGAATGGTACATGGTAACTGTATCCTAACATACTGAAGCACATAATTGAAGGGTTTTGAGCATCCTCACAACCTTAAGGTGCACATACAACCCTAAATGCTTTGGATCTATGTTTTTTCAAATTATACATGTAAAATGATTTTCCAAAGCATTTCCCTAACTAGCATATAAACATAGGTAACTGTATAACAAAAATCTAGTTAGAACACATACCTTTTCTTGTAGCTTGATTCCTTGGACCTTTAAGAGCCTACCACCCCAAATGTGTTGCCTCAAATGCTTCACACAAAATCACCAACAATGGAGGACTTGAGAGAGAATACTTGTACTCAAAAATCGGCTATGGCTCTTCTAAGAGCACTAGCGTGCCTATTTTAGGAGCCCGTGGGTTTCTTATATAGTGTGGAAAAACTAGGGTTACACTATGTAAACCCTAATATGCATGACCTTCAATATTACTCATGCTCCATGGGTTTAAACCTCCATGGATCATCCATGGGTTGTCACATGGGTTTAGCCCAATATAAGGAATCATTGATCATTGGCCCACACCATAAGAATAAATGATTTACCAAATCAACCCCTTATATTTAATTAGTCTATTCTGATCACAAAATTAATTCCAAATTAGTTCTTGATCAATACTAATTAAATAATATTATTTCATAATAATATATTAGAACTTATAATATATTAATAAATCATGAATATCCTCTTTTCAAAAGTCCATCCTTACAAATTGTTCCGATGCCATGAAACCCAAATGGACAATGCTACTCTCGGGTCAAGTACATACCAATTATTGTTATGGGCTTAGACACTAAATCCAATAGTCTCCTACTTGGATAAGTCTAATAACTATAACTATAAGTACGACGTAAGACACCGACTAGAAAGCGTAGCTCTTAAACTCCTCTGTCGAACTGAGACGCTCTATTTTAGATAAGTGATCATATAATCCTTTGTTCTCAAGATACCAGCCGGACAAATACATGGAACAACGTCTTACTTATTGTCCAACAGTTTGTTTCTCGATCTCCGATTTGTTTGACATAAAACTTAATCGAACACATCAATTTAGTTCTAATCGGGCCCGACACATAGGTCAAAACAAAATCGTCGAGGGGTCCAAAATATCGCTTTTAATCCTCTAAGGACTAAAAGGAATAGATAAAATTCAACTCATATGCTTCTACTAACTACTCATCAAATTGTACACAACAACACGTTTTATAGCATCAAGTTAATGAAGCGGTTTCGTACTATCAATGCACAACCAACTCATATCTCTTGGTTTGAAGACTTATATGATATTATCGTCTCACGATCATTGAAGATAAATTCCATGAAGTGATACAAGTGAGCGTGGGTTTAATCCAATAGTTAGACCTTATGAGCACTCATGAATATCGTAGCAAACTTTTCTATGTCTAATACAATTTAGACAAATCTACAAGCCAAATTCATGACAGTCTTCCTTCAATAGCTACTTCCAACGTATAATCGACTGTGGATAGTTTGTGTTGAAAAATGTTTTTGTATGTGACCTTGTAGGTGACCATCACTGAAATAAGATGAACTGTTTTTGTATTATCTAACAAATATTATCAGTTATTTCATGTTTCATAAATACGTGATCAAAACGGAAAATACGAAAACACGCGAAAGACAGAAAACACATAGACGAGAAAATTAGTTGTGTGACCGAATAGTTTCAACAATATATATATATATATATATATATATATATATGTGTGTATTATATATATATGTATGTATGTATTAACATTGTTCACAACACCTACAGGTTATGAACCTGCTAGCGTTCCACGAGACTGTCTAGAAGGAGTCTGTGGTCGTTATCCATACTCCGCTAAATAACTAGGTCAACAACAACAACATCCAGGCCTCTCATCTGTTTATTACACACCAACTATCTACCCATGTTCTACCCAACATATTAGTAGATAAAAAAAATATATGTTTTATACATACTTTAAAACCTGTATAGCATTTTCATCCAATACATATTTCACATAACAGATGAGGCATACCCACATAACACGTATTTCATAGAAAACCAATCAGATCTATGAGATTAAAGAGAGTGAATATACATTCACGCACATAACAACAAAATTATACACATAACACGTATTTCGTATAAAATACTTCATAATTATGCGTTAGAAGAAATTAACTACACACTCACACATATAAACAACAATATACTTAATACACTCAAATCATACTTGTATTATTATCGTGTTTATGAAAGGTAGTATACACTCACTTGATCAGAAGATGATCGGACAACACTACAACTTGTAAAAGTAGTAATCCTCAGCAGATCTGGAAGATCTCTACAAAAATCAAACTTCTCGCAGGCAGAGCTTCGGCTCGGAAACCGCACTTCTCGGGATCTCGGGACTTGCTTCGGGACTCGGGAATATTACCGGGGCTTCGGGGTATTTCTGGCATGCAAAACGATGAAAAACGGGAGAGAGAAGGGAGAAAAATGGCAAAAGAGCCAGCTGCCCTCGCATCCTATTTATAGGAGGCTGAGGCCTCGCAGTACGCGGGGCGTACTGCTCCGAAATCGTAAGCGCATGCGTCATCCGAAGTCCTCGAGTGCAAGTGTTGACATCCTTCGCTGTATGCGGGGCGTACACGAGTACGCGGGGCGTACCTCGGATGAGTCCGGTGACTCCTCTTCGGATAAGGCCGGATTTAATAATTAAATTTAATTATTAAATATTTAATAAACTTCGAAAATTCATATCTTCTTCATACGAACTCCGTTTTCGACGTTCTTTATATCCACGCGAAGGTGAGACTACGCTCTACAACTTTCATTTAGACTTCGTCGGCTAATTTCGAATTTATTTTTATTATTTATTTTTAATAGGCCGGGACAGAAAATTTCGTTATAAATTCATAACTTCTTCGTTTGACGTCCGTTCTCGCCTAACTTTTTATCGCTTTGATACTAACAACGAGATCTTCGATTCTCGTTTGGATCACTAAGGCTAAATATTTCTCTAATGTAAATTTCACTTTTTATGTCATTCAGCGGTGCCGGTTTTGTCGCGAAACTTCGACATGTCATAACTTCCTCGTTATAACTCGGATTTCGGCATTCTTTATATCTTCAGAAACCTTGTTTCAACTACTACAACATTATCTAAAGATATCAAGTTTATTTTACACTTAAATTTTGATGCTTATTTTTATTCTTAATTAATCAAACCACATAATTAAGCAATTAAGCACAAAATACATAATACTCAAATAATACACTTCTATTATTTCAAAACGGGTTACAAAGGTTAACCTAGACTATTACATTGCTAAAAATGGCAAGCCCAGAAACACAGGCGTTACAATTCTCTCCACCTTAGAATGATTCCGTCCCCGGAATCACACCTCAACAAACAAATGCGGATAGCGACCCATCATGTCACTCTCCGTCTCCCAGGTGAGATTCGGCCCATTCGTGTGTTTCCATCGGACAAGCACTAACTCGACCATCTTGCGTCGCAACTTCTTAGTCTTTCGGTCAACAATTGCCTCTGGTTCTTCAATCAACCTTTTGTTCTCATCGATTCTCAACCCCGAAAGTGGAATCATGTCGGGAACTTCCCCCGTGAACTTCCGTAAATAACACACATGAAAAGTGTTATGAATTCCATTCAGTTCTTCTGGTAGTTCGAGCTTGTAAGCTTGGTTCCCAATCCTCTGAAGAACTTTAAACGGTCCAATAAACCTTGGACTCAACTTTCCCCTTTTACCAAATCTTATAAGTCTCTTCCACGGTGAGACTTTAAGCAAAACCGTATCCCAACTTCAAAAGTCATCGGTCTTCACCTTTTGTCAGCATAGCTCTTTTGATGATCTTGAGCCGCTAACATTCTTTCCCTAATTATTTTCAACTTTTCAGCAGTTTGATGAACCATCTCCGGTCCCATAAACTGCTTTTCCCCAGCCTCAAGCCAACAAGACGGCGTACGACACTTTTGTCCATACAAAGCTTGGTAAGGTGCCATCTTAATGCTCGAGTGGAAACTATTATTGTAGGAAAATTCTACCAACGGTAAATGTTCATCCCAGTTACCTAGGAATTCCAAGGTACATGCTCTTAGCATATATTCAAGCGTTTGTATCGTTCGTTCGCTCTGGCCATCAGTCTGCGGATGGTAAGCTGTACTTAAACACAACTTGGTATCCATTTCCTCTTGTAGACTTTTCCAAAACCTCGAGGTGAAACGGCTATCACGATCCGATACAATCGTTAACGGAACACCGTGAAGCCTCACAATTTCCTTCACGTAAGAATTTGCAAGCTTTTCCATAGACCATTTCTCCCTGGCTGCTATGAAATGCGCACTCTTAGTGAATCGATCAACGACCACCTAATTCATGTCGTGACCATTCTTTGTTCTGGGCAGTTTAGTGACAAAATCCATAGCAATGCCTTCCCACTTACCCATAGGCACAGGCAATGGTTCTAAACTCCCATATAGTTTCTGATGTTGTGTCTTGACTCTCGCACAAGTCACACACTCAGCCACATACTTTGCAACATCAAGCTTCATCGTCGGCCACCAGTAGTAGGGTTTCAGGTCCCTATACATTTTAGTGCTACCGGGATGAATCGAGTACATGGTTTTGTGAGCTTCTTCCATTAGAAGATCTTTGATTCCTCCTGTCTTAGGTATCCAAATCCGATCCTGGAACACCTTCAGCCCATGACTGTTTACACCGAACACCAACGTTTTGCCCAAATGTTCCTCCTTTCGGTCATTCTTTTCATAAGCTTCCTCTTGAGCTTTCTTTATACTTTCCACAATGGTCGAGACAACTTCAATTCCCAACTCTCTTGGCCTTTTCCTTTCAAGATTGACTTTCCGACTGAGAGCATCAGCAACAACATTAGCTTTACCCGGATGGTAAATTATCTCACAGTCGTAGTCCTTGAGTAATTCCAGCCAACATCGTTGCCTCATATTTAACTCTTTCTGATTGAAGAGATATTGGAGACTCTTATGATCAGTGAAAAGTTTGCACTTCGTGCCATAGAGGTAATGCCTCCATATTTTCAGAGCGAAAACTACCACTGCCAACTCCAAATCATGAGTCGGGTAATTCTTTTCATGCTCTTTCAGCTGTCGAGACGCATATGCTATCACCTTTTCTCTTTGGGTCAAAACACAACCCAATCCAACCCCAGACGCATCACTATAAACAGCGAAGTCTTCAACTCCATCGGGTAGAGAAAGTATCGGTGCCTCGCATAATTTCTTCTTTAGATTCTCGAACGCTTCTTTATGCTTCTCACTCCAAGCATAAGTAGCTCCTTTGTGGGTCAAAGCTGTCAACGGAGTAGCGATCGAAGAAAAACCTTGGATAAACCTTCGGTAATATCCGGCTAATCCCAAAAAGCTTCGGATCTCCGTGGGACTTTTCGGTTGTTCCCACTTCATTACAGCTTCAATCTTTGCTGGATCAACCATTATCCCTTCTTGGTTGACCACGTGACCCAAGAATTGGACTTCACGAATCCAAAAATCACATTTGGAGAACTTAGCATATAGCTCCTCCTTCTTCAAGACTTCTAACACTTCTCGCAAGTGTTTGCCATGCTCCTCCTGGCTTTTCGAGTAAATCAGAATGTCATCTATGAACACTATCATAGATTTATCAAGGAACGGATTACAAACCCTATTCATTAAATCCATGAATGCTGCTGGAGCATTGGTTAGTCCAAACGACATAACCAAAAACTCATAGTGTCCATATCGGGTTCTGAATGCAGTCTTCTCTATATCCTGCTCTCTTACTTTTAGCTGATGATATCCTGACCTTAGGTCGATCTTCGATAAATAGCTCGAACCATGTAGTTGATGGAATAGGTCATCAATCCTCGGCAACAGATATCTATTCTTTATTGTTGCCTTATTCAGCTCTCGGTAATCAATGCACATCCTCATGCTTCCATCTTTCTTCTTCACAAATAACACTGGAGCTCCCCAGGGTGATGAACTAGGTCTAATGAAACCTTTGTCCAATAACTCCTGAAGTTGCATCATCAATTCCTTCATCTCTGTCGGTCCTAATCGATAAGGTGCTTTTGCAATTGGCGTTGTTCCTGGTAACAAGTCAATTCTGAACTCCACTTATCTATCAGGTGGTAATCCAGGAAGATCTTCGGGAAATACTTCCGGATAATCACACACCACAGGAATGCTATGTTGGGTTATGAGCATTCTAACACTCCTAAGTGTACATGCAACCCTAAATACCTTGGATCTATGTTTTCTCTATTATACATGCAAATATGAACATCCAAGGTATTATCCTAATCTAGCATACAATATTATCAATATAACAAGATAGAATACATACCTCTTGATGGTGCTTGTCTTCATGAAGCTTGAGTGCTTAGTGCCTCAAGTGTGACACCTCAAATGGTTCACACAACACCAAATACACTTGGAATAACTTGAGAGAAACTAGAACACTTCATGAAATCGGTTAGCCCTCTCTAGAATAATCTAGTCACCGATTTTGGGAAGAATAATATCTTTATATAGTGTTACAATTAGGGTAAACCCTAATTGTCATGACTTTCCATTTCCTTGGATCCATGGGTTCAAATACACCATGGAGCATCCATGGAGCATCATATGGGTTTTGGCTCAACTAGATAATCCATGGAGCATTAGCCCACTATATAAGTATGGATGATTTACACAATCAACCCATATATTTAATTAGTCTTCTTTTGATCACTTAATTAATTCTAGATTAATTCTTGATCAATACTAATTAAATAATCTCATTATTCTTATTATTAATATACTAGAACTTATAATATATTAATAACCGTAAGTGTCTTATTTCTCTCATTATAGTCTATCCAAGTGCATGATGCCATGCAACCCAAATGGACCATGCCGGGTCGGGTCAAGTCTTACCAATTATAGTTATGGACTTAGACATTAATCCAACAGTCTCCCACTTGGATAAGTCTAAAACTATTATTGCGTATGACTTCAGGAACCAACTAGCAATCGTAGCTCTCAAAAGCTTCTGTCGAACTCTGACCTTGTAGATGAACTCTGATTTTTGTCAACGACTTGTCCATTAGATAAGGGATCATATATTCCTCCATTCTAGATGGACTGAGACATGGATTATAATCATTCTCTCTGTCCATTAGTTGTTTCCCGATTTCCGATTTATGACGACTGACTAATTGAACAAATCAAATCAGTCCTGGCCCGGCCGAGCACTTCCATTTGTCATCATCAAATCATCGAGGGGCCCACAGATATCGCTTTCATCCCGAAGGTAAAAGGAATGGATAAACTTCGACTCATATGGCTTGTTCTACTACTTGTTGAATCATACACAAAGGCACGTTTTATAGCACCGAGTTACCAAATGCAGTTTCGTGCAATCAATGTACAACCAACTCATATTAACAACTCATATCTCTAGGTTTGAAGAATATAAGATATTATCGTCTCATGATCACTCGTGATAAAATCCATGAAGTGATTCCAATGAGCGCGGGTTGAATCCAATACTCAGAACTTATGAGCACTCATGAGTGTTGTAGCCCTTTGTCCAACAACTTAGACCTCTACAAGCCAACCCATGACAGTCTTAATTCATATCTACTTCCAACATATGACCGACTGTGGATGGTTTGAATAACTTAGTCATTCCGGAAGAATAACCTAGTTTATTCGGGAAGTCAAAACATGCAAAGTGAAACACAATAATAATTGAATCCAATATGGTCTCAGAACTTATGAATATAAATAAAACTCCTTTTATTTATCACCATATGATTACACATTATCCATTGTATATTGTTTCAGCTATCAACATTATTCTTGAATTTAAAACAATAGTTGTCCCATGCTCCAAGCATGCACACTATGTTTTTTCTAAACAATAGTCATGCCATACACCAAGTATGCATACTATGTTTGTCTATGATCTTTACTTTGTGAACTAGATCAATTGAACATAACTTCAATGATTCTTTTCCCACACTCCCAAATCCTTACTGCAAATGCAAGAATTCCAAATTCATGTCATTTACTGAAATCTGTTAGATTCTAAACTTATATGCCTCGATCCTCTTGTAATGATTATGCACAAAGTCAGAAAGACTTTGCAACAATCATTACAGAGTATTCCAAAGGAGATCAATTCCTTGGAAACATCCTTCTTGCATTAAGTTTCCTTAATCTTAAACAGATTGGAAAAATTCTAACTTTGAAACATTTCCAGATTCCATTTTGACTATCACTTCTGAACAAGAGTTGCCTCCTTACAGATTATGTCAATATGGTCCTTCCAGAATTATCACTATACTTCCAATTGTCCTTGAGAAACCAGTCTTTGGTAAACCTTAGATTGTTCTCGACAATTGTTTAATCCTTTTTAGTCATATCCAGTTCTAAACCTTTTCCATTCTTAACGCCCTAGGCATTTGGAAAATTTTAGAAAGGATGAATATAGCACATGTAATCGATCCTATATCCAAAGCATATGGGACACGATTCATGATGTCTCACATAAAGACTAAACCAGTCTTTTGCTATAACATTTCCATTTCAATTTGCCAAGTTCTCATAATTCAGATTATGAAAAGGGATGCCGTAATCATAATTGAATTTAAGAACGCAAATAATGGACCCATATACAGAATTTCCTTATGTTGAGCCATTCCAACATGAAATTCATATATATCCTTGACTAAATGATTAAAACCTCACGATCTAAGCTTATAGATTTGAGATGAAGTATAATTTCCTCTCCCTTAATTATAGCAAAACAACTTTTTCCCAGTTGAAACTTTTGTTTTCTATAATTAACATTGCTAGCTTGCAATACTTATCGTAATTATCATGCTCCCACTAACATGATGATTATTAGCATAACACTTATGCTCCCACTAGCTTTGACATATACTCAGAAAGCTCGACTTCTAGAAATCAATACTTTATTGACTTTCTTACCAAAGTTCAGATTTCTGATACTAGATTGTTTTGATAAGACTTTATCAAAAAACATACACCTTCCCTTAGATAGCTCATGGGTGTGTCACAACAATTTTAAGAACTATGAAAAGGGATGCCGTAATCATAGTCTTGATCGTTTTGACCTTTTCCATTTCTCACAAGTCCAAGTTAGTGTGCCGGTAAACCACACACGCTCCACTAACGACTTTGAGATCACAATTGCTATCTAGCTAAAATCTACTTAGTGGAAGTGTTTCCTCACCATCATTTTCATGAATCGAAGAGAAACCTTATGACACTTAGATTTAATGGTGTATGTGTTCTTATCCACGTGAATTGTCAAAACCATAGTCACAAGACAAGGATAATGACAAATCCAAACTCATATGGACTGAACTCAATCTTAATTTCTTGCCACCTGGTAGCTCAAGGGCCTACCATTGCTTCCAAGTTGTTGTGCAACACATTGAGAACTCTAAGAACTCATATGCAAAGCCAACTTTAACTGGAATGGGCACAGAATATGTCAACACGATAGGTTATAAACCTTAAGTCGTGTGCTAGTGAAGAACTTTAGGTTTCATTCTTGATTAGTTCTTGAGACTTTCAAGACCTTTAAGACTCCCACTGTCCTCTTGACCTATAAGACTCCCTTGTCAAACATCCAAGAGATAGTGTGGATTCTAATCAAGACAAACACTTCACACAATTGGCCTAAGTTGGTCTTTGTTTTATCCAAAACATCACAACTTACCAATTTCAAATGTACAAGAGTAGAAAACTTTTACTCTTACATTTGATAAGTGTTTTTAAACCTTCTTTAAGACATGTCACTCAAATTACAATCTTGGAGTATGACTCTAAGACTTGTATTGGAACGAAGTATGGCTCATCTTCTTGATTTAACCATTTCAACAATTCAAGATCCCTTCTTCTTAGTCATAAGAATGCACTAAGACTTCCTTAGAGAACTAATTTTGATATGGTTTCTTAATCATTAAGATGATCACAAAACTGATACTAAAGTACTCTCCCATCTTTTCAGATTTGAGAAACTTTTATCCTTCTGCCTAATTTGATTCTTCTTATTCGCTCTGCCTTACATTTGGAACCTTTTCCAATGTCTCAGAGTTACACTTAAGCTTGTAAGTATAATCATATTTACTGAGCTTTAGTAAACTATGACGAATAGCCTTCTATCTTTTGTGGTGGACTTAATCAGTGCACATGACAATGTACTCGATCCCTTAGTCCATTACTTGACTCACACATTCATGTGAATAAGTAATTAGTCTTAATTTTCCAATACTTGAAAGTTCTCATTCATCATGCTATACAACTTGCATGATTCCAAGTCCCGGTCCAATTGAGACTTTGGATGATGAGAATCTTTCCTTATTTGGTAAATTTAGACGTTACCACAAATGAAGGAATCAATTTCATATTTCCACTCTTGCTATTAATGGAATCATATAAGCAACAATTTTTCCTCAAATGCCATTGTAAGGATATTTTAAAATAAATAAAATCAAAATTTTCTTTTTTTTATTTTAAAACTATGCGGAAAAACTTATCCTTACAATCCATATGAAAACTTGTTGTTATCTATTCCTTAGCAATATCTCATAACTCCTAAGAAGTAGCTCAAGAATCCGATCTTCAAACTACACGATAGAAATCCATCTATGCGATCAGATTCAGCATATTCTTTCTTTAAGTTCCTTTATTTTTCTTTGATTCTTAAAACATTACCATGTGACCCAGTCACATCATGCATCAAGAATCTCAGAATAGAAACTTAACAGAGTTAGAGTAGTGGACTTTACCTGAAGTAGAGTCAATCTAATTGACTTTAACACCCTTAGGTAAATTTGGCAGCTTCGCAAATAATGACCCTTTCTTTGGCAATATAAACATATGGACCCTTTGATAATGGTACACGGGACTATCATAGACTTAGTTTTTCTCTTTACCATTTGTTCAACCGAGTTGACTATGGCCGATCCCTTTCCATTGGGAAGAGAATGTTTTTTCTGTATTTCCAGTGTCACCATTGTCAATGTCCATAAAGCTTCAGGAAGTTGATCTTAACAATAGATAAGATCATTAAGGGTCTTTTCATAGTCTATTTCATAGGTGTCCCAAAGGAACTCACTATGTGACTTAGAAAGTAATTGAGCCACTAACTTTCTCAAGACTTTGACACCCAACTCTCCCGGCTTGTCAATATATGACTACATCTCCAAGATGTGATCACACCTAGACCTTGTCTTGCCAATAGGGTTCGAGTGACTTTAAAATTTTAAAGAACTTGTGGGGTAGGGAGAATAATTGGAGGAGGAGAGAGAAGTATGATATCCATGGGACATCATCTTCATTAGGAAAGCTTGTTTCAAGAGATTTGGGAAGATCATAAATGTCTAATCCAGACATGTTATGGGAGATATTCAAGATAGTTGATCTTTGAGTCCTTAATATGACACCCAATATGAAAATATTAAGGCTAGGACCCAACAAACTATTTTATAACTTAGAAGAGGTATGCCGTAATCCAAGCTATAAAACAATTTGAAGGTAGGTGAATGACGATTCACCAATTTCCACCAAGATAAACGAAATGTATTATTAGGTTTTAATTGGTTTTGAAACTCCTAGATCTTTTGAGATTCATTGAACTGTTCAATGGCATGTTTCAATCTCGAGTGTGCCCTTCAAGTTTTGTGACTGGGATGCCGAGGATCACAAAACAAGGTGTGAAGTAACCATGCAAATTACTGGGTACCCTTAAGTGTTTATCCCTCAATCGATGTGCCGGTTAACCACACACGCTCCATCGATACTATGATAAACATTAAGTTACCCTTTGCCTACCTTGTTAAATACGAGTTAGTGTGCCGGTTAACCACACACGCTCCACTAACCGACTCAAACAAAGTGCAAAGTGTAATTTCATGGATTAGCACCTTATTCACATTTTCCTAAGTAACTAAGATTGGGTATTATTAAAAGTTTAGTTACTTAGTATTTATCATTAATACTTTTAATGAAGGGAGAATTATAGTCATGTCAAACCCGTTCGGCTAACGACCCTCCACCAGTCAAGCAAGCGGTGGGTGAGAGTGGACACCCATTAAGTTGCCATTTTATAGGCAACAACCTTATACCCACCTTATAGACCGGCTTCGTGAATGAGGCGTACTAGCGGTAAGACCGACTTTACTCTTATACATATATATATTATTAACTTTTAATATTATAAAGTATAAGGGTTGAATTTTAACTTTTAAAAATTCTAAGGGCTAACTTGGAATTAAAGTATTCATAAGAGAAAACTTTACAAATTCCAAAACTTGAGGGCAAGTTTTGAAACTATTCAAAACTAATTAATTCCATAACTTATGTATTTAAAGTAGTTTTAATCCAAAAACTCTTCAAGTTCCATAACTTGTGGACAAATTATGGAAGACTTTAAACTAATAAAGAATTAATCTTTTCTTTATTTTATAACTTATGGAATTAATTAAGGTTACATATTTTATTTATTTATTTATTAATGAAGTGACTCTTGAACCTCCATAACTTAAGGACAAGACTCTTCATCTTTTTTGTAACCTTTGCCAACTTTATGAGTTTTATGAGTCTTTAATGTGACTCTTCATGTAACTTAAGGATAAGTTACACAAACACATTTTATACTCAACTCTTAGATTAATTTGGATTGAAAACAACTTTTTCACTCAACTTTTCTATTAATCTAAGCAACTCATAAGAACAAGATAATTCAAATCAAACTTTTTCATGTAATTAGTCTAACCTTTAAACTAATACAAAACATGAATCTATTGACAATTATCTTGAAAATGGATTAGCATGAACATTACCACATTTAAAAACAAGTTTATAAGTTCAAAACACCTTAGGGTAATGTTCCTAGTCCATTTCTAGCCAAAAACCTCGAAGATATGCTGTCTGGGGTCCAACTCGTCGAGTGCATGAACTCAACTCGGTGAGTTGGATGCATTTTGCCTTGGACTCGTCGAGTCCCTTCATGGACTCGGCGAGTCAGCTGGGCTGACAGCATCAAAACTCGATTTTTCAGCTTCTATTGCAGGTATAACAAGAAAACAAGCCTAGGCTCTGATACCACTGTTGGGTTATGAGCATTCTAACACTCCTAAGTGTACATGCAACCCTAAATACCTTGGATCTATGTTTTCTCTATTATACATGCAAATATGAACATCCAAGGTATTATCCTAATCTAGCATACAATATTATCAATATAACAAGATAGAATACATACCTCTTGATGGTGCTTGTCTTCATGAAGCTTGAATGCTTAGTGCCTCAAGTGTGACACCTCAAATGGTTCACACAACACCAAATACACTTGGAATAACTTGAGAGAAACTAGAACACTTCATGAAATCGGTTAGCCCTCTCTAGAATAATCTAGTCACCGATTTTGGGAAGAATAATATCTTTATATAGTGTTACAATTAGGGTAAACCCTAATTGTCATGATTTTCCATTTCCTTGGATCCATGGGTTCAAATACACCATGGAGCATCCATGGAGCATCATATGGGTTTTGGCTCAACTAGATAATCCATGGAGCATTAGCCCACTATATAAGTATGGATAATTTACACAATCAACCCATATATTTAATTAGTCTTCTTTTGATCACTTAATTAATTCTAGATTAATTCTTGATCAATACTAATTAAATAATCTCATTATTCTTATTATTAATATACTAGAACTTATAATATATTAATAACCGTAAGTGTCTTATTTCTCTCATTATAGTCTATCCAAGTGCATGATGCCATGCAACCCAAATGGACCATGCCGGGTCGGGTCAAGTCTTACCAATTATAGTTATGGACTTAGACATTAATCCAACATGCTATGCATCACCTTCTTTTCCTTCTTAGCATCAATCACGAATGCTAAATATGATGTACATCCCTTGGTCAAACACTTTCTTGCTTTCATTAGGGAAATGATTCCAGAATTCACTCGGCGTTTGTCCCCATACACCATAAACGATTCCTTCCCAGGCGGGTTCACTTTAACTATCTTCTTCTTGCACAATATCTCGGCATCATTGGCACTAAGCCAATCCATTCCCAACACGATGTCGAAACCATTAAGTTCGATAGGTAATAATTCTTCGTCAAACTTATTCCTATTAAGGTCGATTAAGATGTTTTTCATACGATGGCTAACAGGTACAAACTTGCCACTAGCAACTTCGACTAATAAAGCATTATCTAGTCTATCAACAGGCAAAGCTAGTTTTCTACCAAATTCATGTGATATAAAGGAGTAGTTGGCTCCAGAATCAAATAAAATTTGGGCAGACAATTTGTTTATGAGAAAGGTACCTGAAGCGACATCAGCTTCATCTTTAGCGGCTTCCAGTGTCATCTGGAATGCTCTCGCCTTTGGCTTTGGCGGAATGTTGGGTCTAGCTGCCTCCTTCTTCTTCGGGCAGTCCCTCGACATGTGTCCCTCCTCACCACAACCATAACAAACTTTCTTAGTGAGGGTACATTCATTGGCATAGTGACCTGGCTTTCCACACTTGTAGCATGTGGCCACTACCTCACATTTTCCATGATGCTTCTTCTTACATTTGTCGCACCATTTCGCTTCGCCTCCACTTCCCCTCGAACCAGACTTCGAGAACTTGTTTTTCTTATTGGACCTTGAAGTTCCATCGAACTTCCTCTTTTCACCAACTTCTATCCTTTCCAGACCATTTTCCTTCTGCTGGGCCTCCACATTCTTAGCTGCACGAACAGCCGTTTTCAGAGTAGTTGCCATCTTGACTGTCGGACCAAAGTCGGCAGGCAGTCCATTAGCAAACCTCTCAATCTTGGAGAGTTTCGTTGGCACTAGGTACAAAAATAATTTCATTTTCTCGGTGAATGCCATAGCATAGTCGTCTACGCTCATCCTCCCCTTCTTCAAGTTTTGGAACTCATTGTTCAGATCAATTAGATCTATCTCTGAACAATATTGCACCCTTAACTGTTCCAAGAACTCCTCCCATGACATTTTCAAAGCTTCTCCTCGTGGCATAGTATCTGCCAACAACTTCCACCAACTTAATACTCCAGTCTTCAGTTGTCTGACTGCAAAGACAGTCTTCTGTTTGTTGCTACAGTCGCAACTTTTAAATACCATCTCCATTTCGGAGATCCAATCCATTATTTCAACAGGCTTTGGGCTCCCAGAAAGACTTGGCGGTTTGGCGCCCAAGAAATTCTTGTACATTCGCCCATCGTTGTTGTTTCTCCTTTCCGGATTGTTCCTTCGTTCTTCTTGAGTCCCAACTTGACTCATAATGCGACTATTGTTCCCTTCCTCCGATTGCTCGGGAATCAATTCAAGTTCCTCAATAGGTATGATAGGTTCGTCCCTATTATTATGCAACATTTGTCGCATCTCCTCCCTTTGTTCGGCTAACATAGCCCGAATCATGGCTTGCACTCTAGCCATGGTGATCTGTTCTGGTGCTGCTGCTACAACAGGTGCTTGCTCAATCACTGGCGGTTGATTCCTGTTTTCATCCGTGTTTCCAACGCCCCTCCTTGTTCTCACCATTTTTGATCTACACACCGAATAAGGTGAAATTTAGATTTTCGTTCATGATAGATTTCAAATCATCCTTATCACTCCGAAACGATTGCATGCTAGTTCTAATATCGTATACATACGCATAGAATCCTAAACACATAAACCTTCAGATCCGGTTGGCAACAAACCGTAGATCCGAACAAATAATATCATATATGGCAACATATAACATTTAGCACATAAAAGCATTTTAGGCAACTTTCTTAAAATAAACTAGTGCTTGTGTCTAAAATTTAACAGACACACACCTCGCAATCTCCACTTAGCATTCTAAGTTTAAGTTTAGAAATCCTACAAATTCCTAGTTCGCTTAAACTAATGCTCTGATACCAACTGTGACATCCCCAAAATCTCGGCCAGAAAAGCCCGATTTTCATTTATGCTTTTAGAATAATTTCAGAGTAAATCCTTTTGATTTGAAAGAGTTGCGGAATTTGTTCCCCAAAACAAAACATGATAAAACAATGTTTACCAAAGCATTTCATAAAAGAAATGTATTTTCATTATATAATCAAAACTCGGGGTGTCATGTTCCGATACAGACCAATAAGCATAAACGATAACATTACAAGTCATTCAACAAATATATACATATACAGACTTGTAAACAAAACTACTCGATGATTCATCCATCTTACACCCTTGCGCCACTTCCTGTAATACAAATGAAACTGAGTGAGTCAGGCTTGGGAGCCTGGTGAGCATATAGGGTTTTCAACCCACAATAAATAAATTATATTTAATTTCACCAACCAATCACTATCCCGATTACCCATTCCCGTTATCCTCACTTTACGTCCCTAAAACGACATCTATCTCAAGGGACCTAATCTAGGATTTTCATCGGGACGGACATTACTGCTAAGGGGTTTCCTCAACAATAGATATCCTAAAGGCAACCATGAGGGGGATAGAGTACACCGGTGAACACATCGTTCAGAACACCTACAGGTTATAAACCTGCTAGCGTTCTACTAGACTATCTAGAAGGAGTCTGTGGTCGTTATCCATACTCCGCTGAATAACTAGGTCAACAACAACAACATCCAGGCCTCTCATCTGTTTATTACACACCAACTATCTACCCATGTTCTACCCAACATATTAGTAGATAAAAAAAAATATATGTTTTTATACATACTTTAAAACCTGTATAGCATTTTCATCCAATACATATTTCACATAACAGATGAGGCATACCCACATAACACGTATTTCATAGAAAACCAATCAGATCTATGAGATTAAAGAGAGTGAATATACATTCACGCACATAACAACAAAATTTTACACATAACACGTATTTCGTATAAAATACTTCATAATTATGCGTTAAAAGAAATTAACTACACACTCACACATATAAACAACAATATACTTAATACACTCAAATCATACTTGTATTATTATCATGTTTATGAAAGGTAATATACACTCACTTGATCAGAAGATGATCGGACAGCACTACGACTTGCAAAAGTAGTAATCCTCAGCAGATCTGGAAGATCTCTACAAAAATCGAACTTCTCGCGGGCAGAGCTTCGGCTCGGAAACCGCACTTCTCAGAATCTTCGGGATCTCGGGACTTGCTTCGGGACTTAGGAATATTACCGGGGCTTCGGGGTATTTCTGGCACGCAAAACGATGCAAAATGGGAGAGAGAAGGAAGAAAAATGGCAAAAGAGTCGGTTGCCCTCGCATCCTATTTATAGGAGGCTGAGGCCTCGCAGTACGCGGGAGTACAGTAGTACGCGGGGCGTACTGCTCCGAAATCGTAAGCGCATGCGTCATCCGAAGTCCTCGAGTGCGAGTGTCGACATCCTTCGCTGTACGCGGGGCGTACACGAGTACATGGGGCGTACCTCGGATGAGTCCGGTGACTCCTCTTCGGATAAGGCCGGATTTAATAATTAAATTTAATTATTAAATATTTAATAAACTTCGAAAATTCATATTTTCTTCATACGAACTCCGTTTTCGATGTTCTTTATATCCACGCGAAGGTGAGACTACGCTCTACAACTTTCGTTTAGACTTCGTCGGCTAATTTTAAATTTATTTTTAATAGGTCGGGACAGAAAATTTCGTTATAAATTCATAACTTCTTCGTTTGACGTCCGTTCTCACCTAACTTTTTATCGCTTTGATACTAACAACGAGATCTTCGATTCTCGTTTAGATCACTAAGGCTAAATATCGCTCTAACGTAAATTTCACTTTTTACGTCATTCAGCGGTGCCGGTTTTGTCGCGAAACTTCGACAGGTCATAACTTCCTCGTTATAACTCGGATTTCGGCATTCTTTATATCTTTGGAAACCTTGTTTCAACTACTAAAACATTATCTAAAGATATCAAGTTTATTTTACACTTAAATTTTGATGCTTATTTTTATTCTTAATTAATCAAACCACATAATTAAGCAATTAAGCACAAAACACATAATACTCAAATAATACACTTCTATTATTTCAAAACGGGTTACAAAGGTTAACCTAGACTATTACATTGCTAAAAATGGCAAGCCCAGAAACACAGGCGCTACAACTTGTTACCAGGAATCACGCCAATAGTAAAATCACCGTACCGATTAGCACCAACGCAGATGAAGGAGCTGATGATGCAACTTCAGGAGTTATTGGACAAAGGTTTTATTAGACCTAGTTCATCGCCCTAGGGAGCTCCGGTGTTATTCGTAAAGAAGAAAGACGGGAGCATGAGAATGTGCATCGATTATAGAGAGCTGAATACAGCAACGATAAAGAATAGATATCCGTTGCCAAGGATCGACGACCTGTTTGATCAATTTCAAGGTTCGAGTCATTTCTCGAAGATCGATCTAAGGTCAGGATATCATCCGCTGAAGGTAAGAGAACAAGGTATTGAGAAGACTGCATTCAGAACTAAATATGGACACTACGAGTTCTTGGTTATGTCGTTTGGACTAACCAATGCTCCAACAGCGTTCATGGATTTGATGAATCGGGTTTGTAATCCATTCCTTGATAAATCTGTGATAGTGTTCATAGACGACATTTTGGTTTATTCAAAGAGCCAAGAAGAGCATGGTAGAAACTTGCGAGAAGTGTTAGAAGTCTTGAAAAAGGAGAAGTTGTATGCTAAGTTCTCTAAATGCGATTTTTGGATTAGAGAAGTCCAATTCTTGGGTCACGTGGTCAACCAAGAAGGTATAATGGTTGATCCGGCAAAGATTGAAGCTGTGATAAGGTGGGAGCAACCGAAGAGTCCCCCGGAGATCCGAAGCTTTTTGGGATTAACTGGATATTACCGAAGGTTTATCCAGTGCTTTTCTTCGATCTCTAGTCCATTAACAGCTTTGACCCACAAAGGAGCCGTTTATGCTTGGAATGATAAGCACAGAGAAGCTTTCGAGTTGCTAAAGAAGAAGCTATGTGAGGCACCGATTCTATCTCTACCCGATGGAGTTGAAGACTTCGTTGTTTATAGCGATGCGTCTGGGGTTAGATTAGGTTGTGTTTTGACTCAAAGAGATAAGGTGATCGCGTATGCATCTCAACAGCTAAAAGAGCATAAAAAAACTACCCGACTCTCGATCTGGAGTTGGCAGCGGTAGTTTCACTCTAAAAATATGGAGGCATTACCTCTATGGAACAAAGTGCAAATGGTTCACTGATCATAAGAGTCTTCAATATCTCTTTAATAAAAAATAATTAAACATGAGACAACGACGCTGGCTAGAATTACTTAAAGACTATGACTGTGAAATACTTTACCATCCCGGTAAAGCTAATGTTGTTGCTGATGCTCTCAATCGGAAAGTCAATCTTGAAAAGAGAAGGCCAAGAGCATTGAGAATAGAAGTTGTCTCGACTATTTTGGAAAGTATAAAGAAAGCTTAAAGCGAAGCTTCTGAAAAGAATGACCGAAAAGAGGAACGTTTGGGTAAAACGTTGGTGTTCGGTACAAACGGTGATGGACTGAAGGTATTCCAAGATCGGGTTTGGGTACCTAAGTCAGGAGGAATAAGAGATCTTCTGATGGAAGAAGCTCACAAAACCATGTACTCCATTCATCCCGGTAACACAAAGACGTATAGGGACCTGAAACCCTACTACTGGTGGCCGACGATGAAGCTTGATGTTGCAAAGTATGTGGCCGATGTGTGACTTGTGCGAGGGTTAAGGTACAACATTAGAAACCATATGGGATTTTAGAACCTTTGCCTATGCCTATGGGCAATTAGGAGGACATCACGATGGATTTTGTCACTAAACTGCCCAGGACAAAGAATGGTCACAACATGATTTGGGTGGTCGTTGATCGATTCACTAAGAGTGTGCATTTCATAGCAGCCAACGAGAAATGGTCTATGGAGAAGCTTGTGAATTCTTACATAAAGGAAATTGTGAGGCTTCATGGTGTTCCGCTAACGATTGTGTCGGATCGTGATAGCCGTTTCACCTCAAGGTTTTGGAAAAGTCTACAAGAGGAGATGGGTACCAAGTTGTGTTTGAGCATAGCTTACCATCCACAGACTGATGATTAAAGTGAACGAATGATACAAATGCTTGAAGATATGCTAAGAGCATGTACCTTGGAATTCCAAGGTAACTGGGATGAACATTTACCATTGGTAGAATTTTCCTACAATAATAGTTTCCACTCGAGCATAAAGATGGCACCTTATCAAGCTTTGTACTGACAGAAGTGTCGTACGCTATCTTGTTGGCTTGAGGCTGGGGAGAAGCAGTTTATGGGACCGGAGATAGTCCATCAGACCGCCGAAAAGCTTAAAATAATCTGGGAAAGAATGTTAGCTGCTCAGGATCGTCAAAAGAGCTATGCTGACAAGAAACGACGATTGATAGCCTTTGGAGTTGGGGATTCGGTCTTACTTAAAGTCTCGCTATGGAAGGGACTTATAAGGTTTGGTAAAAGGGGAAAGTTAAGTCTACGATTTATTGGACCATTTAAAGTTCTTCAGAGAATAGGGAACCAAGCTTACAAGCTCGAACTACCAGAAGAGCTGAATGAGATTCATAGCACATTTCACGTGTGTTATTTGAGAAAGTTCACGGGAGAGGTTCCCGATATGATTCCACTTTCGGAGATAAGAATTGATGAAAACAAGAGGTTAATTAAAGAACCAGAGGCAATCGTTGACCGAAAGACTAAGAAGTTACGACACAAGATGGTCGAGTTAGTGCTTGTCCGATGGAAACATAAGAATGGGCCAAATCTCACTTGGGAAACGGAGAGTGACGTGTTGAGTCGCTATCCGCATTTGTTTGTTGATGTGTGATTCCGGGGATGGAATCATCCTAAGGGGGAGAGAATTGTAATGCCCGTGTTTCCAGGCTAGGCATTATTGTTGATGTAATAGTCTAGGATAACCCTTGTAACTTTTTTTTGAAGTATTAATGATGAAATATTTGAGTATTATGTGAATTATGTGTTTATTCTCTTAATTATTATAATTTAATGAATTAAGAATAAAATAAGCGTCAAAATTTAAGTGCGAGATAAGCCTGATATCTTTACACGAAGATGTAGTGGTTGAGACGAGGTTTCCGAAAATATAAAGAATGTTGAAATCCGAGTTATACCGAAGAAGTTATGACATGTCGAAGTTTCGCGACAAAACCGGTGTGGCACAGCGTGACGTAAATAGTGAATTTATGAAGCAGTGATATTTAGCCTTAGTGATCTAAACCAAAGTCGTAGAATACATTAAATTGAGAGCGTGCATAAAAAGAACGCCCAAATCTGACTTCGTATGAGAAAGTTATGATTTTTCGAAGTTTCAACTTAGCAGTAGACAGCCCAAAAGTTCGAATTGAGATTGAACGAGTTTTAGCCGAGACTTTCTAAGCGAGAATCAAAGATCTCGTCGATAGTAGTGCAATGACAGAAAGAGGGACGAAAACGGACGCCGGATGAAGAAGTTATGAGTTTATAACAGAGTGTTCCCGTCCCAGCATACCAAAGATAATATATTAAAAATAAAGTCAAAATTAGCCAACGGAGTCTAAATGAAAGTTGTAGAGCATAATCTCACCTACACGTGGATATAAAGAACGTTAAAAACAAAGCTCGTATGCGAAAGTTATGAATTTCGCATAACAAAGCTTATCCGAAGTGTACGCCTAGCGTAACCAAGATTACGCCCAGCGTATTTGGAAATTACACCCAGTGTAACCCCAGACCCAGCAGCCTATAAATAGAACCCGAGATCAACCATTTTCCTTGCCTTTTTTTCTTCCTTTCTCTCTAAGTTTTGCATCGTTTTGCATGCCAATTATATCCCGAAGCCCCGGTATCATTCCCGAGCCCCGAAGTACGTTCTGAAGTCCCAAGGATCCCGATGAGCGTTATTCCCGAGCCGAAGCCCTGCCCACGAGGAGCCCGGTTTTTGTGAAGATCTTCCAGATCTACCGAAGAATACTACTTTTACAAGCTGTAGTGCTGTCCGATCATCTTCTGATCATGTGAGTGTATAGTCACTTTCATTTTACATATAGATATGAAGTATTTTATAAAATACGTGCTATGTGTATATATATTGTTGTTTATACATGTGAGTGTGTGGTTACTTTCTTCTAACATACAAATATGAAGTATTTGCTTTGAAATACATGTTTTGTGTTTATACATTATTTGTTTATTTGAAATAGGTGTTGAATAAATGTTTTATACAAATTTTAAACCGTATATGTATTTTTATCTACAAAAGTTTTGGGTAAAGCATGGGTAGATAGTTGATGTGTGTTAAAATGAAGAGAGGCCTCGATGTTGTTGTTTTTTATTCAGTCATCTAGCGGAGTTTAGATGACGACCACAGACTTTTCTAGACAGTCCTGTGGAACACTAGCAGGCTCGCCACCTGTAGGTGGTAATGAACTTGGGTGTTCATTCGATGTACTCCATCCCCCCCCCCCCCCCCCCCCCAATGGTTTCCTTATTTGGCATATATTGCTGGGAAACCCCCGAAGCATGTGTTGTCGCCCGATGAAATATTCTTAGATTAGGTCCCTTGAGAAAAGTGTTTAAGGAAGTAAAGTGAGGATAACGGGAATGAGTAATTGGGTTTTTGTTGGTTGATGAAATTAATATAATTATTTATTGTGGGTTGAAAACCTTATATGCTCATCCTACTCCCAAGCCCGACCCATTCAGTTTCTTTGTATTACAGGAAGTGGCGTGAGAGATAAGATGGATGAAACATCAGGTTGTTTTGTTTACAAGTCTGTATATGTATAGATTTGTCGAATGACTTGTAATGTTATCGTTTATGCTTTATGGTCTGTATCGGAACATGACATCCCGGTTTTTTATTATGAAATGAAATTATATTTCTTCATGAAATGTTTTGATAAAAATCTATTTTATTATGTTTTGTTTTTGGGAACAAATTAAGCATCTCTTTTAAAATCAAAATGATTTACTATGAAAATGTTTAAAAAACATAAATAAAACCAATCTTTTCTGGCCGAGATTTTGGGGATGTCACGTATATGTTGGCATATGAACTTTTGTTTATGTTTAAGGATGTAAGACATTGTTTCTTCTTGTTGGTTTGCTTTATCTTGGTTTGCTTTGTGGTGTGGAAACACATATATGGAATCTTTTGTAGTGATTTTTAAACAATCAACACCATGGATATGCTTACGACAATTATGTGTAACTTTTATATATGGTTTCATACCATAGTAATGTATGTGCCTATTATGCTAACAAAGTTACCCATTCATTTTGGTTATATATGTAATGATCATTAAACGGTCAATATTGGATCTTTTGCTTACTAAATTACTAGTAAACGAACCAATATATTCTTGCAAACAAAATACAATTACACTATTGCACAAACAACAAACACATTTCAAATAAATACAAATACACCATTGCACAACCAAATTTTCAATACAACAATAAGAAACAAAAACAATTACAACCCGTAAACTAGGATCATAACACCACCTACTACAAAGTTCACATCTTCAACCAAATAAAAAAAATTAAAACCCAAGTAAATATGCATAAAACTTAAACATTCTAGCATGTTGAAGAGCTTCTTCAAGCCTATTTCTTCCACTCAACAAGTTGGGAAATAGTTGCATGGATCTATGGCACATTGGTGGATCGATCCATCGAATGAATGGACACTTCGATCTATATTTCGAGCATGCCAAAAACTTCGACCTGGGTTGTCGTCGGGCCACAATGTCATAATTACAACTCCTCAACCACAAAAGCAAACAATCATCTTTGACGTGTGTGTAACAGGTTGGAGAAGAAAGAGAGAATTGGAAAAGAAAAAAAAAAGAGATGAAAGAAAGAGATCGATAGGGCTAAACCTTTAAGTAAGACCAAATGAACGAGCAACGTAAAATGACCATTTTACCCTCACATGCTATGCACATGATGGACATAAATTATAAGTGATTGACATCGTTTGACGGAAGGACCAATTTTGTAATATCGAAATAACACAAGGACCAAGTTTGTCCATTTTCTTAAAGTTGGATTTTATGTGCCTATTTCAACATACCACTGTGACCATTTCTGTAATTTTGTTTAAATTAATTGACTATATTAATAAAATTAAAATAATTATTTTTCAATATTTGAGGGTTTATTTTATGAGAAATTAAATTGATTCCTATTTTTTATGCTTACAAATATACATACCCAATAAAATTATGACAAGTGTTATATTTCTATATTTTTTAAACTAAATTATTAAAACTATATTAGGAATATATCAAATACAATTAAATTAAATAATGATTTGTTATAATTTTAATGGGTAGGAATAATAATAGGAGGCAATTTAATTTCTCTTATTTTATTACTTGAAAAGTAGAAGGGCCCGGAGCCGCATCATAGAATCCCAATTTGGTTTTCACTCAAAATTCAAAATACAAATGGAGTTAGTCGACCGTTGAAGTCAATGGAGTAGATTTCAGTGGTTTCAAACTAAATCTAGGCTAACGGAGACGCCTTCTAGGGTTTACTCACTCGACGTTGTCTGAGGAGGATTCTTCAGCTGAAATATCTCATCTTTTGTTGCTCCTAAATTATGAGGCGCCATGGCTGGCAACGGCCCCTTCACCCTCTACAGGTTACTTCCTTTTTGGGTTTTACAGTTGCTGCTGCCGACTTGTTTATTTGCGTTCTTTTCAAAAACTTCACCTGGTTAAGATTAATAGGGGAGTTGATTTGTTCCTTCAACTCATTCCTTAATCCTTATGTGTGTGTTTACAGATAGTTGGAATGTCAATATACGGTTTCTTGGTTGTAGCCTTCTATACCTTCCTTGGGCTTTTCCTTGGTACCCGGACCACTGTGATTGTCGTCACGTCAATCTTTACTTTTACGGTAGGTAGCAAACAATCGGTGAAAATTAATTAATTGCTCATCATTTTATTCCTCTGATCTTTTGATTTTCTTCAGGCACTTGCAGTTATGCTTTTATTTGTCAGGTGCACTGCAATTGATCCGACTGATAAAACTAACTTTAAAAGGAAGAAGAAGAAGAGCATGTCCAATGCAGTTTCGCAGCTCAATTATGGTTTTATACTGGGTCACATAGTTATGAGATTTTTCACTAGAATTGAGCGCAAGATCCTTCAGAAATTTATAAGGCGCAAGTACCTGGATCCTTTGAGTACAACAGCTCAGATGGAGCCTCTGCTTCCATTCCCTCTTGTCATTAAGGATGATTCAGTTTCACCTGACCCACTACTAGCAGACATCTCATTTTGCGTTCTATGTGATTCTCAGGTCCGTAATTTAATTTACATAAATGGAGTTAAAATGGGGATTTAAACTATGAAGTTGGCTGATGCCGGGTGTATAATTAATTGTATATAAGGCCAGATATATCAACACGGAAAATCAACCTGCATGATCTATGAAGCAATTTAGATTCTGTGTTTCCTACCCCTATTTTCTAACATTCTTTTTATAATATTAATTAATACTATTCGACCTTCTTTTTTTATAGGTTAAAAAGCAGAGCAAGCACTGCAGGACCTGCAATCGCTGTGTTGATGGGTTTGATCACCACTGCAGGGTAACTAAGATTTGAATATCTTGTTTTGTTTCTTTCATTATTTCATAAAAATCTGAAAGTAAGAAATAATGATTTGTGGTTCCAGTGGTTAAACAATTGTGTTGGGAAAAAAAACTACAGAACCTTCATTCTTCTCCTCATCTTTGTCTTGTTAATGGTAAGTGAGGTGCTATTTTTCATTAATATCTCCTCATGTCATGTGTTTGTTTGACCACAAAGTTTTGATAATCCTTCCAGCTTATGATAGAAGGAGGGACCGCAGTTGTGGTTTTTATTAGGTGCTTTATGGATGGAAAAGGACTAGACATGGAGCTTCAAAGAAGGCTCCATGTTCATTTTCCAAGACCACTTCTTTCAGCCATCTGCGTAAGTTGTTTTTAGTTTCAAACTCATAAAACCTCTCTGCTCTCTGTTTGTTTATCAATTATCAATCATACATTACACACTGATTATTAGTATTTATCATATCAATGTGACAGGTTTTCCTGGTTCTACTCACAGCTTACGGTTCAGCAGCTCTAGGACAACTTTTCTTCTTTCATGTTGTTCTTATCCGAAAGGTATTAAATCCGATGATATGATTGTTAATTTTCTATTTAATAATGATTCACGTCTGATGATCAAACTAAAACTATAGGGAATGCGAACTTATGATTACATAATGGCATTGAAAGAAGAAAATGAGTTGGCGGAACTAGAGCTGTCTGATGATTCGGATTTGTCTTCTGAAGAGAGTGTAGACTTTGATTCCCCTAAAAAAACAAAATTCGCCATGTGTATGTGTAGAGAGAGAACACCGGAGGAGGTACTTATTGGGGCACAATTTGTTTAATTTGTCTTGGGTGTGTGAGACACAATTTGTTGAATTTTTTATTTTTTTCAGACCCAGCACAGACTTTCTGTAAGAATCGATAGAGAACCTACCCAGACAACAAAGAAGCAGAAGCAGGAGGGTGGATTTCGTGCAAGTATTAATCCATGGAAGCTTATCAATATGAGCAGGGAGAAAGCTGTAGCAGCTGCTGCAAAGGCTAGGGAAAGGTTCACGAGACAAAAGGATGATTCCATAATTAAGCCATTACCATTACCACTGGAGACCAAAAACGGACTGTTGATGACTCCTCTTCCGCTTGTTGTAACACCTGGATCGCCTGGGAGGTTCTCAAGCCCAAGAAGACGGGTATCTATTTCTCCATCACCAAACCAAAAGTATAAGAGTAATTTCGATCTTAAGTTAACAGATGTGTCTAGGGAACTTGATACTTATATTTCAAGGCAGGTATTATGCTCTGTTCTGAAGAGGGGCGAGAGTGAGTCATCCCCGTCCCCAAGATAGATATATTCTTCTCTCAGTCTTTGAGAAAGATAAATTATTTACTTTTAATTATTACAAGTTTTTCTGTTCTTTTGATTTGCTTCTCAATTTATCTATCTTGCATTACAATCAATGGTAGTAATACCAACGTATAAAGGTATATGCAATGCAACGGAGAACTGTTCCATTGAAGAGTAAAACAAGATGTTTCGCAAAAGAAAAATCATGGTATCAGGCCTCACCTCTAACCCTAGCCCATCCTGCTCCTATATCAATCTCCCCTTCTCTCGACTTTCTCCTCTTCTTCCCGTGTTTGCTGCTGCTTCCTTCTTCCTCTCCATGACATGCGACGTCAGCTCCTCTACAAAACCTACCCACAAGGCATACGGCATCACCAACATCAAAACTTATGTCTCCCACTCATCCTCGATCTCTCTACCCGCAATTACGACCTCTGGAGTGACCTTTTCAATGCACACTGCATTGCTTATGGGGTTGCTGACCATATTGATGATGCACACGACCCCCCCCCCCCCCCCCCCCCCAATACACCTCCTACGGACCAGGAGTGGAAGGAACTTGTTTCGACAATCTTGTTAAACTATGGCTCTTCGGTTCTATCTCACAAAAACTTATTACCTCTGCCTACTCCATCAATGCCACTGCCCGCAGAATCTGGTTGAACCTACAATCCGTCTTTTATGATGATAAAGAGTCGGTGTCTATGCAACTAGAAGTCAAGGATTATTGTGAAAAGATAAAGAAGATTACTGATACGCTTGAGGGTCTCGTTGAAAAAGTCAAGGATCGTAGTGTTGTACTTCATGCATTAAATGGACTTCCAAGCAAGTTTGAAAGTGTTGCCAGCATCCTCCGCTTCTCCAAACCTCTTCCCTCGTTTTCTGAGATGCGATCTATCCTCCTGGTTGAAGAATCGAGATTAAACAGCCACCGCGTCACTCTCCTAACGCACGACAATCACCCCTCTTCCCCTTCTCTGCTCCATGTTGCCGAATCTTCTTCGTCGTCGACCCGTGGAAGAGGGGGCAGATCCTACCGGGGAAACAATTCCCGTCGCAGTGGAGGTCGCAACAACCAACATTGCCAGCAGCATTTTCCCGGTCAAACCCCCTCTGGTCAGCAATCACGCCATACATCACCTGGGTAGGTTTATTCTCCTGCGCCCCATCCCTTTCCGTCAATATGGACCCCATCTGGTCCGACCCAGCAGCAAAATTGGGCCTTTACTCCACAGATTTCTCACCCAACTTATTTCCCGAACCAACATAACAGTCGGCCCACTTCCAGCGGCCCAGGTCTTCTCAGCAGCAGGCCCTTAACAACTCAAGCCCACATCCAACATGCTAGCCCAAATTAGCCACCATGGGCCTGGCTTGGTAATGATCAACCCACATCGCTCCCAAATTTGTTTAGCACCTCGCCTCTCATGGCATCATCTTTCGTTTTTCATGTCCTCGCACCTCTCAACAAAATGGTCGATCAGAACGTATGATTCGCACAATCAATAACATGATGCGAACCCTTCTCTTTCATTCTCATCTTCCTCCTCCTTTTTGGCCCGAGGCCCTCCATATGGCAACCCACTTACTCAACATTCTCCCTTCTGTCTCTATTTCTAATGACACTCCTCATTACCGCCTTTTTCAGCGCCATCCCACTTATGACCACTTACATGTGTTCGGTTGCTTGTGTTTCCCTCGTCTTCACACCACTCATAAACTCCAATCCCGCTCCACTCCTTGTATTTTCCTTGGCTACCCCACTCTTCATCGTGGTTTTCGCTATTTGGATCTATCCTCTAGAAAGATCATTCTCTCTCGTCGTGTCACATTCGACGAGTCCATTTTTCCGTATGGCTCGGTTACCCCCACCGAACCTCCTTCCTATGATTTTTTATCTGACTCCGATATTACTCTTAACCTTCGTCAAATCTTAAACGCCCCTCCTATTCCAATTATTCGACCCACCACCACTTCTACCATTAACACCCCTTATTCTCCTCATCTGTCTGATGATGGACCTAATTTCCCACCTCCTCCGATCCATCTCATGCACACCAGATCTAGAAGTGGCATTGTGAAACCTATTGATCGCCTTAATCTTCATTCATCATCTCTCTCATTTGTCCCTCTGTCACATATACAGGCTTTGAAAGATCCAAATTGGCTTAAATCAATGAACGAGGAATACAATACTCTTATTACAAACGGTACTTGGGTCCTTGTACCACGTCCGCCAGGGGTCAATGTGGTTCGCTCTATGTGGCTATTCAAACAGAAGTTTAATGTTGATGGTTCTTTATCTCACTATAAAGCGCGATTAGTAGCAAACGGTCGCAGTCAACAGGGAGTCGACTGTGATAAGACTTTTAGCCCGGTTGTCAAACCGGCTACTATCCGTACTGTTCTCAGTTTGGCTATTTCCATGCATTGGGCTATTCATCAGCTTGATGTGAAGAATGCATTTCTTCACGGCCATCTTCACGAGACCGTTTACATGCATCAGCCATGGGGATTTCGGGACCCTCAGTATCCGGATTATGTATGTCATCTTCAGCGCTCATTATACGGTCTTAAACAGGCCCTGTGAGCCTGGTATCAACGATTCACTCAACAGGCTCATCGAATGGGTTTTCACTATAGTCTCACGGATACCTCCCTGTTTATTTACCATCATGGAACCGATACAACCTATTTATTACTATATGTTGATGGCATTGTCTTGACTGCTTCATCTACATCTCTGCTTGAGTCCATCATATCTCACCTCAAACGCGAATTTGCCATGACTGATCTTGGTGCTCTCAACTATTTTCTCGATATTTCTGTCACGATCATGGACTTTTTCTCTCACAACAGAAATATGCATCTGAGATTCTTGACAGGGCCCATATGAGTCATTGTAATCCTGCACGTACACCAGCTTAAACCACACATAAGTTGGATGCTACAAGTCCTCCAGTTGTTGACCCGTCTCTATTTCACAATCTGGCTGGTTCTCTTCAGTACCTCACTTTTAGTCGGTCGGACATTGCCTTCGCTGTTCAACAGATCTGCCTCTTCATGCATGACCCACGAGAGCGTCACATGCTCTCAAGCGTATTCTACGCAATATCAGAGGTACCTTTGGACCACAGTCTGCAACTTCATGTTTCTCCGACGTCTAATCTTCGTGCTTACTCAGACGTCGACTGGGTGCCTCGTGTCGCGGCGATCCACTTCAGGCTACTGTGTTTTTCTTGGCGATAATCCCATCTCATGATCGTCTAAACGGCAAGGGGTCATTTCTAGGTCTAGTGCAGAGATAGAGTATCGTGTCGTTGCTAACGTTGTTGCAGAGACATGTTGGGTTCGTAATTTACTTCGAGAGCTTCGGTGTCCTACCAAAGCTACTATTGTTTATTGTGATAATGTTAGTTCGGTTTACATGACGTCAAATCCAGTACAACATCAACACATGAAACACATCGAGATTGATATTCATTTTGTTCGTAATCTAGTTGCTCGTGGTGCAGTTTGAGTTTTTTACGTACCTTCTTCCGCTCAATATGCCGACATCTTCACCAAAGGCCTTCTGACTGCGTTCTTTAACGATTTCAAAACCAGTTTGAGCGTTCGGAATTTCCCTCCCGATCCAACTGCGAGAGGATGTTAGACGATATACTTTATTGTATTTAAGCTTGTATTGTTTAGCCCATTGTATGTATTTGGCCCATGTAGCCTTATGTATTTATACCCTCTTTAATGAAGTCATATACAAATTATCAGATTTTAATGATTTCTTGTGATATATGAGATACAGATAGAAAAACCAAAAGTAAGAACTTAGAACTTAAAACCTACTTTACGATCACTCACAACTGAACACAAAAGTCCTATTTACACAAATGGCCCCTTGCACTATAGCCTCATTCACACGTTAGACCCTATACTTAGTTTTAAGCCATTTCACCTACAATTAAGTTATACTGTGAGGATTTTTTTAGTTCTCAAGCTAGGCTTTTGGATAAGACTATGGCTCGTCTGTGGACAAAACTCTTGATTCTCTAGTGAATCATTGTTCTCCTGTCTTCCCTTAGTTTTTGATATACTTAATTATCTATTAAAAAAATATTATCTCCCTCGTTAAAATACACAACCCAATTATAAAAAAATTGTATTACTCATAAGCAATCCAATCAAACCAACTATAGGGAAAATAAAGTCTTTACATATTGGTCTCATAATCGATTTAGTCCCTATATTTAATTTTTATTCAATTAAGTCCCAAATACCGGTAATTGTATTCGATTTAACCCTTTGACACACTCAACAGGTCATCCAACTTTCAAAAATTACATTTTTGGCAAAGATTTCAAAATTTATTACAAATTTGACCCAAATTTTAAATTTTATTATAAATTTGGTCCAAACTTCACCCTTTTTGCCCAAACTTTAGAATTTTATTATGAATTCATCCTAACTTTAGTTTTTTTTACAACTTTTTTTTCTGAAAAAATTGTTGCTAATATTTTTTTCTTTATAAAATCATATTTATTAAAAAAAACGTATTTTCACATAAAAATCTTATATTTTCTATATAAAAACTTTTTTTTGTATATGAAGTATCTAGTTATAAAAATATATATTTATTAAGTATATAAATACATACAAAACCGTTTTTATAAAAAATGTATACAAAAACGTATTTTACAAAAAAAAATGTATACAAACACCTATCACCTTTGTGTGTGTGTGTGTGTGTATCTATATATATATATATATATATATATATATATATATATATATATATATATATATATATATATATATACACACACACACAAATAGGTGTGTATCTATTTTTTTTATAAAATCGTGTTTGTTTATATTTTTTTTTATAAAAACGTGTTTGACTAAATTTTTATATAATGTGTGTTTGTATACATTTTATAACAATTTGTTTAAATATTTTTTTATATAATACGTGTTTGTATATATTTTATAAAACTGTGTTTGTATACATTTTATAAAATGTATACAAACACGTATTATATAAAAAATTATTCAAAAATTTTATAAAAAAAAATGTAAACAAACAAGATTTTATAAAAGATATATAGATAAAATAGGTGTTTGCACATGTTTTTTTTTTTTTTTTTTATTATTTTGTAAAATACATTTTTGTATACATTTTTTATAAAAACTGATTTGTATATATTTATATACTAAATAAATATTTATTTTATAACTAGATATTTCATATCAAAAAAATTTTAAAAAAATGTTTTTATATAGAAAATATAAGATTTTTAAGTGAAAATACGTTTTTTTTGTATAAATATGATTTTATAAATAAAAAACATATTAGAAACAATTCTTTGAGAAAAAAAGTTGTAAAAAAACTAAAGTTACGATGAATTCATGATAAAATTCTAAAACTTGGGCAAAAAAGGTAAAGTTTGGACCAAATTTGTAACAAAATTTAAAATTTGGGCCAAAAATGTAAAATTTGGACCAAATTTGTAATAAATTTTGAAATATGGGCCAAAAATGTAATTTTTGAAAGTTGAATAACCTGTTGACCGGGTCAAAGGGTTAAATTGAATACGATTACCGGTATTTGGAACTTAATTGAATAAAAAAAATATATAGGGATTAAATTGATTATGAAACCAATATGTAGGGATTTTATTGCAGTTTCCTAAAACCGTATATAAAAAATATATCAATATTAATATCATTTTAGAGAAAAATAAATTATGTATTTTGGTATATTTTATTTTATTTTTTAATAAAGATAAAATATATTTATTTCAAATTTACTTTTAGTTTATAAAAGTTAATATAATTCCCTCCTTGAGTGGTTGACATGTGGACAATGAAAGGGTAAAGAAATTGGCGAGCTGAGTTCGTAGGCATGAGCGATAGCTTTGGCTCACCAATGGGGTTAATTTTAGGTCCTACTAAGTTCTAAGTTCTATCATTATCTCTAAAATACTAGTAAAACATGAAAACTCATCTTTTAAAGCATCTTTCAAACACAATGTGACCTTTTCCGGATAGTTTGTGAGACTTAGAGCGTGTTTGTCAATGAATGTTGTCTTTTTGCTTTTGATGACCTTTCTACCTTGATCCAAGAAGCGATATCATCTCTTATATAAAGTTATGAACCATACGGAATAAATACATGTTTATTGAGTTTTCCCTCGAATTTTTTTTCGTCGTATTTAATCTTTATGTAAGAAATACAACCGAAAACTTTAAGTGTGAAAGAGTCACCTCCGACATGAGGCCTCGTGTTATTCACCATTTTATTTAGTGTGATGTTCATTCTTTCAACTTCTTCTTTTTGGTAGGGTGTTTTTGGAACTATCAACATGTTCTTCATTGTTGCATTCACCTCTCTTATGAGAATTCAAGTACTTTATCTTCAAATTTATTTCATCCTCAAAAATATCTTTCAACTTCTTGAATATAGTAATGACATAAGTGTGATGTAGTACCTTGATCCTTTTATTAATGAATCTCATGTAGTATTGTAAACATAAGAATAGTATTGTAAACATAAGCATATTTCCCAGTTGTACTTAACACCTTATGGTTAACAACATTCACCTCAATTAGTGCTCAAGTCTCATCAAGTTATACAGAATGTGAAATAAGAATGCCAATCAGTAGAAATAGAGTTGTGTGATGATTCAAATTTGTCTTTATAAGAGAGAGAAGGAGATTTTTGTTAAAAGGTTACATGCCCGTAAGGTAGTTTTAGAAAGAAATCACATAGAACCGGTCTAAAAAATAAGCAAGTTAGTTTAATGTAAATATCCATAGAAGCAATCCGCGACAAAGTGGTAACAACAATGGCTAAGGCTACAAAAAGGTTCACAACACAAATGTAACGTCCCAAAAATCATAATATATTTTTTTTCATTTTCAGAGAAATAAAAGTAGTTTCCAAATAACTATGAGTCATCAAAACATTATCACAAGATATCATAAAATCAGAGTATTGATGCATAATCTCTCTCAAATCATAATATTGTTGGATGATGTGTACCATCATGCTTTCGTCTTGACCCATTGCTCAGAAGTACTACTATAACGTCCCAAAAATTACAGAGAGATTTTTGTTCATAAAATAAATTAGCCAATTAAAATCTTTGTTTCAAAAACCATTGAGTAACATTTGTTTGATTGAATCTATACATTATCATAGTTAAGTTTACATAACTGTGGAAACGAATATCTTCGACGCGTGTGTACAGTCTCGCCGAGCTCTTCTAACATACGACCTACAAAATGTTTAATCCATAACTGTAAGCATAAAACTCAGTGAGTTCATCGTATACCACATATTCCATCATATGTATAATGCATCCACGTACAATCCTCGACTCTAGCTCCGAGCCACTAAATCTCCTATCCGCATACATATATCATACACAGTGTGCCCGACCCAAGAGTTCATGGGTCCAAACCAACTCACATAATGGGGCCAGCCCAACATACATAATGGGCCCCTCCTAACCATACATAACGGTCCCAGCCCAACAATACATAATGGGCCCCGCCCACGGAGTAAATAGGCCCAACCCAAACTCCATTGTTATTAGCTACATCCTGGTCTTCCGTACAATTGTCAGTGGCCAAATCCTAGTCCTGATACAATGCAAAATCCATACATAGTCAGGAATCAGATAGATAGTCGAACAAATGATCCACCTAAAAGCAATAAATCATACAAGAACCATGCAGTCGGGCATTAGGCCAAGATTTCCAAGGCTATCCAACTTGATTGCACACAATCCCTTAGGGTAAACATTCAACAAACAGTAAATACTATCATTACCTTACCAATTATGACACTTATGTAACGTCCGTAGATCCGGGCTAGTCAATTTAGAGGTAATAGGGGTCGAAAATGACTTTTTGACAAAAGATTATTTAGAATAAATAATCTTAACCAAGTTGTAGAATACGTCTCAAGGGTTTTGTACATATAAAGAACACCGAAATCCGAGTTATAACGAAGAAGTTATGGTTCGTCGAAGTTTTACGGCAAAACCGACACGACACCGGGAGACGTAAATAGTGAATTTGATATGGAGGACTTTTTAGCCTTAGAAATCTAAACAAAAGTTGTAGTATAAGTTAAACCGAGAACATACAAAAAAGAACGCCCAAATCTGACTTCATATGAGGAAGTTATGAGTTTTCTAAGATTTGGCTTAGCAGTGCACAACCCGAAACTCGAATTTTAGATCGAGCGTTTTTGGCCTACGCGACCTAAATGATAATTGAAGGTCTCATTAATAGGAACTCAACGGTAAAAAGATAGAAGAAAACAAAGTTCGTATGTAGAAGTTATGAATTTTACGCGGATATTTAACAGTATAATCTCCTTATACTATTAAATTTAAGATCGGTCGAGAATTAGCCAACGGAGTCAAAATGAAAGTTGTAGATCTTATTTTTACCTACGCTTGGATATAAAGAACGTCAAAAGAGGAGCTCGTATGTGAAAGTTACGGATTTTATAAGTCGGAAGTGTGTTGTGCGAAAATGGGTGACGTGGCACAATCTTGATCATTGCTTTCTCCCCAAGTCTTGCCACCAGATGGTGACATGTGACACTAAGTTCAGCCATATTTCACCCTATAAAATAGAACCTCTCCCACCCTCAATTTCTTCACACCTTTCCAATTATTTCTTCTCTTTACCCTCTCTCTCTCTAGAACCTCTCTCTAGCCCCTAAACCCCCCGAAAAGCCTAGGGAATCTCCCTAGCACGAGGCGGAAGCCTCGGAGTGCTCGATGGCTCTGAGAAGAATAATTTTTCGGCTCGGGAACGCTGCTTCAAGCAAAGCCCGGTTTTCTATAAAACTCGCTGTAAGTGAGCTACGCCTACGCCATTTTTAATATAGCTTTTATTTAATTATAGTAACGTTATTAGGAACTTATAATAAGTACTTGGGCTATTATTATGGATTATATAAGTATTGTTTAATGCTTATGTAATAGTAATAATAGCTAGACTATTAATTAGTCTCGACGAGTTATAGACTAAACTCTAGTGGTAATAATATTAGGTTTCGTCGAAGGAAATTATTTTTAAGAAGCGAAGCGCTGTCTGGGTTCGGAATCACCACCTTTTCAAGTGAGTGCATAGTTACTTTCATCTTACACATAGATATGAAGTATTTTATATAAATTACATGCCATGTGTGCATATTATATGGATACTTGCTGCCTATGTTGGATGAATGATTTTATACATGTTTTAAATGATTTAAACTATATATTTATTTCATATCTACAAATATGTTGGGATAAAACATGGGTAGATGAAATAGTTGATGTGTGATGAAATAAAATGATGAGAGATAAGTGGTGATAATTAGGTGAGGATAGATAGGTGATGATGAATCGGTGATGTAGGATGAAAGATACTATAACCTTGTCCGGAAATGTGGCGATGTAGTTATCTACTAGAGTATAGATGACGACCACAGACTATTCTAGACAACCCCGTGGAAACACCAACAAGCCCATAACTTGTAGGCGATGAATTACGAGTTTAGGCGATGTTGTAACTATGTATTTATGCGATGATACTCTAACCCCTTACTATGAATTACGAGTTCACACGATGTTGTAACTACGTATTCATGTGATGATGCCCTAACCCTTGTTGGACACGTATTGAGGGAGTAATCCCTGAATCAATATTGTATATGCGATGTAGGCGATGATCCTTAGGGAGAGTCCTTAGGAACAAACATATAAGGAAATGCGATGTAAGGAGATGAGAAGTAAATATGATGTAGGAGACGATCCTTAGGATAAATCCTTAGGGAAGGTACTTAGGAATAAAGAAGATAATGGGGATGGGTAATTGGGTTAATTGTTTGATGATTAAACATAATAATTATATTATTATGGGTTGAAAACTCTATGTACTCACCAGGTTTCCCAACCTGACCCACTCAGTTTACTTGTATCACAAGTGACGAGGTGAAGTTACATTACACTGAGAGATTAAGGAGATATAGATCACTAGTGTAAATGAATGTAAGTTCTTTTTATGCTTATGTTTTTGTATTAACGATGACATCCCAAATGTTTTTAAATGAATAAAATACATTTCTTCGGAAATGTTTTGATAATGAAATTATCATGTTTTTCTGGGAACAAATTTCGCAACGTTTTTATTAAAAGAGATACTCTGATCTTTATAAAGCATAAACAAAATTGGTCTTTTCTGTCCATGAAAATGGGGATGTCACAACTTAGCAGTATCATATAATCCACATACAAGACTTTATCAGTTTAGCATACCATAACACCCAAGGTCCTACACTACACAAGCATAACAAGGAGTTATCCTAGTCAACTAGCGTACTTGTACTCTAATAATATCTTTATCCTACCATGCAAAGGATATACAATGAGATATGTGGCATACTAGTTATCCAAGCGTACTTGTACTCTCACACCATGCACTGAACAATCTCGTGAACTAACTAGAACCACAAGAGATGAATCCTTAATCAAAAACCTAAATCCTCCAAGTTTAATCCAAAGTCATACTGGTCAAAAGTCAACGGTCAACCAAGTTAATAGCCACCATGATGTGGAGACTATTGGATTAGGTGTCTAAGCACATAACTATAGTTGGTATATACTTGAACTGATAGAAGCACAAGTCCTTTTAGGTTGCCTTCACTCTTGCAACTTGACATTATGACTTTTGGAGAGAAGTTAAGTTAATATAAGTGATTTATTAATATGTTATAAAAATAATATATTAGTTAGAAATCATGCTATTTAATTAATATTTAATCACAAATTAATTTGGAATTAAAGGAATTAATGAAAAGTACAGGGGCTGTTTTGCAAATCATTGATAGTTGTAAAACTGGGTTCTTGGACTCCTTGGATAGGAGTGGACGAAAATTATAGGGTGGACCTATAAGTTTTCGTCCAAGGACTTCTAAAAGAGGAGTCCATGCGTTGCTTAGGCCTTAAGCAGGGAATTAGGGTTTCCAACTGCAAACCTGTGACATCCCTAAAATCACGGCCAGAAAAGACCGGTTTAATTTATGCTTTTGAAATAATTTCAGAATAATCATTTGATTAAAAGATCTGCGAAATTTGTTCCCAAAACAAAATATGATAAAATAAGATTTGCCAAAGCATTTCTTAAAGAAATGTATTTTCATTATATAACAAAACTCGGGATGTCATGTTCCAATACAGACAAAAGCATAAACGGTACATTATAAGCCTTACAACAGTTAAATACACAACATGCCTATAATCAAAATATCTTGACAAATCATCCAACTTATGCTCTCGCGCCACTACTTGTAATACAAAGAAAACTGAGTGGGTCAGGCTTGTGAGTCTGGTGAGCATATAGGGATTTCAACCCATAATAAATATTTATATTAATTTCATCAACCAACAATAACCCAATTACTCATTCCCGTTATCGTCACTTTACATCCCTAAAACAACTATCACAAGGGACCTAGTCTAAGGATTTTCATCGGGGCGACATCACATGCTTCGGGGTTTCCTCAGCAATATATGTCAAACAAGGCAACCATGTGGGGTTTGGAGTACAACAAATGAACACCCAAGTTCATTAACACCTACAGGTGGCGAGCTTGCCAGCATTCCACTTGACTGTCTAGAAAACTTCTTGGTCGTCATCTAAACTCCGCTAGATGACTGGATCACAATAACAATGAGGCCTCTCATCATTTTATCACACGTCAACTATCTACCCACTTCTACCCAACATTTTTGTAGATAGCAACATGCATATTCATTCAAATTCAACTTATAAACTTGATAAGATATACATTCAATACTCATTCCAGAGAAACAGATCATATATATATATATATATATATATATATATATATATATGTGTGTGTGTGTGTGTGTGTGTGTAGAGGTTCATTTGAGACCACCTATATTTTGTGAGACATGGGGACCAAATCTGAGCCTTTGATTAAAACTGATCTTGTGGCTCATAAGAAAACATGATTAACACTAATTAATCTAAAAAAATAGTTAATTAGGGGTAGATTAGTCACTAGGTTAAATTTTAGATCATCAGATCTGTTATCTTCACGTTATCACAAAACCTAGCTTCTTAGATTCTTTCTACCAATTCACACTAATTGATCAACATTCATTAATCTTCGATTCATGCTAATCAATCTTCTATTTGCTTTGATTTGAGTGATTGAGGTTTATGTTCATCTATCGGCATCAACAATTCATTACAAGATTTTTATTGATTTTAGTTCTGTGATCATCGATTTCATCCAAGGTAGAAGTTCAAGCATTCAGTCGATTTTTGCTAATCTTCATCATCAACAACTCCTAACGATCTTGTGCTTTTTAAACTACATCATGATTTCATCAATTGATCAAGGTTTGAGTTTTCTTCCCCTAAGTTTTCATCACTTTCAGATCAACGGTTTTTAGCCATTCATCAACATTAATAATCAGTCATCAACTGATATCGATTTCCATCATATTGATGCTTCGAGTTTACTCTCAAATCAGATGTTTTATCAATTTAACTTCATCTTAAATCTATTATCATTTCAAGTATTTGATTTCAGCCATCGATTATCAATTTCATGGTTTTTTCTGTGCATTCAAGCACATATTTAATGAAGATAAGCAAGTAAAAACAACGTATCTTCGTGTTATTTTGTGCTCATTCTATAAAATTAACGAGGTACCTATATAACTATTATTGTTCTTGAGCCAATTCTCTTACATTATACGTGCACTCCACTTGTTTGATGAAAGTCCTAAATGAATAAAGAGTCTGATGTAGAGTCTGATATATCACTCCTTCATTCTTACCCTTAAACTTTGTTACTATTTAATTATATTGACCCCAAATTCCAAGCTGATTTTTCTTAAATTAGTGATGATTGGTGTACTTTTTTTTAGTGGTTGAAGGACACATAAATGTTATCTATGCAGATGTTCAGTGTATATGTTGGAAGAAGCATATCATCCCTCTCTTGCCACCATTAATTAATGATGAGAATTTCAAGAAACATATTGACATGTTGGTTTCAATGGTGCTTGGTCCATGCTAAGAAGTTGATGGATGATGTGGACTTGGTTCATCGTTAAAATCGAAATTTGTAATGAGGATGTTGGTTTAATTTACTCCATGCACTCTCTTTATTTCTTACTTGATGAAATTGCCCTCTACATTGTGCAACTTTAAACATTGTTATTGCAGCAGAGATATATCCTAATACCCATCAAGCCCTTTTCATCCTTCTCACAGTGTAAAGTGGTACATACAATTATTAAATTAGCTAAAACTTTCATGTTTTCTATCATTACAACTTTTTAGGTAAGTCTTGAATGGAACTGTAGAGAATGTGGCTCGATAATAATTTCCCGTAGTATTTCATTCAATGTAGTGGGATGTTGTAAATTTACTTATATTTTTATTGTTTGGTTACAAGTGATGTATTTGAGGTAATTGAATAAAACGATAACACTATATTCTAAGTTTTTACTTTTACATTGGTATTTACAAATAAATTGTGCATTATTTTAATTTTCTTACATATATATTGTTATATTCTAGTTCAACATTTGTTGTTCATATAATCATTTAGTGTTACATTCTATTTAGAATGTTCTACATATACAAACATCCTATAGCAATATTCTATAAGAATATTAAGTTGTAACTTGAATATAAACAACCTAATTAAATTATTTTGTTAGAATCGTATGTATATTCAAAATATTAAATATAACATTAGAATCTTATGTAATATAAGTTCATTTTATATGTTATAACACAATTTAGAATATTACACTTTACTATTATAATATTCCATACAATTTCATAATATTACGTATCAATTAACAACATATTAGTAAATATTGTAGCCTTGTGATAGATTTTTTATAATACAAACTTGAAATTTGGCTTTTAATCTATGAGGTTTTTAGAATGCGTTTCAACTTCCAAAGAAAAGTTTGATATTTATCCTAAAAGTATTCATTTCATTTTATAAACTTATATGTTTCTCAATCGTTTAAAAAGTTTATTAGTCTAGGTTCCTACATATTATTTGGTATCCTACACACTTGAAGGGAATGATGGTCTGAATTAGAATATTTCATCTTATAATATAATATTACATCATATTACAATCTTTCATATTATTACACATTAACATTATAAATATTTCTTTTCTATAAATCAATTTTTTTCTATAGACTATTCTATATATTCCTATAACACTATAAGTTGTAAAATCATAATATTACATAATATTCCATATAATATTAGAATCTTACATAATTTAAGTTAATTGTACACATTACAACATAATTTTAAAGGGCAAACATCTTTTGTATGATGAATGCAGTATAATCTTATATAATCTTATATAATTTTTGCATTGAAGTATATATGAATAGTCTTATGTATGATGATTACAGTATAATGTTTTATTACTAAATTATTATAATACAATATTATACATGTAAGAATATTATATTGGTATATATATGCAACATTTTTTATTATTCTAATAAAATAATGATGCCTTTAACATTATTTTATTAGAATATTCTAAAAAAATTATGTTTATTATAAAATATTCTACCATGACCATTAAGAAGTGATCATAATACCAACTATACATAAATCATTAATCACCTAATAAACCATATCAATTTTCTTACATAATACTAGGCATAATTTTTTTGTCTAAATTGTTCAAAATAAGATAGATATTACAAAAGGAAGTATTGTTTAGTCACCATAACCAAGTTTAAGTAATTTCAAACTTCTATCAAATCCTATTTATTACCCTTTTCTCGACTAGAAAAAAGTGTAGTTGAAAATATGTCTCTAAACTTCCTTATCATCTCCTTTGTTCTATTGTCTTCAGGGAATTTCGATAGAGAATGAAAAATAATATCTTCCATATTATCCTTTTCAGTTGAGACATTGTTGAAAATTGTTTCATACTTTTCTTCATATTCCTGGGAGAAAAAAGACATTAGAATATTTTTCTTATAATAAGTTAGGAAATAATTAAAATATATTCTAAAACATAATTAAATAATATATCCTACTTAGAATATACCTCAATACGTGTGTCCTGATTCTCATTCTTCTCACCTTCTAAATTTGAACTTTGTTCAAGTAGATTTCCAACCCCAAATACACCAGCTTCAATCTCAAAAGATTGTCTTTCCTTCAACATATATATTGTCCACATCGTAACTAATGGTGTTTTACGTTCTATTTTGTGGATCTTGCATTCAATTTCATCGCAATAAATTGGCTACATTATTTAAACATCATATTAGATTTCCATTATTAAGAAAAAAATAAGTACATGAAAAAACATACCAATAGCAACAACATCGATCCTCCGTAATAACATTTGGGTTGTATGGACACCATCTCCCTTTTAAATTTTTCACACAGTACAACAAATATGCACACCAATTGATTTTAGAAATGTCATCTACTTCAACAAGTGCTCTAACTGGAACTAAGTTTTTTGTCCCCATAGGAATGAATTCTGCAAACGTATTAACAAATAAAGCTATGAAACCCAACTTGAAATTCATATCCACTTGTTCGGATTTTTGAATAATCTTCTTGTAGTTTGTTGCATGTGCCTTTCCACCTTCAAGTTCCTTCATCCATCTATCAAACACTTGATGATCTTTGCTAACCATATCCAAGTCAAATAAGCTATTTCCAGTTTTGGGTAAACCAAACACTTAATGAATTTTTTCCTTTGTGATCTTTATTCTTTTTCCTTTAATCAAAATATTGTTTGTGTCTTCATCATAATGCTCAAGCACAAAATGGCAAAGCTTTAAGGGAATACTCTTAATGTTGATCTTCAAAAACGCTTTAAATCTCCTCCTTTTCACCCAATCTTTTTTTTTTTGATGTCAAATAACTTACAGCATCCGTCATCAATCCAGGTGTCGATCTAGTGTTTATTGAAGGCAACTCCTTCAATATATCTTTTACAGTCTTTTGCTCTTTCATGGTTTTTTGCTTCTTTATTGCTGCACAATTGTCCCCACTATTCCTCTTCCTATTTGCTTCTTTAATCTTTGTCACTCCTTTAACATATTTTCTATCACTGGTTCTCTTTTTTACATATATTTCTTCATCAGATTCATCATCTAATTCATTACATTAGTCATAAATGTTAGTAACACCACAAAAATCCAAAAATCCTATCTCATCTAATTACAAAGTAATATTCCAAAAGAATATTATACATATACACTTATTATATCATAATATTGTATGGATCAAATGGGTGCTTTTGTTTGCTAAACGAAAAAGAATGAAAAATTCCATTCCTTCCCCTCTGTGTCTTGATCTAATACCAAAGTTCCATTAATTTACAAAAATGCCATGCCTATTTTATGATTTAATCTAAATTAATATCAACCTTTGATTATTGAAGATGAGTGGTCAAGATTTGGTCTCCCTGTCTTACAAAATTTAATGGTCTCAGATGAACCTAACCCTATATAGAAAAACACTAATAGAATATATATAATATTTTATTATAATACGTAGAATAACGGAAACAAATGAGATAAATATTTTATTAGAATACATATAATACACAATACATCATTTATTCTTTTATATTCTACTAGTTTATAATCCGTGGAAACCACGGTTACGAAATTAATTAAACTTTATAAGTAAAAATTCAAAGCTATTAATTAATTATTTTAAATAACTTATTAATTAAGGTATACTTTTTTAGTTATATATAAAATTAGAACGGTTAATTCAAATAAATATGTAAAATTATATCATCTTATAATTTGTATAAATTTTATTTTATTATAACTTATATAAATTTTATTTTATTTTTTATTCAAATGTTATTAATTTAATGTAATTAAAATAAGAAGTTTAAATTTTGAATTTTAAAATTTAAAAGGAGAATCAATAGATTGACAAGTGGCATAATATTAATTACAAAGCTTAAAATAGTGAAACTTAGCAAAAGAACTACTCTTTTATTAGTATAGAGATTATAATACATAGAATATTTTATTATAATACATAGAATAACATAAACAAATGAGATTAATATTTAAAAATATTCTATTAGAATAAGATTAATAGAATATAGAAAAACATTAATAGAATATAGAATATTTTATTATAATATATAGAATAACAGTAACAAATGAGATAAATATTTTATTAGAATAGAATAACTGATGATGTACCTTTTTTTCTTTTTCTTTTGAAGTTGTAGCTATTGATTCATCGATAGACTTCGATGATTTTCTTTTTTGAACCAACTATTTGTCTGTTGAAGTTTCAACTTCATTATTTCTACCCACTGTCATCATTTTTATTTTTGATTTTGTCATTCTTGTTATAATATTAACTGCATGAAAATAATTAATGTTAGTACAAACAGCTGCATAATATTAGAATTATAAACTATAAAGTCAAAGATTGAGCTTAAAAGTGTAGTTGTCTAAAAGTATTTTCTTCATTCTTTAATTGATCATCATTTTTCCTTCATATGTTATTTGTTCTATTTAGAAAAATAAAAAATCTTATCATAATACTTATACCAGAGAATTGTCACCTAATTTCATCTTTCAACAAGGTACCACTCAGACGATTCTAAAAATCTCCCAAACCAACCATTTTTTAAACAGGGGTAAAATCTTCAATACTTTGAAATGCATTTGCATAAGGTCCTTATGTCACACCCCAAAACCGGAACGGCGGAAACGTTCGGGGTGGAGGACGTCATGTCAAGTATCATGAGATATGTATATGGTAAGCAAGTAATGAACAACCATTTCATTTAGAAAGAAAGTGTTTACAATACGTGTGTTCACAAAACATAGAAGTCATAAACAAATAACAAAATAAGACTTGAAGCTGTAATGCTCCATCTTCTGAATCCCAGCACGAGCACCTGTCTAATAGTCTCCTGAGAATACAAGTTATTTGAAAGAGTTGATTAGCAATTAAGTTGGTGAGTTCATAAGATTTTAGTGATGTGAGTAAGCTGTAAAATGCTGAAAATGTATATGTAAAAGTGATGTAAGCTGTAAGTTCTGTTTTGAAAAGTTCGCCTGTTCCTCTAGAAAATCCTATATTTCCTACTTTAATGGAAGTTAAGTAAAATGACACTACAAGCCTTTTTATGCGTACTAAGTGGGTACAAGTTATATATACATAGAGTAAATAAACAATCGATTGTGCACTTCTGTCCTAAACTCACAACCCAACGGGGAACAACAAGTAAGGCGGATAGCACACATTCCATTGGTTGTTATATCGTTGTCATATATAACCTTGGTGTATTCACTTGTTACTCATGGAGTTATTTGTAATGATTCCTTTATATATAATGGAGAGTTCTTTTAAGAAAACCTATATTTCTTATAGTAAAACATTGATTACGGTGATTACTTTTATAATAGCTTTGTTTATACTGCTATATATAATTTGATATCGGGTAGATAGTTAATTGGGGGAATTTGCCCTAAGCCCGCATCCAACGGGAATAGGACGTCGGGGGAAGACACACATTTAACTATCTATTGGATATTAGTCTTATATATAAACATGGTGTATAAACTAAGGTGTTATAGAGTTAACTCACTTAAAGTCTTTAAAACTGTGCTGGCTTAATAAAATGGATTAAGCCCTTAACTGGGAAATCGCTAGTTTTGTATACCAAAAGTATTGACTTTGAAAAGTAAGTTTTGTACTAGAATAACTATGCGTTGACTCTGTGTCCTATGCCCTGATCCATACCTGGTACCCTTATGATGACTTAATGTATACTAAGTATAAATATATATAGATTTGGGTAGATAATAGATTGGGTGACCTCGATGCAAGCCCACATCCAACGGGAACAGGACATACAAGGAAGAGCACACATCCTATTAGTTGTCGGGATCTACTTAGCATATATGTATCCTATAGTGTATACATTAAGGAACCATAAAGTTAGCATCATGATCCTAACCTTTAATCGTAACCTTTTACCAAGGCATCTTTTATTATGTGTTAAACCCGACTGTTCCTTTGTCAAATGTAAAGTATATTCTCCCTAGTTTATAACTATCTTGACTAGAAAATAGATTAACTTTCAAGTGGTATTGTCACTTTATGAAAGTAATGGGAAAAGTAAGTACACAGATGTCGTTTATAATGACATGTGGATGTACTAATAACCTAAAAACATATTTGTCTTATTATGGTCATAATGTGAAAGCTAGAACCCCTACTAAACGCTCTCAATGAAAGGAGATTAAGGGAACCCAACACGACCCCAGCAAATCCATGCAAGCCGTGTAATTCACATTAAAGTTATATGATCATGTATATCCAATATAACTATCACTAATGTGTTAGTGATTCATTGGTATAATTAGATCCTGTCTGTGTGTTCTCATGCTATAGCAACTCAATTTGTTAGGTTTTGTTCTGGTAATGTTTGATTCTCTTCACTGTCCATTCTGTTCTGATATTGTTTCTTTATGTGCTTCATTGTACTAGAAGTAATGAATAGCATTCTCCTAAACTATACCTATAACAGTTTACTAATGCTCTACTTGGACTGTTACTGAAAAGACTCATTTCTTTACTTATGCTTTTACTTTAAAAATGGAGTTTTGTATAACTACCAAGTAACATAACTTTAAACGAGTTTTGAAATGTTTTGACAACTTAATTAACATAAGTAACATTTTGAAAGATGTTTAATAACAAACATTTACACAGTTATCATTGTGTTCAACCTGTATCCCCCCCTTTAAAACAGTTAAAATAGTCAAAAGATTCATTACGGGGTATGAACTCACCTGATGTGGGTGATTCAAACGGGTATGCGTGTAAGGATGAGAAGTTCCACGAATGAAGTCCCGAGACACAATAAGTCCTAAATGACATATAAGGGCACATATTGACATGAATATAGTGTTTATAACAACTATATGAAAGAAAACACCTTCCGGGACTAAGAAAGACCTTTACCAAGTGTTGGAATCACACGTGATTCAACATAGGAAGGTATAAAGGCACTCACATGAGTTTACTACCATGAGTTCACAGCCCAAGGGAGTTTACAGCCGTAAACTCATGGTTACTCATGGGTTAGTGCAAGTTTGAAGGCTAGGAGGTGATTTGGGGACATTATTAGCTCTACCCTAGGATGAGAAATACCACCTTCTATGGAGTTTTCAAGGAGTTCACGGCCCAAATGAGTTTACTGCCGTAAACTCATGGTCATTTATGTTAGTGAGGGTCCTAAAGGTCATAAAGAAGCATCCTAAATTCAAGCCTAAGCCTTAGGAAGTGTTTGTGGCATCAAAACACCCCTAACTTGAGTTTTCGGCCCTTGGACCATTTTGGCTTGTGTTTGCGGCTGTAATCACCTATGGATGATGGTATTTTGATTGCTTTGAGTCCTAAACACATCATGGTAAAGTGCTAGGCTAGTCTCTTGGCTTAAGGAAGGCATTTAGGGTACTTTGGCACCATAAAATGGAGTTCACGGCCCAAGAGCATCCTTGGCCGTGAACTCAATTTTAGCCCTTGAATCTTAATTTTTTTTTAGGCCTAGACATGTCAAGGGTTGTTCCATGTTTGGTTTCCAAGGTTTAGGGGGACATTGGGCACACTTTGGCCCTAGATTTAGTGTTCACGGTCCAAGAAGATCTTGGGCCGTGAACACCATTTACTTGGTGTTTTGCCTTGATTTTTCATGTTATTAAGGCATATAACACACTTATATACACTCTAGGTTGAAGTACTCACAATTGGGGGGTGATCGGGTGAAGATCCGAGAGAGAGAAATCGGGTTTTCTCTAGTTGGAAATGTAAGAAATGAATTCCAAATGGCTAAGTTTTCCTTATATAGTCTCGGGGGGTTTTGGTCCAAATACCATTTTTGGACTGTAAATTCCAACTCTTGAAGTTTTGGACACTTATTGTTACGTAATAAACCCTAGGGTATCCTCTCTCCTGATATCTCTTTGAACACTAACTTTAAAACACTCAAACTTACTCCAACAAGCTTGAAAGTTAGTAGAAACAGTTGTGACTTCTATTGAAGTGGATGGTTGTACATAATGGAAAGTTTTGGGTTGTCACACCTTACTCCTGCTAGTTTGATTACTACCAATTTTGCAGATTAATTTAATGTTATTTTCTACATTTTTGCTTGCTTCTTGAAGGTATGGTATATCTTGCATCTTATTTCATTTCGTTTCACCTATTTCACTTTATGATCCTAATAATGGGTATTTGCCTAACCCTAATCACTAACAGTATGTAGATATGGAGAATGGCGCAACAATAGAAGATCAATTCTCGAAGCAACATCCTTGTTTTCAAACGAGAACAAGGATATATAATGATAATTAACAGAATTACTGAAAATACCTGGAATTTCTTGAGAAGTTTTGGTAATAATGTCATTTAGATGATCTGATGGTGTAGATTCTGAAGCACGTGTTGATCTATCCATTTTCTTTTATAGAAATATTCGATAAGAATCAAAGTAAGTAAGTTTATGGTTTTATCGAGGGATTAAAGTGCAGAACTCCAAAACTGAAATCGATCCAAAGAGAAATCGAAGATGACGAGTTCAAAATCACAAGAAGTTAGTGTTCTAGTTTATTATCGAGGGTTTTCGTGTAAGAATCAGAAGATGAATTTCAGGAAGCAAAACGATGATCTAGATTTGGATCAAATGGGTTTTAGTGTTCATATCTAGGGTTTTTAGGAAGAATACCGGGTGTTTTTGTGTGCTGAACGAAAAAGAATGCAAAATTCCATTCTTGCCCCTACGTGTCTTGATCTAATCCCAAAGTTCCATTAATTTACAAAAATGCCACTACCTATTTTATGGTTTAATCTAAATTAATATCAGCCTTTAATTATTCAAGATGAGTGGTCAAGATTTGGTCTCCCCGTCTCACAAAATCTTGTGGTCTTACATGAACCTAACCCTATATATATATATATATATATATATATATATATATACACACACACACACACACAACACGTATTCTATATGAGATACTTCATATTTATGTGTTATAAGAAAGGGAATATACCCTCACTCAAAACATATACTTAATACATACAACAATACTTGTATTAAAATCGTGTATATGAAAGAGACTATGCACTCACTTGATAAGACAATGCTCGGACAACATTACGGCTCTTAAAGTGGTAACTCTTTGATGAATCTGGGATATCTTCACACACCGGGCTTCTCGCGGGCAAAGCTTCAGCTTGGAAACTCTTTTCTTCTCAGGATCTTCAGTGCTTCGGGACTTGCTTCGGGTGTCGGGATGATACCGGGATTTCGGGGGTATAACTTGCACGTAAAACGAGGTAATATGGGTGAGAGGAAAGAAATTTAGCAACAAAACTCGGCTGGCCTCGCTTCATATTTATAGGAGGCTGAAATTCTATGATCACGTCGTAAGCCACTAATGCTCATGTCGTGAGCTCGATGTCATGGCATTCGTCATCAGGCCACTTTCCATGGAACACGTCCATCACCTGCTCACGTCGTGAACTCTCTGTTCACGTCGTGAGCTCTGATACATGGGTTGAAGTTTGTCCCCCGAACTTCAGAAATTCATATTTTTTGCATACGATCTCCGTTTTTGACGTTCTTTATATGAACGCGTAGGTGAGATTATTCTCTACAACTCTCATTTAGACTCCATCGGATAATTTTTTACTTTAACTTATATTATATTATTTTTAGTAGGCCGGGACAGGAAAACTACGTTAGAAATTCATAACTCCTTCATCTGACGTCTGTTTTCGTTTGTCTTTTTACTGTTGCATTACTATTGACGACATCTGCGATTCTCGTTTAGCTTGTTTCGGCTAGAAATCACTCGAGCTAATATTCGAACTTTGGGCTGCATACTGCTAAGTCGAAACTTCAAAAAAACATAACTTCCTCATACGAAGTCAGATTTAGACGTTTTGTTTATGTATGTTCTCGGTTTAACGTATTCTACGACTTCCGTTTAAATCACTAAGGCTAAATATTGTTCTATCGTAAATTCACTATTTACGTCACGTAGTGTCATGCCGGTTCTGTCGCGAAACGTCGACATGTCATAACTTTTTCGTTATAACTCAGATTTTGGCATTCTTTATATATCTGGAACCCTTGTCACGACCATTACAACTTCCTTCATAGATATAGGGTTTATCTAACATTTCATTTTAACTCTTATTTTATCCTTAATTCATTTAAATCACAACAATTAAGCATAAAACACATAATACTTAAATAATACATTTCTATTATTTCAAAACGAGTTACAAAGGTTAACCTAGACTATTAAATCAACATTAATGCCTAGCCTAGAAACACGAGCGTTACAATTCTCTCCCCCTTCTAATGATTCCGTCCTCGGAATCACACATCAACAAATAAATGCGGATAGCGACTCATCATGTTATTCTCTGTCTCCCAGGTGAGATTTGGCCCATTCATATGTTTCCAACGGACAAGCACTAATTTGACCATCTTGCGTCGCATCTTCTTAGTTCTACAGTCAACGATTGCCTCTGGTTCTTCAATTAACCTCTTATTTTCATCAATTCTTAATTCCGAAAGTGGAATCATGTCAGGAACTTCTCCCATGAACTTCCTTAGATAACACACATGGAAAGTGTTTATTAATTCCGTTCAGTTCTTCAGGTAATTTGAGCTTGTAAGCTTGGTTCCCAATCCTTTGAATAACTTTAAATGGTCCAATAATCTTGGACTTAACTTTACCTTTTTACCAAATCTTATCAGTCCCTTCCACGGCGAGACTTTAAGCAAAACCGAATCTACAACTTTAAAAGTCATCGGGCGTGTTTTCTTATCAGCATAGCTATTTTGACGATCCTGAGCTGGTAACATTCTCTCCCTAATCACTTTCAATTTTTTAGCAGTCTGATGGACTATCTCAGGTCCCATAAACTGCTTTTCCCCGGCCTCAAGCCAACAAGACAACGTACGAAAATTTTGTCCTTATAAATCTTGATACGGTTCCATCTTAATGCTCGAGTGGAAACTATTATTGTAGGAAAATTCTACCAAAGGCAAATGTTCATACCAGTTGCCTTGGAATTCCAAGGTACATACTCTCAGCATATCTTCAAGTGTTTGTATCGTCCGTTCGCTCTGACCATCAGTCTGTGGATGGTAAGATGTACTCAAACACAACTTGGTACCCAGTTCCTCTTGTAGACTTCTCCAAAACCTTGAGGTAAAACGGCTATCACGATCGGATACAATCGTTAATGGAACACCATGAAGCCTCACAATTTCCTTCACGTAAGAATTTGCAAGCTTATCTATAGACCATTTTTCATTTCTGATTAAAGTGATATTGAAAACTCTTATGATCAGTGAAAAGTTTGCACTTCGTGCCATAGAGGTAATGCCTCCATATCTTTAGAGCAAATATTACCGCTGCCAACTCCAGATCATGAGTGGGGTAGTTCTTTTCATGCTCTTTCATCTATCAAGACACATATGATATCACATTTTCTCTTTGGGTCGAAACACAACCCAACCCAACACCATACGCATCGCTATATATAGTGAAGTCTTCAACTCCGTCGGGTAGAGAAAGAATCGGTGCTTCACATAGCTTCTTCTTTAGCAACTCGAATGTTTCTTTGTGCTTATCACTCCAAGCATGAGTAGCTCTTTTGTGGGTCAAAGTTGTTAGTGGAGTAGCGATCGAAGAAAAGCCTTGGATAAACCTTCGGTAATATCCGGCTAATCCCAGAAAGCTTCGGATCTCCGTGGGACTTTTCGATTGTTCCCACTTCATCACAGCTTCAATCTTCGCTGGATCAACCATTATCCCTTCTTGGTTAACCACGTGACCCAAGAATTAGACTTCTCGAATCCAAAAATCACATTTGGATAACTTTGCATACAGCTTCTACTTCTTCAAGACTTCTAACACTTCTCGCAAGTGTCTGCCATAATCCTCTTGGCCTCTTGAATAAATCAAAATGTCATCTATGAACACTATCACAGATTTATCAAGGAACGGTTTACAAACCCTATTCATTAAATCCATGAATGTTGCTGGAGCATTGGTTAGTCCAAACGACATAATCAAAAACTTGTAGTGTCCATATCGTGTTCTGAATGCGGACTTTTCGATATCATACTCTCTCACCTTCAGCTGGTGATATCATGACCTTAGGTTGATCTTTTTAAAAAATAACTTGAACCTTGTAGTTTATCGAACAGGTCATCAATCCTTGGTAGTAGATATCTATTCTTTATCGTTGCCTCATTCAGCTCTCTGTAATCAATGCACATTCTCATACTCCTGTCCTTTTTCTTCACGAATAACATCGGAGCTCCCCAGGGTGATAAACTAGGTCTAATAAAACCTTTGTCCAATAACTCCAGAAGTTGCATCATCAGCTCATTCATCTCCGTTGGTGCTAATCAGTACGGTGTTTTTACTATTAGCGTCGTTCCTGGTAACAAGTCTATTCTGAACTCCACTTGTCTATCAGGCGGTAATCTGGGAAGATCTTCGGGAAATGCTTCCGGATAATCACACACCACGGGAATGCTCCGCATCTCCTTTTTCTCCTTCTTAGCATCGTTCACGAATGCCAAATATGATGTACATCCTTTGGTCAAACACTTTCTAGCTTACATTAGAGAAATGATTCCCGAATTTCCCCTGCGTTTGTCCGCATACACCATAAATGACTCCTTCCCAGGGGGATTTACTTTTACTATCTTCTTCTTGCATAATATCTCAGCATCATCGGCGCTAAGCCAATCCATTCCTAGCACGATGTCGAAACCATTTAGTTCGATAGACAATAATTCCTCGTGGAACTTATTCCCATTCAAATCAATGAAGATGTTTTTCATGCGATGGCTAACAAGTATAAACTTGCCACTAGAAACCTCGACTAATAAAGCATTATCTAGTCTATCGACAGGCAAAACTAGTTTTCTACTAAATTCATGCGAAATAAAGGAGTAGTTGGCTCCAGAATCAAATAAAATTTGGGCAGTCAATTTGTTTACGAGAAAGGTACCTGAAGCGATATCAGCTTCATCTTTCGCAACCTCAAGTATCATCTAAAAGGCTCTCGCCTTCAGCTTTGGCGGGATATTGGGTTTTGTTGCCTCCTTCTTTTTAGGACAATCTTTCAAAATGTGCCCCTCTTCGTTACATCCAAAGCACATCCTCTTGTTGGACGGACACTCATTGGCATAATGCCTAGTTTTTCCACATTTGTAGCAGGTCACCTCCTCACTACACTTCTCAGAGTGCTTTTTCTTGTACTTTTCACACCATTTCACTTCGTGTCCAAACTTCTTCGAATTAGACTTCGAAAATTTGTTTTTCTTGTTGGAACCGCGTACTCCCACGAGAGTCCTTTTGCGTACCGGTCAACTTTTGTCAGCTCGTCTGGGAAGATGCGCAAAGCAGACTCCATTTTGTCTGTAAAGGCATTGGTGTAATCATCGACTGACATGTTGCCTTTTATCAATGTCAGACACTTGTTCTCCAGCTCCAGTAGATTTTGGGCCGAGCAGGACTTACACTTCAACTGCACCAAGGACTCTGCCCAAGTCAGTTGCAGTGGCTCATTAGGGCTTAGGGTCTTCCCTAGAGTGTTCCACCAATGAACAACGCCAACTCTGAACTGACGTATTGCGAACGTAGTCTGCAACTTGCCTCTGCAACCACACGTCATGAAGGGTAGCTCCATTTCTGAGATCCAACCTATAACTCCGATCGGATCCTCTTTTCCAGTGAAGGTCGACGGTTTACAAGTCAAAAAGTCTTTGTACTTGCATCCAAGTCCATTAATTCCTCCCTCTGGGTTGTTTTGTCTAACCAACGGTGGGTTGGCTTGACCAACAATCACACTGAAGTTACCTCCTTCCGAATGCCCTTCATTCAACTCGAGTTGTTCAATCGGCATTGAAAGCTCTTTACGATTCTGCCGAAGCAGATGTCTCGTTTCTTCTATCTGACGAGCCAACATTGTTTGAATCATCAATTGTACCCCAGCCATTGTCATTGGCTCAGGTGCTGCTGCTGCAACAGCCACTTGTTCAATCATAGGTGGTTGATTCCTGTTTTGTTCACGTTTCCAACTCCACTTCTGGTTCTTACCATTTTTTTATCAATACACCGAATAAGGTGAATTTAGAACCTCAATCATGATAGATAACTAAATCATCCTTATCACTCCAAAACGTTTACATGCTAGTTCTAATACTGTAATCATACACTTAGAATCCTAAACACATAAGGTCTTCAGATCCGGTTGGCAACAAACCATAGATCCGAACAAATAATATCATACATGGCAAACATATAACATTTAGCACATAAAAGCATTTTAGGCAGCTTTCCTAAAATAAACTAGTGTTCGTGTCTTAAATATAACAGACACTCATTTCACAATCTTCACTTAGCATTCTGAGTTTAAGTCTAGAAATTCTACAAATTCCTAGTTCGTTTAAACTGTGACATCCCCAAAATCACAGCCAGAAGAGACTGTTTTAATTTATAGTTTTAAAATAATTTCAGATTAATCCTTTGATTAAAAGAGTTGCAGAATTTGTTCCCAAAACGAAATATGATAAAATAAGATTTACCAAAACATTTCTTAAAGAAATGTATTTTCATTATATAACAAAACTCGGGATGTCATGTTCCAATACAGACAAAAGCATAAACAGCACATTATAAGCCTTACAACAATTAAATACACGACAGGCTTATAATCAAAATATCTTCACAAGTCATCCAACTTATGCTCTCGCGCCACTACCTGTAATACAAAAAAACTGAGTGGGTCAGGCTTGGGAGCCTAGTGAACATATAGGGATTTCAACCCACAATAAATATTTATATTAATTTCATCAACCAACAATAACCTAATTACTCATTCCCGTTATCCTCACCTTACGTCCCTAAAACAATTATCACAAGGGACCTAGTCTAAGGATTTTCATCGGGGCGACAACACATGCTTCAGGGTTTCCTCAGCAATATATGTCAAACAAGGCAACCAAGTGGGGGATGGAGTACAACAAATGAACACCCAAGTTCCTTAACACCTACAGGTGGCGAGCCTGCCAGCGTTTCACTAGACTGTCTAGAAAAGTCTGTGGTTGTCATCTAAACTCCGCTAGATGACTAGATCACAACAACATCAAGGCATCTCATCAGTTTATCACACGTCAACTATCTACCTAGTTCTACCCAACATTTTTGTATATAGCAACATGCATATTCATTCAGATTCAACTTATAAACTTGATAAGATATACATGATGGGTTTTGGTCATAAGAACATCCTATGTGGTCATACAAACCCTAATGCTTGGATCTAGGTTTCTCTATTGTACATGCAAGTTATCCAAGACTATAAGCCCTAATTCTAGCATTCAAGTAATCATATTAACATGAGAATAGGTTTAAGATCATACCTTGATTGTTATGTAGCAATAACAATCCCAAATCTCCTTGTATTGACTTTAGAAAGCTTAGAGTCACAAATGTCACTCCTATAATGGTTCACAAACACCATAAGCAAGAGGATGAAGAGGAAAGAGGATGGAGGCTGCCCAAAAACGTGTGAAACCCTAGAACAAAGCTTAGCCAAGTTTTTGGGTCATAAGAGTTCTATATATAGTGAGGCTATTAGGGTTATCTAACAAGGAAACCCTAATTTGGATGCTTAAGCCCTAAGCAACCCATGGACTCCTTTCCTTAAGGCCTTGGACGATTTCCTCATGGGTTTCCCCATAGAATTCGTCCACTCCTTAATATAAGACAACCATGGCCCAAATTGCAATTATCTTATAATTACAATTCCAGTCCCTTAAGTTTAATTAATCTCTTTTAGTCACAAAACTAATTACCAATTAATTCTTGACTAATATTAATTAAACAATATGATTTCTCCTTTAATATATTAGTCTCATAATATATTAATAAATCATATTTAATCCTTTCTCTCCATAATTCATCCTATCAAGTTGCTTTGGTGAAGGCAACCTAAAAGGACCATGCACCATCGGGTCAAGTACATACCAAAATAGTTATGGACTTAGACACTAATCCAACAGTCTCCCACTTGGATAAGTCTAATAACTATTCTGCGTATGACTTCAGATCCTGATCTGCAATCGTAGCTTTCCAAAGCCGCTGTCAACTTTGATCCTATCAGATACGCGTGTCCTTTAGATAAGGTTTCATATATTCCTCCATTCTAGATATCGTATGAGATATGATTTCAAATCATTCTCTTTGTACTATTTCTCGACTTTCGATTTATGACGACTGACTATTTGAACAAATCAAATTAGCCCTAGCCCGGCCGAGCATTTACGTTTGTCATCACTAAATCATCGAGGGGCCCAAAGATATCACTTTTATCCTTCTTTGGATAAAAGGAACGGATAAACTTTGATACAATGCTTGCTTGTACTCACTCACCGAATTACACACGACAATATGTTTTATAACACCAAGTTACTAGTGCGTTTACATATTATCAATGTGCAACCGATTAGCAAGATACAACTCACACATCTCGGTTTCAAGAATATAAGATGTTATCGTCTCACCAATCACTCGTGATACAATTCATGGAGTGATCCAAGTGAGCATGGGTTTAATCCAATGCTCAAATTCATATTCATAAGCACTCATGAACGTTGCAGCAAACATTTTCTTATGTCTAATACTCTTTTAGACAATCCACACACCAACTCACGACAGTCTTCATTCATACCTACTTCCAACATATGAACGACTGTGGCCCGTTCGAATAATTTGACTGTTCTTAACCAATTAAATTATTCAGGAAGTGAAAACATGCAAAGTGAAACACAAGAATAATACTAATCCCATATGGCCTCAAACCTTTGAGTATAAATAAAACTCCTTTTATTTATCACCATATCGATTACTCATTATTTGTCGTTTCGTGTAATCAACTTCTTACTTGAATTATTACACTTGTCTCATGCTCCTAGCATGCACACAATTTTTACCTATGGTTCTTACTTTGTGAAATAGATCAAATTGAACACATTTCCAATCATTCTCATTTCATAACTCCAAATCCTTTTTCATAAGTGAAAGAATATCAAATTCTTGCTACTTATAGAATATGCTAGATTCTAACATTTTATGCAATGATCCTTTTGTAATATCACTGCACCAAAGTCACAAAGACTATTGCCAATGAAATTACAAAGTCTTCTATCGGAGATTTTTACATGACAATTCCATAGATGTGATGTCTCTCACTCAAAGTACATTTCTTTGAACATCCTTTTGCATAAAAGTTTCTAATCTAGACATAGATTTTCAATATTCAATTCCCAATATGGACACGTTTCCATATTTTCCATATGACAACTCATTCTCAATAGAATCTTTTCTATTCATAATAATGTCGATATGGTCCATTCAATACCATGCTTCCAACTACTCATAAGCAACCAATCCTCGTCGAACTTTGGATTGTCCTTTGATAGTTGTTTAATTATTTTAGTCAAAACCGATTCTAGTCCCTTTTCCCTCTAAATGCGCTAGACATTTTAAAAAATTTAGAATGGTCAAATATTAAAGCATTTGCAATCGATCCTATACCCGAAGCATATGGGACACGCACATAATGTTTTATTTTCTATGTTCTCAAAATTCAAATTGTGAAAAGGAATGCCGTAATCATAATCGAAATTTTAAGAACACACTATGTTTCTTTGACTAAGTTATTAACATTCCACAACCTAAGCCTTTAGATTTGAAATGAAGCGTAATATTATCTCCCTTAATTATAGCAAAACAACTATTCGATCCTTACGACTTTGCAAAGAATGACTCTTGTTTTCTATAATTAATATTGCCAACTTGCAATACTTGCCGTAATAATCATACAATCATAACGTTTATGCTCCCACTATCATGATGATTATTATAAACATAACACTTATGCTCCCACTAGCTTTGACATGTATTCATAAACATCTTAACTTTCAGAAAAACAATACCTATTGAATTTCTTAAGTCCATATTTCTAATACTTAATGCTTTGATAATCTTTTATCAAGGCATCTCGAACTTATACATCTTTGCCTTATATAGTTTATATGTGTGTCTAAACACTTAAGACTAATTGTCAAACCTCACAATTCAAATTATGGAAAGGGATACCGTAACCATAATCGAATTCGAGAATGCAATTTTACAATCACTATCTTCTTAAAATCTTTTTTAGTGAAAGCATTTTCTCACAATCATTTTCATGAAGGAGGAAATCTTATGACACTTAGATTTAAACGGTGTATTTGTTCCTATCCATGTGAATTTGTCAAAACCAAAGTTTACGACAAATTCAAACTCATATGGATCGAACTTTCGTAATCTTGATTTCTTGCCTTATGGTGGCACAGCTGCCCACCATGTCTTCCAAGTAGTTCAGCAGCTCACCCTTTCCTATCAATGTACCTTTCATTGATTAAGGTGCCTTGCCTTTTATGCATTCAAAATGAGAACTCATAGGACTCACATGCATAATTAACTCAATTTGAACAGCACAGAAACACGATAGGTTGTAAACCTCAACTCGTGTGCTAGTGATGATCGATAAGGTTTATTTTGATTTGTTCTTGAAACCTTTCAAGACCATTAAGACTCCCATTGACTCCTTGACATATAAGATTCTCTTGTCAATAAACATTTCTTGACAACCAAATATTCAAGAGTTAGTGTAGTTTTATCATAACACTTCATAAAATGGTCCTAGTTGGTCTTTGTCTTATCCAAGACATCATAACTTTCCAAATTTGATGAATGTTAAAAACCTTCTTAATACTTGTCACTTATTGCCACAATCTTAACTTTAAGACTTGTTATTGGAACGAAGTATGATTGACTTTTTGATTTAACCATTTCTTCAATTATTGATTCTTCTTCTTAGACATACAATTGTACTAAGACTCACTTAGAGGATCAATTGAGATATGGCTCTTAATCATTAAGACCTATCATAAAGCATAAAAGTTACTCTCCCTTCTTATTAGAATGGAGAAACTTTTATCTTTCTGCCTACTTGATTCTTCTTATTCCTTTTGCTATTGATTTAAAAATTTTCAATCAATTCAGAATTAAAGTTAATCTTATGAGTATAATCATATTTACTAAACCTTTAGTAAATTATGACGAATATCTTTGTTACTCTTATGGTGGACTTGATCAACACACAACTTTGTGTACTCGATCTCCTAGTCCTTCACTTGACACTTTGTCAATGAAATAGTCTAATTTCCAAATATGAAATTTATCATTCTTCGTGCAACCAAGTTGCATGATTCCAAATTTCTGTCCAATTGAAACTTGGGCGATGAGAAACTCTCCCTATTTGGTAAATTCTCGACTTTTCCATAAACGCCATAAATGAGAATCATATCCATTTGTTGTAGAAATATGCAAACACCAATTTTCATAAAGATTTCATTGCAAGGAAATAAACAAATAAATAAATAAGTCAAACCAAAATTTGTTTTATTTATAAAAGCAGCGAAAAACATTTGTCCTTACAATGCAAAATCCATTGAAAACTATCTATTTCAAAAAGAAAATTTCTAACAACTCTATCATAACTATCTAAGCTCAAAATCTAATCTTCAAGTTCATGCGATCGATATTTATTTCTTTGTGAATAGACTCATCTTTCTCTTTCATCAAGCTTCCTTTCTTTTCACCGATCCTGCAAAAACATTCAAATGCAATCTTATCACATCATGTATTTTGAATCAATGAACAGGAACTTAACGAAGTTAGATAGTGGATTTTTCCTGAAGTGCAATCATACTCTTTGTCTCTCCCATCTTTGGAATTTTCAGGCTCTTGGGGCAGACTTCTATCCAACACCCTTTCTCTTGGCAGCAAATGCAGGTCGCTTCTCTTAGAACATCCTCGGAAGCATGGTCGGTTGACTCTCCCAACAAATACGCTCCATTGCTTCGCCAAATCATTTCTAATTCAACAACAATGAGCATGTAAGTTAGGTCAATGAGGATGTCGTCATGATCCATCATATAATACTTTCTTTTCAACTCATTATATGATTCAGGAAGTGACTGCAAAACCCAATTTACAGCCAACTCATTTGGGAATGACACACCCAACATTATCAACCTATCAATGTGTGATTTCATTCCTAGAACGTAGGCACACACGGGTTTACCATCTTCATGTCTCATTTCCAATAGGGCTTTAGTGATGTTGAACCTTTCAATTCTTCGATCTTGTGGGTTAGGGAGAACAATTGGAGGAGGTGTAGGAAGTATCGATCGAATCGTGGAATACCATCTTCATGTGGAATGTTTGTTCCACGGGATTTGGGAAGACCATAGTTGTCGAACTTTGACATCTACAAAACGGGAGAAAACGAATTCAACTTAGTTGATTGATTGAGTCCTTAGTAAATCACCCAAATGAGATACTAAGACTAGGAACCAACATAATATTCTACAACTCGGGAGAGGGATGCCGTAACCCAAATTGCAGAACATTTGAAGGTAAGTGAATGACGATTCACTAATTTCCACCATAAAAAAATGAAAAATAAATTTAACTCTCGATATGCCCCTCTTGTTTGTGACTGGGATGCCGAGGATCACAAAGCGGGTGTGAATAACCATGCAAACTTACATGGTACCCTCACATGTTACAGTCACCTATTCGATGTGCCGATAAACCGCACACGCTCCACTGAACTATGACAAACATTGAGTCACCCTTTGCTACCTTTGCTTAGAACCATTTAGTGTGCTGGTAAACCACACACGCTCCACTAACGTCTTCGCAAGGGCACAAAGTGTAATTTCATTGAATTGCATCAATTCACTTTGCCTAACTAACTAAGATTGGGAATTTGTGAAAACATTTAGTTACTTTTGTATTTCATTATACTTATAATGGAAGGTTTCGTCCTATCCTATCCGTTCAGCTAACGACCCTCCACTAGTCAAGAGTGCGGTGGGTAAGAGTGGATACCCATTCAATCTCCATTTTATAGGCAATTTCCTTAAACACCCCTTATAGACCAGCTTCGTGAATGAGGCCTACTAACGGTAAGACTGACTTTTACTCATACATATATATATATATATATATATATATATATATATATATATATATATATATATATATATATATATATATATATAGGGTGTATTTTACACTTTTAAAATACTAGGTGGTCAAATTTAATTATTATACTTTTAATTCAATTAAATTGCAAACCAAAACTTTTATGGATTTATTAAACCTCTTTTAATTATACACCTTAATTAATTAATAAAACCATAAGGGTATGAATTGAACTTTTCAAAACATTACTAGGGTTTTAGAATTTAACATTCCTAATTAAACTTTTAATCAACTTTTAAATTCCAAAACTTGAGGGCACGTTTTGAAACATTTCAAAACATAAGGGTTTAGAATTTAAATATACATCAAAATTAAACTATTAATCAAAATTTAAATTCCAAAACTTGAGGGCAAGTTTTTGAAACCTTTTTCAAAACATTAGGGTTTCAACCATTTGAATTTCAAAACAACAAAACTTTTGGGTTCAAATTTAAACTATAAAACCTAAAAGGGAAATATGAAACTTTTCATAACAACAAGGGTCAAATAAAAAATAATCTAAATTAACATTTAATCACATAATTATCCATATTTGATCTATTTAATGATTTCTTGCAAAACAATTTACCAATTTAATCAAAATAATTAATCAATTATCACATAAGGAAACAAATATTTTATTAATTGATAAATATCTTCAATTAGATCAAGAACATACTCATATATATATATATATATATATATATATATATATATATATATATAATCGGATTTATATTGATCTAATATGATAAGGCAAGTATCCTCAAGCAAAAACAGCAAGAAATCCCGTTTTTCCCTCTTTCTGACCAACTGACTCGTTGAGTCAGGCATCGACTCGTCGAGTCAGCATGGATTTGGCGAGTTCATCTATAGACTCGGCGAGTTCAGCCGCTAGAATCTCAAAATTTCGATTTTTAAGCTTGAACAAACAAACAAAGCATCAATACAATAGAAACCAATCATGGCTCTGATACCACTGATGGGTTTTGGTCATAAGAACATCCTATGTGCTCATACAAACCCTAATGCTTGGATCTAGGTTTCTCTATTGTACATGAAAGTTATCCAAGACTATAAACCCTAATTCTAGCATTCAAGTAATCATATTAACATGAGAATAGGTTTAAGATCATACCTTGATTGTTATGTAGCAATAACAATCCCAAATCTCCTTGTATTGACTTTAGAAAGCTTAGAGTCACAAATGTCACTCCTCTAATGGTTCACAAACACCATAAGCAAGAGGATGAAGAGGAAAGAGGATGGAGGCTACCCAAAAACGTGTGAAACCCTATAACAAAGCTTAGCCACGTTTTTTGGTCATAAGGGTTCTATATATAGTGAGGTTATTAGGGTTATCTAACAAGGAAACCCTAATTTGGATGCTTAAGCCCTAAGCAACTCATGGACTCCTTTCCTTAAGGCCTTGGACGATTTCCTCATGGGTTTCCCCATATAATTCGTCCACTCCTTAATATAAGACAATCCATGGCCCAAATTGCAATTATCTTACAATTACAATTCCAGTCCCTTAAGTTTAATTAATCTCTTTTAGTCACAAAACTAATTACGAATTAATTCTTGACTAATATTAATTAAACAATATGATTTCTCCTTTAATATATTATTCTCATAATATATTAATAAATCGTATTTAATCCTTTCTCTCCATAATTCATCCTATCAAGTTGCTTTGGTGAAGGCAACTCAAAAGGACCATGCACCATCGGGTCAAGTACGTACCAAAATAGTTATGGACTTAGACACTAATCCAACAATACATTCAATACTCATTACAAATAAACAGATCATATATATATATATATATATATACACACACACACACACACACATAGCACGTATTCTATATGAGATACTTCAAATTTATGTCTTAAAAGAAAAGGAATATACCCTCACTCAAAACATATACTTAATACATACAACAATACTTGTATTAAAATCGTGTATATGAAAGGGATTATGCACTCACTTGATAAGACGATGCTTGAACAGCACTACGGCTCTTAAAGTGGTAACTCTTCGATGAATATCGGATATTTTCACACACTGGGCTTCTCGCGAGCAGAGCTTTGGCTCGGAAACTCTTTTCTTCTCAGGATCTTCGGTGCTTCGGGACTTGCTTCAGGTGTCGGGATGATACCGGGGCTTCATGGGTATAACTTACACGTAAAATGAGGTAATATGGGTGAGAGTACATAAATTGAGCAACAAAACTCGGTTGGCCTCGCTTTCTATTTATAGGAGGCTGAAATTCTATGCTCACATCGTAAGCCACTAATGCTCATGTCGTGAGGTCGATGTCATGGCGTTCGTCATCAGGCCACTTTCCCTAGAAGACATCCATCACATTCTCATGTTGTGAACTCTTTATTCACGTCGTGAGCTCTGACACAGGGGTTGAAGTTCGTGCCCCGAACTTCATAAATTCATATTTTTCGCATAAGAGCTTTGTTTTCGACGTTCTTTATATGCACGTGTATGTGAGATTATACTCTACAACTCTCGTTTAGACTCCGTCGGCTAATTTTTGACTTTAACTTTTATTATATTGTTTTTAGTAGGTCGGTACAGGAAAACTTTGTTAGAAATTCATACTCCTTCATCTAACGTTCGTTTGTGTCTGTCTTTTTATCGTTGCATTACTATCGATGAGATCTTCGATTCTCGTTTAGCTTGTTTCGGCTAGAAATCACTCTATCTCATATTCGAACTTTGGGATGCATACTGCTAAGTCGAAACTTCGAAAAAACATAACTTCCTCTTACGAAGTCAGATTTAGACATTCTGTTTATGTATGTTCTTGGTTTAACGTATTCTATGACTTTTGTTTAAATCACTAAGGCTAAATATTGTTCTATCATAAATTCACTATTTACATTACGCAGTGTCGTACCGGTTCTGTCGCGAAACTTCGACATGTCATAACTTTTTCGTTATAACTCGGATTTCGGCATTCTTTATAATTCGCAACCCTTGTGACGACCACTACAACTTCCTTCATATATATAGGGCTTATCTAACATATCATTTTAACTCTTATTTTATCCTTAATTCATTTAAATCACAACAATTAAGCATAAAACACATAATACTCAAATAATACATTTCTATTATTTCAAAATTAGTTACAGAGGTTAACCTGGACTATTAAATCAAAATTAATGCCTAGCCTAGAAACACATGCATTCCAAAACCCTAGCTTTGGGACTAAGAAACCACGAGTAGATAAGGAGGGTAACTCCTTGGATTTTCGGCAACTTCACTTAACCCTAGAAGATCCAAAATTCTTGTGTGCCTCCTTACCTCTCCTTCTCATCCTCTTGCAAAGAGTATTTGTAAGCCATTAGAGTTGTCATATTTGAGGCACTTACTTTCAAGAGTTAAAGATCTACAAGGTTTTCTTGTTATTACTACATAAAAAGGTACACATATAAACCCTATTTTGTATAGATTTCAAATTATATACTACCTTCCTAGGGTTTTATCTTTTGTATTCAAGTTTGCATGTGCAAGAAGTGAAAACCTAGATCCTTAATTATAGGGTTGCATGAACACATAGGATTTGTAGATATGTTCATAACCCATCAGTGGTATCAAAGCCTAGGATGTTTTTTAGTTGAACTTGATGCAATTGTGAATCATTCAAAGGAGAAGGGAGCGGAATCGTCATTATGTTCATAGAACTCGACGAGTTGGCCCAAGACGACGAGTGCATTGCACAGACACGACGATTTGGCCTGTCAGATCCCTGATTTTTTTCGATTTTGATAATCATGGCTTGATTAGGATTATTGCCTTAATTTGTTTTTCTACTTAAAATTGAATTTTTATTAAAAGTAATTGTATATCCTTTTCAAATTTAATGATTTGGTTTAACTTTTGATAAAGATAAAATTAATGGTTAATTTAGTTATTAAAAATTTAGCCTAATATTTTTGAAAAGTTTTAAAATACACCCATTGGTTTCGGAATTTAAAATTTAACTAATAGTTTAATTGAAATCTTAAACTAGAACACTAGTATTTTAAATGTTAAAAATACATCTTTATATATATATAAGAAAAGGTCGGTATTAACGTTAGTATGTCTCATTCACGAAGTTGGTCTATAAGGGGAGTTTAAGGAAGCGGCTTATAAAATGACCGTGATTAGGTATCCATTTTTACCCACCGCTCTCTTGACTAGTGGAGGATCGTTAGCCGAACGGGTTTGTTAGGACATTAAACTCTCATTAATAAGTATGATGCGACCTGGCTCCGAACCACTTGTCCTGAATAGAACTTGCCGGTCCTTAAGCCTGAGAGGTCACACAAAGAAGAAGCATGTCAGCCGCTCTCTGGGAGGAGGTCCCGGAAAGATGTTACGATGGTCAAGTTAGTAGGTTGAAGGTTAGAGTGTGGAGATATGTAACGCCCGTGTTTCTGAGCTTGCCATTTTTAGCAATATAATAGTCTAGATTAACCTTGTAACTCAATTTGAAATAATAAAAAATGTATTATTTGTGAATTATGTGGATTATGTGTGTTTTCTTAATTATTATAATTTAATTAAATTAAGAATAAAATGAGCATCAAAATTTAAGTGTAAAATAAACTTAATATATTTGAATAATGTTGTAGTAGTTGAAACGAGGTTTCCGAATATATATATATATATATATATATATATATATATATATATATATATATATATATATATATATATATATATATATATATATATATAGAACGCCCAAATCTGACTTCGTATGAGGAAGTTATGATTTTCTGAAGTTTCGACGTGGCAGTATGCAGCCCGAATACTCGATTTGAGATCGAGCGGTTTTTAGCCGAAGCAATCTAAACGAGAATTGAAGATCTCGTTGTTAGTAGCGAAACGATGAAAAGTTAGGCGAGAACTAACGTCGGACGAAGAAGTTATGAATTTATAACGAAGTTTCTCTGTCCCGACCTCCTAAAAATAAATAATAAAAATAAATTCAAAATTAGTCGACGGAGTCTAAACGAAAGTTGTAGAACGTTAAAAACGGAGTTCGTATGAGAGAGATATGAATTTTCGAAGTTTATTAAATATTTAATATTTAATTTTAATTTAAAATTTCGATATTATCCGGAGGGGAGTCAGCCGACCTATCCGAAGTACGCCCCGCGTACTGCTGTACGCCCAGCGTACAGCGAAGGGTGACGAAGCCAGCACTCGAGTACCTCCGATGACGCAAGCGCTGATGATCCGAGGCGTACGCCCCGCGTAGCCTCGTACGCCCAGCGTACGTGCGAGGGTCCAGCTCCTATAAAAGGGGATCCGAAGGCAGCCTTAGTTCTTTTACAAATTCCATCCTTCTCTCTAGTCTTTTGCCTCGTTTTACGTGTCGTTTGTACCTCGAAGCCCCGGTAATATTCTCGAGCCCCGAAGTAAGATCCGAAGCCTCGAGGATCCCGAAGAGCGTTATTCCCGAGCCGAAACGTTGCCCGCGAGGAGCCCGGTTTTGTGAAGATCTTCCAGATCTACGGAGAAACACCTCTTCTGCAAGCCGTAGTGCTGCCCGATCATCTTTTGATCAAGTGAGTGTGTAGTTATTTCCATTCCAACGCAATATTATGAAGTATTTTATATAAAATACGTGTTATGTGTATATATTTGGTTGTTATACGTGTGAGTGTATATTCACTCTCTTCTATCATATAGATCTGATGTATTCTCTATGAAATACGTGTTATGTGTGTATGCCTCATCTGTTATGTGGAATATGTATTGATTAAAGCATGTTATACAGGTTTTTAAATAATGTATAAAAAAATGTATATTTTTATCTACTAATATGTTGGGTAGAACATGGGTAGATAATTGGTGTGTAATAAACAGATGAGAGGCCTCGGTGTTATTGGTGTTATTCTAGTCATTCAGCAGAGTATGGATGACAACCACAGACTATTCTAGACTGTCCTGTGGAGCACTAGCAGGCTCATTACCTGTAGGTGTTGTGAACGACGTGTTCACCGGTGTACTCTATCCCCCACATGGTTGCCTTTAGGACACTTATTGTTGAGGAAGCCCCTCTACAGTAATGTCCGTCCCGATGAAAATCCAGAATTAGGTTCCTTGTAATAGAAGTTATTTTTAGGGACGTAAAGTGAGGATGACGGGAATGGGTAATCGGGTTTATTTGTTGATTGTTGAAATTAAATATTTATTGCGGGTTGAAAACCCTATATGCTCACCAGGCTCCCAAGCCTGACCCACTCAGTTTATTTGTATTATAGGAAGTGGCGCAAGAGCTTAAGATGGGCGAATCATCAAGTTGTTTTGTTTACAAGTCTGTATATGTATATATTTGTTGAATCACTTGTAATGCTATCGTTTATGCTTTATGATCTGTATCGGAACATGACATCCCGACTTTGATTATGAAATGAAATCATATTTCTTTATGAAATGTTTGATAAATATCTATTTTATCATGTTTTGTTTTTGGGAACAAATTCCGCATCTCTTTTAAAAATTAAAAGGATTTACTCTGAAAATTATTTTAAAAAGCATAAATGAAATCGGTCTTTTCTGACCGAGATTTTGGGGATGTCACAAGATATAAGACTGGAGAGGGAAAGACTTACTTTACCAGGGCCAAGGTGAGACTCTTTTATAGTGGAGATCTTCATCAGTCCGTACTAGGGACCGGTACTGCAATCCCGTCAGGATCCGTCGTTCTTATTGGGGAGTCATGCTCCACATTCGTGTTCAGCTCGGTGATTGGTCCAGGCAATTGTGCTCTGTCTGTTCGTTTTGTCGCTTGGAGCTGTCGTTGTTAGGTTGTAGCTAAAAGAAAATATTTTGGCGAGGGTGAGCCTTCTGTGCGGTCCCCTCGGGAGGCTAGGGTTGCTAAGTTGGCTCCTACCGAAGGCGCCTTGTCGAGGCTCACCTGTCTCGGGCCTACTCTAAGGGGCACGTCATCAATTCCCCCAGTCCAATAGTCATAGCGTATGCTATCTAGCTACAATGTTCTGGACTTAGCTACGGGTACAGGTGTCGTTGTTTCACTCGGCTGTCGCTTCATTTCCGGCGATGTGACGTTTAGACGTGCGTACGGCAGTTACGTCATGTGTCAGAGATTTTCGCAGACCCCGCCTTTTTTCTTTTTATTGCTCTTCAAACGATTTTCTCTTTCATTTCTCACCCTGCCTTTTTACCCTCTTTCTTTTTGGTCTCTATTTTCCGTCGTGGCTATCGCTCAAGGTTCAACCCCTAGCTCTTCTGAGTTTGTCACACTTCAAGAGGCGTATGGTCTTACTCCGGATGATGGGGTGGAATTTCCTGTCTCCGGTTCTTTGATTACTCATCCTCCTCTCGGGAAGGTGGGTGTTTACCTGAAGATTTTCGACGCTTGTCTCCGTCTCCCGTTGACTGACTTTTAGGAGGAAATACTCTGCCAATGTGGGTGTAGCGTGCAGATGCTGACTCCCGGCACTATTCACAAGGTGGTAGCTTTCGAGATGATATGGCGTGCTAACGGCATCATACCCAATTACTTCGTCTTCAAGTACTTCTTCCGGTTTGCTGTCACTAATGACAAGTATACTTTCTCCGCCCGTCCGGGGGGGGATAATCTTGTTATGGACAGTAATCCTCCCAAGAATAGGTAAGACCGGTGGATGTGGGTTAACCGAGAGTTGCTCAGCGGTGAGCATCCTCGAGTGGTTATGCCTTCGGACACTATTCCCAACACGTTTCCTCATAACCAGGCGACTGCAGATCCCCTGCATTCTCTTCAGGTGGATGTTAACATGATGTCAGAGGTGATTCTTGCTGGTGTCGGAATGTTGTCGCTCCCCGGGGGAGATGACTGTGTTCTATATGTTTTGCTTGTTCTTTCTTCCCCCTTGTTCCTTTCTCCTTCTCCCCCCCCCCCCCCCATCTTTCTTGTTTTCATATATGTTTTGCTTAACAGGTGTCGAGTGCTCTGTTTCTATGGATTCTGTACTACGGGGTTGCTACCAGGGGAAGCTGGAGCACCGTGCAGTGCCTTTGTATGAGACTTTGCCTCCCCCCCCCCCCCCCACGCTAGTCTATTGTTATCCCAATATCCCCTCAGCCCGTGGGTAGTTCGACCGCATCGGAGAGTCGCCCGGGTTCGCACACTGTTGTTACGCCTGTGACTACATCTTTTGGTCCCACTGGGTCGGCCGTTGATGATGTGGTATATGGCAAAGTTGGGATAGTAACCAACGCTCGCCGGATTTCCAGAAAAAGGAAAGTTGTGCAGGCGATGAGCAGACCAGCGCCCGAGTATGGTTTAGGGGTCGTTGGACGGTGGGTGATGCAGCGTCGCGGTCTTATGCGCTTCTTATCTTCCCTTCCCTCCGATCCAGGGGATGTGTTAGTGATACATAATGATGATGTTCAACATTATGAGGGTGTCTAATCAATCCCTTGTTCCGATTTCTATGAGTGTTGGTGTTAATCCTCCGTCTCCAAGGAGTAGTCTGTAACAGCCCGAAATCCAGGTTAGCTTTATGACCCTTCTATTTTGGAGAGTTGGCTAATTAGTCCCTTAAAGTGAAAGGTGAATTGGTGAGTACGTTGGGCGTACTAGGGTGTACGCCGCGCGCACTCGCGCACTTAATTTGTACGCATGTCATCCGGGTATGTTGGGTGTACCCAAGGTTATGCCAAGCGTAACCGGCCCAGATGCAAACCCTAATTCCTGGCCTTGCACTATAAAAGGAACATGTAGTCCTTTGCCCTAGCCACCATACACCCTTGAGTGAGTCCTTGGAGAGCTGAGATTCTTGATTTAGCTTGTGTGTGTGTTTTTGAGCTTGAAGTTATCTTTTCAAGGTGAAGAAGGAGAAGAAGGAGCCATTGTTGGAGCTAGAAGTTGAAGAACAAGTGTAGATCCAAATTCTATAGTGGTTGGAGATCCTTTCTGAGGTAAAAAGCTCAAAGCTTTCCTTGTTCTTCATAAGTTTTGCTTGTTGGACCATTTTTAGGGTTTTTGGTTCAAAGTTGGAGACTTTATGTGCAAAGAGTCTCCATAAGCTTAGATCTAACCTTTTCTAGTGTATAATGTGTTGAGGAGTCATAAAAATCTAGTCTTGGACGTGGATCTTGTGTCATGCATGAGTTATAGTCTCATTATGGAAAGAGGAAAGGTGTTTTGAGCACAAGTGACCTTTACAGCCATGCAAAGGCTTAAAGGTTTCAACTTTATGGATTAAGACATATTATAGGAGTCGAATTTGAAGTTTGGATGCAAGTCTTAACCGTTTAAGACCTGAATGTGTTGGACAAAGAAATTGGGCATTACACTGGGCGTAATCCTAGTACGCGCCGCGTAGGGGGTCGCGTACCCCGTTTCTGGAGTGCAAGAGTACGCCCCGCGTACTGGAGCTGGTACACCCCGCGTACTGCTTGCTGTTAACTTTTAGGGTTTTAGTCAACATGTGGACTTTGGGGTCAGGTAGGGGTAAAATGGCCTTTTACCCTTCTATGGAATTTTAGAAAGGCATATAGTATAGCCTTGAGGGTCGTTAATAATTTAGAAAGATTATTTGATATGATTAGGCGAGGCTAGGTCAAGGTTACGAGATTCATAGATATCGAGCACGTGAGATTTTAGACATCATTCGAGGTGAGTCTTCTCACTATACTGTACCTGGAAGGGTACCTATGTGTGACCGGAAGGTCTGGTATGCTATAAGATATATGCATTGTATGTGATTAGTTGCCTATTTTGTATGCGTTATGTATGCTATGCTTGATATGGGTCGGAAGGCATTCTGTTATGGGCCGGAAGGCACTATGATGTAGACCGGAAGGTCAGGGAGTTATGGACCGGAAGGTCGATTCGGGTAGGACCGGAAGGTTTATCGGATTGGGACGGAAGTCCCCTGGGACACATGGACCGGAAGGTCATGGCCTGGAAGGGCGTATGTGTGTAAGTGGTATATTAGGGAACTCACTAAGCATTTATGCTTACAGTTGTTGTGTTATGTGTTTCAGGTACTAGCGAGGACCGAGGGAAGGCGCCGGCATGACTCGTACACCACACGCAGGCGGATTTGGATGTATTTGATCTTGGGATTTGACATGTTTTGTATTATGACTATGTTACATTGGATTTTTTTATGGTTTGTTTTGGATGAAATTATGTTTTAAAGAAATGAAAATTTGTTTTGAAAAATTACGTTGTTACAAGTTGGTATCAGAGCCTTGGTTTGCGGGACTCGAATGCACCTTTGGGCGTATCTGAACTCAAACTGAGGATTTGAGAAATTTTCAACAATAAAAACTAAATTTTCTAAAAGAGCAAGGAGTTTTGAAACAAACCGAGCAGAGCAGTTTGTACGGTCATTCAGCGCCCGAACGGTGAATCCCCAGAATCCCCTTACATTATGTGTTATGAGATATGCTATGTTATGTTATGCATGCTAGAGTAGGCTAGGTATTCATATTAGGACTAGAGTGGCCCGATTTGTGATGCCTTAGCCTAGGAGAATCCTGCTGCTATGAGATGCCTTGAGAGCGAGTAGGTAGCCAATGCATAGCGAGAATAGAGTACTTGCGATCCGGGATCCAAGGAGGAGGACTTGGGGTGAATGATGATACGGTGTGGTCAGTAGTATAGGGCCCGTACTACTAAAGACACCGGATCAGTGAGCAGCCCAAGTAAGAATTCTTTGGGTATTGGAGGACGAGTAGGGTTGCGTTATCGAGTGCGAGTATGCTCGATCGAGTCTCTGATATTTTTATGTTGTATTTCAGAGGCATCATGGTTAGGACACGACACACAGCTGAGAGCAGTGGGGTCAGTGACGAGGAGATCCATCGATTGATTCATGAGGAGGTGGTTGCTGCCATCCGGGCTGAGATTCCAGAGATGTGTGGGGACATCAAGACCACACTGATTGAGACCTTTGATGAGCAGTATGCAGCGGTGACTGAGGTTGCAGCTACTACAGCTATTGCTGCTGCCAAACCTCAGGGAGGTGACTCGTTGTTGTTTCGGGAGTTCAGCAACACAAGGTCACCAGAGTTCGATGGGATGCAGGACCCGATTGCGGCGATGAGGTGAATCTCTGATATTGAGGGATGTTTCTACACGTGTTCTTGTCCGGAACACTTGAGGGTGCGGTTCGCTTTGAACCAGCTTCGCTTGGGAGCGAAGGATTGGTGGAAGTTCGTAATGGCGAGCTTCACTCTGGCAGAGATTTCTGAGGTGACCTGGGAGAGGTTCACCGCCATGTTTAGGGACGAGTGTGTTCCCCCTGTGGAGAGGGAACGGTTGGTTCAGGAGTTCTTGACCCTCAAGCAGGGTAATGATTCGGTTACTGTGGTTACCTGGAAGTTTCATGAGAGGTCGATGTTCTGCCCTGAGCAGGTGTCTACTGAGCAGGCACGGATGAGCCGGTATTTGGACATTCTGAAGAGGGACATTCGAGAGTTCGTGTCGAAATCGACGTACCATACATTTGCTAAGCTTCAGGCAAATGCCCGGAAGCGGGATATCGAGTTGGAGACTCAGGCCAGGGAGGAGGCCGAGTCTCAGGGGAGAGATCGGCGGCCGGCTCAGTCTCAGCCGGCAGCCAAGCGGGCCAAGCCCGCTAATTCGAGGACTAGAGGCCAGAAGGGACACACTTGCGGGAAGTGCGGCAAGGGTCATGAGGGAGCTTGTTGATCAGGTGCTTGCTACAAATGTGGCAAGGAGGGGCATATCGCCAAGGATTGCCCCAAAGGATTTATGGTTTACTTTCATTGCAACCAGACTGGCCATCGGAAGGCCGAGTGTCCACAGTTGCATCAGGGGACATCGCAGGGATCTGCACCTGCTGCTAAGGTTACCGAATTTCGATCAGTGAAGGCCGAGGCTCCGAAGTCTCGTGGGAGAGCTTTCCAGTTGACAGCGGAGGACGTCCGCACAGCACCCGACGTTGTGGCCGGTATGTATTCTTCTCTCTATTTATTTAACTCCGATATATTATGCTTATATTATGTTATGTGTAGGTACTTCTCTTGTGAATTTTGTACCTGCCTTAGTGTTATTTGACTCGGGAACGAGTCGGTCTTTTGTGTCGTTAGCCTTCAGTCATCATATCAGTATTCGTCGAGTGGCCATGAGTCGACCTCTGCGAGTTTCTATAGCTAACGAGCGAGCAGTGTATGCCACGGATGTGATTCGAGGATGTATCCTTGAGATCTTCGGTGTGGAGTTCCCGATAGATCTGGTCCCGATTGCTATGGGGGACGTGTGTGTTATAGTGGGCATGGATTGGTTGAGTCGATTTGGAGCTGTTATAGATTGCGAGCGTCAGTTGGTGACGATACGAGACCCTAGTGGGGGAGTACCTACGGTATACGGTGAGGGTACCCATCCTGAGTCAGCATTTTGTTCGGCTGCTAGGGCGAGACGGAGTTTACAGCAGGGTTGCAGAGGGTTTGTGGCCTATGTGATGGAGACACGAGTGGCCGCTGGGAGGCCAAGTTCGATCGATGAGGTCCCAATTGTGCGGGAGTTCCCAGACATTTTCCCCGAGGAGTTGTCGGGTTGGGAGCGGTGCTTATGCAGAGGGGGCATGTGATAGCATATGCATCGAGGTAGCTTAAGCCTCATGAGTCGAGGTATCCCATTCATGATCTGGGATTGGGGGATGTAGTGTTCGCCCTCAAGATATGGCGTCACTATTTGTATGGGGTTCGGTGTGCGATATACACGGACCACAAGAGCTTAAAGTATTTGATGGATCAGCCCAACCTGAATATGCGCCAGAGGAGATGGTTGGATGTAGTAAAGGATTATGATTGTGAGATCTTGTACCACCCGGACAAGGCTAATGTGGTAGCCGATGCCCTGAGCCGTATGGTAGAGGGCGCCCCGATTCGAGATATTTGCATGAGATTGACAGTGATGACTCCGGTATGGGACACCATTCGAGGGGCCCAGGCGAAGGGCGTGAGACCGGAGAACCGCAAGAGAGAGCGAGTGATCGAGCAGGTATCGTAGTTTGTTACCGATAGTCGAGGACTTATGACCTTCCAGGGTCGGGTTTGGGTACTGTTTGTGGGCGGAACGCACACCGTTTTGATGGAGGAGGCGCATAGATCGAAGTTCTCGATCCACCCCAGGGCCACTAAGATGTATTTGAACCTGAAGAAGGAATATTGGTGGCCCTGTATGAAGAGGGATGTTGCATGGTTCGTATTGAGGTGTTTGACATGTCGCAAGGTTAAGGCCGAGCACCAGCGTCCGCATGGTAAGTTGCAGCCATTAAAGATTCCCGAGTGGAAGTGGGAACATATCACCATGGATTGTATCACCAAATTGTCGAGGAATTCTAAGGGTATCGATGCAATTTGGGTGATTGTGGACAGGTTGACGAAGAGCACTCATTTCCTTGCCATCAGTGAGAGCTCTTCTGCGGAGAGCTGGCAGAATTGTACATGAAGGACGTGGTATCGCGGCATGGAGTACCAATCTCGATTGTCTCAGATCGAGATGTGCGTTTCACTTCCAGATTTTGGAAGAAATTTCATGAGGAATTGGGTACGAGACTGCATTTTAGTACCGCGTACCACCCACAGACTGACGGGTAGAGCGAGCGGACGATTCAGACGCTCGAGAACATGCTTCGGGCATGTGTATTGGATTTTGGCAGGAGTTGGGAAACGTATTTGCCCTTGGCTGAGTTTTCCTATAACAACAGCCATCACTCGAGCATTGGTATGCCACCTTTTGAGCTGTTGTATGGAAGGAGGTGTCGTACCCCCATTTGTTGGGGCGAAGTAGGGCAGCGTGTGATGGGTAGTACAGAAATAGTGCTTCAGACGACAGAGCAGATACAGCAGGTTAGAAAAAGGTTGTTGACCGCTTAGAGTTTCCAGAAAAGTTATGCAGATAGGCGACAATCCAAACTCGAGTTCTAGGTCGGTGATTTCGTGAACCTGAAGATATCTCCTTGGAAAGGAGTGATCCGATCCAGGAAGAGGGGCAAGCTGGGACCCCAGTATATTGGGTCGTTTAGGGTGATCGCGAGGGTGGGCAAGGTAGCGTATCGCTTGGAGCTACCTGCGGAGTTGGACCAGATTCATGATACCTTCCACGTGTCTCAGTTGAGGAAGTGTATAGCCGACGAGTCGGTAGTAGTGCTGTTGGAGGATATTCAGGTGGATGCGGGCCTAAATTATGCTGAGAAACCAATTGTGATTCGGGATCGGAAGATCAAGGTTCTTAGGAACATGGAGATACCGTCGGTGCAGGTTCAGTGGCAGCATCGAAAGGGGTCCGAGCTGACGTGGGAGTCAGAGTCAGAGATACGGGAGCAGCATCCGAAATTGTTCTCGGTATAAGACTTCGAGGGCGAAGTCTGGTTCTAGTGGGGGAGAATTGTCACAGCCCGAAATCCAGGTTAGCTTTATGACCCTTCTATTTTGGAGAGTTGGCTAATTAGTCCCTTAAAGTGAAAGGTGAATTGGTGACTACGCTGGGCGTACTAGGGTGTACGTCACGCGTACTCGCACGTTTAATTTGTATGCGGGTCATCCAGTTACGCTGGGCGTACCCAAGGTTACGCCGGGCGTAACCAGCCCAGATGCAAACCCTAATTCCTGGCCTTGCACTATAAAAGGAACATGTAGTCCTTTGCCCCAGCCACCATACACCCTTGAGTGAGTCCTTGGAGCGCTGAGATTCTTGCTTTAGCTTGTGTGTGTGTGTTTGAGCTTGAAGTTATCTTTTCAAGGTGAAGAAGGAGAAGAAGGAGCCATTGTTGGAGCTAGAAGTTGAAGAACAAGTGTAGATCCGAATTCTATAGTTGTTGGAGATCCTTTCTGAGGTAAAAAGCTCAAAGCTTTCCTTGTTCTTCATAAGTTTTGCTTGTTGGACCATTTTTAGGGTTTTTGGTTCAAAGTTGGAGACTTTATGTGCAAAGAGTCTCCATAAGCTTAGATCTAACCTTTTCTAGTGTATAATGTGTTGAGGAGTCATAAAAATCTAGTCTTGGACGTGGATCTTGTGTCATGCATGAGTTATAGTCTCATTATGGAAAGAGGAAAGGTGTTTTGAGAACAAGTGACCTTTACAGCCATGCAAAGGCTTAAAGGTTTCAACTTTATGGATTAAGACATATTATAGGAGTCGAATTTGAAGTTTGGATGCAAGTCTTAACCGTTTAAGACCTGAATGTGTTGGACAAAGAAATTGGGCATTACACTGGGCGTAATCCCAGTACGCGCCGTGTAGGGGGTCGCGTACCCCATTTTTGGAGTGCAAGAGTACGCCCCGCGTACTGGAGCTGGTACACCCCGCGTACTGCTTGCTGTTAACTTTTAGGGTTTTAGTCAACATGTGGACTTTTGGGTCAGGGAGGGGTAAAATGGTCTTTTACCCTTCTATGGAATTTTAGAAAGGCATATAGTGTAGCCTTGAGGGTCGTTAATAATTTAGAAAGATTATTTGATATGATTAGGCGAGGCTAGGTCAAGGTTACGAGATTCATAGATATCGAGCACGTGAGATTTTAGACATCATACGAGGTGAGTCTTCTCACTATACTGTACCTGGAAGGGTACCTATGTGTGACCGGATGGTCTGGTATGCTATAAGATATATGCATTGTATGTGATTAGTTGCCTATTTTGTATGCGTTATGTATGTTATGCTTGATATGGGTCGGAAGGCATTCTGTTATGGGCCGGAAGGCACTATGATGTAGACCGGAAGGTCAGGGAGTTATGGACCGGAAGGTCGACTCGGGTAGGACCAAAAGGTTTACCGGATTGGGACGGAAGTCCCCTGGGACACATGGACCGGAAGGTCATGGCCTGGAAGGGCGTATGTGTGTAAGTGGTATATTAGGGAACTCACTAAGCATTTATGCTTACAGTTGTTGTGTTATGTGTTTCAGGTACTAGCAAGGACCGAGGGAAGGCGCCGGCATGACTCGTACACCACACGCAGGCGGATTTGGATGTATTTGATCTTGGGATTTGACATGTTTTGTATTATGACTATGTTACATTGGATTTTTTTATGGTTTGTTTTGGATGAAATTATGTTTTAAAGAAATGAAAAATTGTTTTGAAAAATTACGTTGTTACATAGTCCGGAGAAGCTGTTTCAGGGGTCTACTCCTGCTATTCTTGTATTTATCCCGGGATGGAGTTTGTGATCCGATTCTCGTTTGTCTGTGCGCTCTGCTGCTTTAGATTTTACCTGCCATGCTCTCCCTCCGGCCACCCTGGATGACATGGATTCCATGAGCAATGCCGTTTTGGCCCACAGCCTTGCATACACCGCTGCGCAGTCTATGACATATTTAGCCGCCAGGTCTCGTCGTGTGTAACGTTTTGACGATTTAGAACGCGTGCATACTTCCCTGGTTGAGAGTGAAGCTAGCTTGAGGAGTATGGTGGCAGATTTAAGTGTTATGGTTGTTCGGTTGGGGGAGGAGAACAGGTCTTTGATTTCAGGGAAGTCTATATTGGAGGATGTGTGTGGTGTTTTGGAAGGTCAAATGGAGTCCTTGACCCAAGAAAATGAAGGTTTGATGATTCAGAATGAGAGCCTGGAGCGAGACATTGTCGATCACGAGCGGGAGCTAGAGGTGTTGAGGGCGGACCGTAGTTGGATCCTCCAGGTGGGACTTGTACGTGTGATGGACAAACTCCTTGAGCACCCTGAGTTCACTGGTGGCATTAGTCGCCTTCGTCGTGCTGCTTTTGTTGCTAGCGAGGAGTCGGGCTGGGCGAATTTGAAAGCTCAGGTTGATGTCGGGACGTACGATCCTTCGGCTAGTAACTCACGGTCTAGTCATTCTTCAGCCTTGGATGATGCTTTATTGGCTTTTGCAACTATGGATTTCGCTAGTCTGCTTGGATTAGGTCATTTGGATGTTGATAGGGTTAGGGCATTATGTACATTTATGGATATATCTACGTAATCAAGCGTAAATCAGAAACCTTTGAAAAGTTCAAAGAGTTCAAACATGAAGTCGAGAATCAATTGGGTAGGAAGATCAAGATGCTCATATCTGATAGGGGTGGTGAGTATCTTAGTATCGAGTTCCATGACTACCTCAAGGAATGTGGAATTGTTTCACAATTGACACCTTATAGGATACCACAACTTAAGCACGTGGCTGAGAGGTGTAATCGAACCTTGTTGGACATGGTTTGTTCCATGATGAGTCAAGCTTTGCTTCCAATATCATTATGGGGGTATGCCTTAGAGACTACCGCCCATATTCTTAATCTAGTCCCAACAAAGAAGGTTGTCAAAACATCTCACGAGATATTGACACGGAAGGTTCCCCCGTTGGCACATATCAAGGTTTGGGTTTGTGAAGCTTTCGTTAGATGAGAGACTCACGACAAACTTGAACCTCAAAGTGAGCGATGTATTTTCATCGATTACCCACAGAAGTCTTTTGGATACTTATTCTATAGACCTAGTGAGAACGTGGTCTTCGTAGCACGAAGGGGAGTCTTTCGCGAGAGAGAGCTCATATGCAAAGAGGACAGTGGGAGCACAATTGATCTTGAATAAATTCAAGAGTCGAGCGATGAAGGAACCTCTAACACTAGCGCTCAACCCGAGGAAGAAATTCATGTTGGACTAACTGACAAGTCATTACCTCTTAGGTGTTCTAGTAGCGTTAGCGTTCCGCCTATGTTGCATGGTTTCCATATAACTGCAGAAGGTGGTACGTTTATCAGTGATAGCACACTAGTAAATTTGGATGAACTTGCTAACTACAAAGAAGCCATGGTGGGCCCTGAGTCTACCAAGTGGAAAGAGACAATAGACAGCGAGATCAAGTCCATGTATGACAACCAAGTTTGAAATTTGGTTGACAATATACCAGGTCGTAAGGCAGTTGGGTGCAAATGGTTCTTCAAGAAAAAGACCAACATGGACGGAAAGGTACACACGTTCAAGGCTCGATTGGTTGCGAAGGGCTTTACTCAAATCCCAAGGGTTAACTATGATAAGACCTTCTCACCAATGGCTAAGATTAAATCTATTAGGTTATGTTAGTCATAGTTGCGTTTCATGATTATGAAATATGGCAGATAGATGTCAAAACCGCTTTCCTTAATGGAAAGTTGTTTGGGGATGTTTACATGAGTCAAGCAGAGGGTTTTGTGGATGCTAAGTACCCCAATAGAGTGTGTAAGCTCGAGAAATCAATCTATGGATTGAAACAAGCTTCTCGTAGATGAAATCTTTGATTTGATGAGAAGGTCAAAGAGTTTGGCTTCTCTAGGAGTGAGGATGAGTCATGTGTATATGTCAAAGATAGTAGGAGTATAGTCACATTCATGGTACTGTATGTTGATGACATACTACTTATAGGAAACGACGTTCCAACTCTACAGGAGGTTAAGTCCTGACTTGGAAAGTGTTTCGCTATGAAGGATCTAGGAGAGGCTGCCTATATTTTGGGAATAAAGATTTTGAGGAATAGAAGTAGAAGACTAAATGGACTTAGTCAAAGTACATACTTGGATAAGGTGCTAAAGCGTTTTAGCATGGAGAACTCCAAGAAAAGAGAGTTACCTATCCAAAGCACTACCAAACTGAGTAAGACTCAGAGTCCGAGTACGGATATCGAGATAGCATAAATGAGTCGGGTTTCATATGCTTCCGTCGTTGGGTCGATCATGCATGCTATGACATGTACTCTCCCTGACGTGGCTTTTGCTTTGAGCATGGTTAGTCGATATCAGGGAAATCCAGGTAAAGTTCATTGGATAGCGGTTAAAAAGATTCTTAAGTATTTGCGAAGGACGAAGGATTAGGTCCTTATGCTTGGTGGTAGCAACGCGAGGGTTCCGAAGAAAAGGGCCTTTCTCTCTCATTTCTCTTGCGTTTTTGCCTCGTTTTCCGTTCCCGTGCTATCCCGAAGTCCCGATCACATTGCTCAAGTCCCGAGGGTCGTTTGTGCTCCCGAGATTCTCGAGAATCCAGAGAAAATCCGCTTTCTCAAGTCGAAATTTTGTCCCGTTTTCATCCCGCCTCCTCCGATCTTTCAAGTGAGTTCATACCCCTATAATTCACACTTTTAAATGTTTTATGAGTACTTTTATATATTTCAAGGGGGGGAATACAAGTAAAACACTCGATTATTATTGTGTGTTATATAAACTTTCAGTATACGCGTTTTATCAACGTAATCATATGTGATTTATAACTATTATAGGGAAACTTTCATATGTAAATTATACCACGACAACACTTTATCTTTTGAAATAAGAAATTGATTTATGTATTTATATAAATCAGACACCTTGTTTATACTATATTTATGTGTGTCGGTTTTGGTACTACAAAAACTACACTTTTCATAACAAGTGAGCATTTTCACTAAGGGTTTATTATACAAACGAAACACACTTTTAGGAAACTATAATATGTATAGTTTTACGAGAATACTACGAACTTTTACATACATCGAAATACTATTTCAAAAGAAGCTACTTTCATATACAATAACAAACGAACATTTTCACACGTAAATCTGTTTTATACTAAGTTTTGTGAGACATTAAACTTCACGTACGCACGAGTACACATTTCAAGTCCTGTATTATATACCAGAATCCCTTGGAGGGGGAGCATGGTGTTTGTGTATAGATCTATACGGGCTTGACAACCTCGCGCCCTGACTGTTAGCTACAGTACACCATTTGGGGTGACAAACGTCAGAACATTCCAACACCTGAAGAACGTTGTGTATACGCATTCCTTGTCAATAGCATGGTTATAAAACTCACATAGAGTATTAAAAACACATTGATTTACGGGGGTTTTCAGATATAATGGAGGTTTTTTATACATACATAAGTTCATTTATTTTATGCATGAAAAACCCAATTGTGATATAAGTTTGGAACTTCTAACCACTACTCATAGATGGAAAAACATCAACTTTTAACATATATTAGTCTTGATTTAAGGCTACATTTATACCAGTAGGAAATATGAGATTTTCTAGAGACTAACAAACAAAAACGAACCATTTCATTTTCATACAAATACTATCACTAAATGCTTATGAAACTCACCAGCTTAAATGCTGATCTACTCTTTCAAAACTACTTGTATGTCCCAGGGACTCAGTAATTACAGGTACCAAACAGCTTTTGAAGAAGGAACGCTGCGGCACTAGTTCAAATTCATATTTTGACATCATACTGTAATTGGTTTTGAACATGTACTCTTTTAAACAATGTAAACTTTCAATTATATATATATATATATATATATATATATATATATATATATATATATATATATATATGATGGTTGTATTGCTTTCTTTACTATGTATTCAATTGTTACGTTACCACATGAAGTCATCCGCCCCCGAACGTTTTCGTCGTTCCGGTTTGGGGGTGTGACATTTTACTTCCCGAATAATTGGATAATTCAAAACATCCACAGTCGATCATACTTTGGAAGTAAGTAGTGAATTAAGACTGCCATGAATTGGTTTGTAGATTGTATAAGTGTTTAGATATATCAATGGTTTGCTGCAACGTTCATGAGTACTTTTGAAATGGGGATTTAAGTATTGGATCAAAACCCACACTCATAGAATTACTTCATAGAATTTATCACGGGTAATTATGAGATGATAATATCGTATAATCTTTAAACCGAGATATATGGGTTGTTGTTTACGAGTTGGTTGTGCATTGATAATGTGTAAACGCATCAGTAACTTGATGTTATAAAACGTATTGTTGTGTACGATTTGATGTGTAAATAGTACAAACATATAAGTCAAAATTTATTTGTTCCTTTTTCCCTAAGGGGGAAAAAGCGATATCTTGGGCCCCTCAATGATTTGGTGTTGACTTATGTGTCAGGTCCGGTCAGTACTAAATTGATGTGTCCAATTAAGTTCTCTGTCATTACAAATCAGAAATCGAGAAACAAACTATCGTACAATGAGAATGATTTTGTTCCATCTCATTTGCCCACATGATATCTTGCAAAACGGAGGATTATATGATCCCTTATCTTAGGACACGTTACTGACTAGCTCAAAGTTTAACAGCGGCTTTTGAAAGCTACAATGTGCTAGTCAATTTTTTAAGTTGTACTTGCAATTAGAGTTATTAGACTTATCCAAGTGGGAGACTGTTGGATTAGGTGTCTAAGCCCATAACTATAATTTGTATATACTTGAATTGATAGAAGCACAAGTCCTTTTGGGTTGCCTTCACTCTTGCAACTTGACATGATGACTTTTGGAGAGAAGTTAATGAAAATAATATATTAATTTGAAATCATATTATTTAATTAATATTTAATCATAAATTAATTTTGAATTAATTTTGGGATTAAAGAAATTAATTAAAAGTATAGGGGCTGATTTGCAAATCATTGATAGTTATGAAATTGAGCTCTTGAACTCCTTGGATAGGAGTGGACGAAAATTATAGGGTGGCCCTATAAGTTTTCGTCCAAGGCCTTCTAGAAGAGGAGTCCATGGGTTGCTTAGGCCTTAAGCAGGGAATTAGGGTTTCCAACTGCAAACCCTAACTTTGGGACTAAGCAACCACAAGTATATAAGGAGGGTAACTCCTTGGATTTTCAGCAACTTCACTTTAACCCTAGAAGAGACGAAATTCTTGTGTGCCTCCTTACCTCTCCTTCTCATCCTCTTGCAAAGAGTGTTTGTAAGCCATTAGAGGTGTCATATTTAAGGCACGTACTTTCAAGAGTTAAAGATCTACAAGGTTTTCTTGTTATTACTACATAACAAGGTACACATATAAACCCTATTTTGTATAGATTTCGAATTATATACTAGCTTTCTAGGGTTTTCTCAAGAACATAAAATAACCTCAAACATGACTTTTTTTCTCATTTTCAGAAACCTAATGACCATTTGAGAGCCACAACAAGCTCTGGAGTTCCTCAAACTCCAAGAGCATCCATGGAAAGGACCAAAATCATCCAAAATGAACTCAAACTTGAAACAAAAAGATCAAAGGTTAAGGTATGAACTTTATAGCTTCAATAACCCAGAAATCAGAAGAGGGTGATGGATCCAAGCTAGCTCCTTACACCAATATGAATTTCCTCTTTCCTCAAGCTTCACCAAAATCCAAGAACAAGCTCTTCAATCAAGCAAACAAGCTCTCAATCATGCATAGAGGCTAAGGTTTCGAAATGGGGAGATGGGGGTTGATGGAGAAGACCTAATCCATGAATTAAGATGCTTAAAAATAGGAGAAACTCTAAAAAAATCATGGTCTTGGGCTGCAACAGCAACAACGTTCATGGCACCCTTCATGTCACTTCGTGGTGTCCATCAGGATACGCGCACATAACAAGCCATGTTATGTTGTGACCATCCATGCACCATGTCGTGGCATGAGGTTTTCTTCAAAAACCTTATCTTTGACTCCTTTAAGTTACCAACTAATCCATTCTGGAAAACGAGTGTTATAAGTACCTAAAACATTTAAATCCACAACTGTAAGTCAAAGCTTAACGAGTCTTCCCAAAATACCTCACACAACAATACACTTACAATGCATGCACACAAAGACTACATCATGAGGCTAGACCGCAATTCGGAGTCTATAACATCCAAGTCGGGTCGCTCCCCTTGGGCATACAGTATGAACTGGACCACCCGGGTCTCTTGGCCTACAACACAAAGCAAGACCACCTCAACCCAAAAACAATATGTCGACATATGCAAACCACAATAACAAGCAAACACATGTAATCATAACAAATCTATCAGTCTAACAAATCACTACAAAAATCAACATTCTAACATACTAAGGATACATATTGCAACACAAAGTATAGTAAGAAAACTCACCTCCTGGTGAAAGCAGAAATCCCTACAACTCGCCACACGCAATAACCCGTACCACACCCACCAAGCCAAATAAGGATAAATCCTCAATCTAAGACATGAACCCTAAAGTTTGACCTAAAGTCAAACTTGGTCAAAAAGTCAACAGTCGAGTCACCCCGTCATGGCCAACACCATGGCCACGTCGCAGTGGCTAAACACTAAAACAGTCATGAACTCCCTCGTCGCCATGTCGTGGCAGCAACCTTGTCGCATCGTTGTTATGTCATGTCCAACTTAATTCATTAAGCTCTTAATCCTTATTTTTAAAGCTTTAAAGTTCATATATGGATCGATTAAGGCCATGCATGGATAATGTTTCCAAATTTATCCCTTCTCTAGCCTCTAAAAGCCTAGATTTAAAACCCTAACTCAAAAAGGGACCAAATGACCTAGAAAGTTCATGCATGGTTGATTCATGACCAAGATACAAACTTTATGGGACCATAAGGTCCAAGAACTAGCATATATCTTATCAAAGGTCTCGGAGTTGCTTCAAACTCCAAGGATTCATTTCCAAAAGCAAAAAAGGGACTTAATCACATCATAAGCAACTCATAAAATCGAAAGGTATGAAGTTTATACCTTCTAGAGCCTAAGGATTGAAGTAGAAGCAACCCTCAACAGCAACAAGTCACACACAAGCTTGAATCACCCTCTCCTTCTTAAAAGAAACTTGAAAGACCAATAACACACACACACACATAGACACTCGACGGTTTCTCTTAAAGGGATGGAGGCGGGAGTTGAGAGAAAACCCTAGCCATAATGTTGTTTAAATAGGGCTTTAAGACCCGAAATTAGGATTTCTTATTTGGTCGTCGCCACATCGTGGCCATTGCATGATCACATCGTGGTGATTGAAAACACGCGTCTCTTTATGGAGTGCTAACACGTCGTGGTGAGCTTCAGCACCACGTCGTGGAAGCCATAAAACTCTCAAAAATAACAAGGTTGGGTCTCGAGAGCAATACCTAGGAATAGATGTTACAACAAAAGGCAATAGGGAAGATGATGATTAAAGTTTTAGGAAGCCTATTAGTAGTCCTTTGACAGTGTGAAGAATTTGGCTAGGATATCCCCTTGTGTTACTATAAGGTAAGGCTATAAGGAGTGGGGGTCGCCACCCTCGCTAGCAAGCGCCAAACATCGCTCCATGGCTTACGCCAAGGGGGTCGCCAAGGAAGCCTCGTCATGGCTGTAGCGAGAAAGAAGAGAGAAAATTTGGGGTCAAAGGGTTGGGTTTAACAGCTATAATGCTTTGCCAACTTTTTTTAAAATGTCTTTTTTTATATAAAAAAAAATAGTCGTTTTTATTAAGAAAATCAATTTTCTAACTTCTTATCAACCACTATAAATAAACACATAAACCTCTACATTTCAACACACATAAATCTCAATACATCTCTCAAAATCTTTATCCTTTTATAAAAATGTCTTCATCATCGTCATCTTCCTGAGGTGATGCTCTCGAAACCGTAATACAAGCAGGCATCGACATACGTAAAATACTAGAATAAGCAATTAAGCTAGGAGTGAGCATTGTGCAACGTAAACGAAAAAGATATATCCAAAGAGAACGTGAAACAGTCCACCAACGTCTCATGTATGATTATTTTGACGAACATCTCTTCAAAGATATTACTTTTCTCTACGGTTCCGAATGCATAAAGATTTATTTCTACGTATTGTTGAAGGCGTGAGTGGAGCATATGATTATATCTGGCAATGCTCGGATGCAAAAGATACGTTAGGCTTTGATCCAATTCAAAAATGTACAACTTTATTTCATATGTTAGAATACGTTTCCCTCCCCGATGCACAAGACGAGAGTTTCACGATTCCTGCATGTACCACATGAGAAAGTCTTCACAGATTTTGTAGATCTATCATGTCTTTGTACGGTTCATGTTATTTGCGTCATCCTGCTTCGAGTAACACTCAAAAGTTGTATGCTAATATGGTGGTTAAGAATGGATAATGAGAATGAGGATAGTAAACAATGTAGTAATCCATTTCGATCTTCAACGCCATTTGATCAATCATCTTTAGATGATTGACAACCTTGATTTTAATATGCCACCCGAAGATGAATTGGAAGGCCAATTTATGGACGAATACATGTTGCTTTAGTTATGATGTGTTGTTTTTTTATGTATTAAGTCGTGTTTCTACGTATTAAGTCATGTTTTAATTTATTTAGTCGTATTTTAAGTTATAATTTATTGTAACTTTTTTATTTAATATGAAATGTTTGTGTTTTATAAAAATGTAATTTATTTAAAATGAGAAAAAAAAAATCAAAAATGCATCTAGGAGCTAAGGGTGCTACCACACCCCAAGAAATGCTAAGGAAAGCATACCTTAAGATGGCAGCACAAAAATAAGGTAGCAGTGTGTACTAAGGGTACTACCACTCCCTCCAGCCTAAAGTTTTTTATCTATGTACATAAGCTTTTGATTATTATACATGCAATATAGTTTAATTTGATCGCCTTGGTTTAATTTAGGGTAAATTACATGAATAGTCCATGTGGTTTGGGGTAACAATATTTTGTTCATATCTCTTTTTTAACTCGAAATGTCCTTGTAGTTTGGATTTATTTTGGATTTGGTCCCTAACAGAATTGAAATGGTTGTTATACTTTTTTCTTTTTTTATCTTTCTTTTTTTGTATTTCTTTTCATTTTACAATTATTAGAGTAAATTACAAAATTGATCCATGTGGTTGGGCCCAATTCACAATAATAATCCACGTATTGAAAACGTAAGATTGATGGTTTGTAGGGTTTACAGTCCATAACAATAAAGTCCACCAGACCAATAGTGTTAAGTTAGTTTCGTTAATAGTATGTGAAAAGCTACTTTTTCCCCCACCCATATGTTATAACCCTAACTCGACACTCGGTCCCTCCTTATTCTTTCTCCTTCTTGACGACAGTCCGCTCCCAGGATCATCACCTACAAAACTCGACATCTCCAACACCAACACCATCGACGGTCGGCTAACAATAGCAGCGTCATCAACAACATCTCCATTACAACCTTCTTCGATTTCAGTTTAGAATCTATCTTTCCTTTGATTTCAATTTTGCTTAGATATATATTGTTGATTTGTGAACCAGATGCCATTTAGGTTAGTATTTTAGGTTGTTTTAGGTTGGGGTTAGAAGTTGAATTTTTGGAAATGAAATGAAAATTTGAATCACTTATATTTCATTTCAGGTCTTGAAGTCACTCTAGTCATACTAGGTGAATTTCAAGCACCCACTGGAAAAGATTGTCTTCGTGCGAAGAATAGGGACATAATACGAGGTGAATTTCAAGCACCCACCGAAAAACATTGTCTTCCTAATGGAAATGTTAAGGCTCCACCACAAATAAGACAACAATGTTTAGTCTTCTAGACAATCAGTTGTTTGGTTATGTTTTTAAAGACAATGTGTGGTTTGGTAATGTACTTTAAAGACAATTTGTTATTTGGTTATGTTTGTTGAAGAAAATGGTTACTAATGTACTTTAAAGACAATGTGCTAGTCTTTGTGTGTTGTTATCCTTGTTGTGATTGTAATATTAGTGTCAAGTGCAATGATGGTATGGCATTGGGATGGTGATGTAGTGACAATGAGGGAGGTGGTAGTATGGCAGTGGGATGGTGGTGTGGTGACAGCAAGGGGGTTGGTGATAGGGCAATGGGATTGTGGTGTGGTGGTAGTAAGGTAAGTGCATTTTAAGGATTAAATTGTTTAGTCATTGAAGTGGTTTTTAGTCCTAGTGTGTTGTGGGGTTAAATTGGTTCAAAAGACACAGATGTGACGATAGATGTGATGGTGGTGTAGTGGTAGTCATGGTGGTGGTGTTAGATGTAGACCAAAAGTGTTTCATTAAGATATTTTTAGTTTAAGAGTAATTTAGTCTTTTCCAGGTTTTTTTAGTATTTCGGTAGTGGTTGCAGCAACAAATGGTGGTGATATTGTGATGGTAGTTGTAGCAGTGAGTGGTGGGTGGAGGTGGGTCAATGTTATGGTGGTTATGCTAGTTAGTATTTATATGAATTTATTAGTAGCTAATTAATACAAGATAATACATAAGGGCAAAATGATCAATAAAAAATCTAGGGTTATTATCAATCTAGCCCAGCCAACTTTCACTTTTTGGTTTAAAAGGTCCTTCATGTTATTTTTTTGCATCCTAGGGGATTAAACTTTCAAATTATAGATTAAATAGAGGATGCAAAAAATAAAAATAAAAAACTCTTATCTCTTTCACCTAAATAAAAAATAAAAAAAGGTCCTTCAGTTGCCTAGATGAGTTGGCGTCCACACAGCATTTGGTCAACTGAAATTATTCATGTGGAGCTCACATGCTGTGCAGGTGGATGTTTCCTATTAAAATAAAAAATAAAAAAAATAAAAAAAACTCTTATCTCTTTCACCTAAATAAAATCAAAGAGCCACAAAATCATGTAACCCTAAGAATAAGAACCTGTGTTCGTCTTTTTTTTTTCTACATCTTTGCCGGCAACAGAATTGACCCAAAAATTGACAATAGTTGTGTTCTCCCCCAAAATCAACGAATCTGACGCAAAATTGACTCCAAAATAACCAGATTATAACCTGGAATTGAATGCAGGTTATGTGACAATTCCATGGGCTGGTTATGTAGGAGCTCTAGTGACCTTCTACATTATCCGAATTCGATTCTGAGTAACCAATGATTAAGACTGTAAACTGATCTGATCATGAGCTTGTCGGGACACTAAGTGTGTACCGTCATAGTAATAGTCACCGAAAAGTACTTAGAGGGGGAATACAATGAAGAAGCATAACGAAGCGACGCCGATAAAGATGAATATCACTTTATCTGTTTTGTTTGTCATTTATTTCTGAAAGTGAACTTTTTCATAACTTTCACAATACTTCTGATTAGGTACAACTTCGACTGAATCGAACACCAAATTCGACTGAAACAAAATCGGATTTACAAACCTGGAATTGAATGCAGGTTATGTGGGAGTTCCATAAGCGAGGAAGGAACTGGGCATAGACGACAGTTGTCGGATAAAATAGATCGGATAATTGTCGGGACTGAATGCAACTCATTGGGTGTTTTGCAGGTGGGTGTTCCAGTGGTGATCCAAATCTACATCAACCTCGAGCATTCCCCCTTTCCTAGATTTCTAACAAAATCATATAACAAATTAAGCAAATCTTCATGAATTCTAACAAAAGATTTGATCCTTTACCTGTCATTCGAGAACAATTTCAAAATCAGGTTGTGTTTCTGGAAGCAAGTCAAATAGACGAGAAGGTCAAAGAAATGGGAGAAGAAATCACTGGAAGGTGCATTTCCAAAAAAAAAAAAAAGCCACATGGCTTATTCTTTTAAATTTTTGTTTCTAAAAAGAAAATGAAAAGTCAAACAAGCTTTCTGCAACCGGTAAAACCGGCTTAAAATATGGTCCATACCTTTATCAGCAGGTAAAACATAAGTTTATGCCCCTAGGATGCAAAAAAATAACATGAGGGACCTTTTAAATCAAAACGTGATAGTTGGTTGGGTTACCATGACAATAACCGATAAAGTGATAGTTGATAGTGGTTGCAGCAACAAATGGTGGTGATACTGTGATGGTGGTTGTAGCAGTGAGTGGTGGATGGAGGTGGGTTGATGTTATGGTGGTGATGCTAGTTAGTATTTATATGAATTTATTAGTAGCTAATTAATACAAGATAATACATAAGGGCAAAATGATCAATAAAAAATCTAACACCTACTAACTTAACACTAACGGATAACGGTATGGGGAACTTGATTGTTACGACTTGTAAACCAGAGGAGCCCTCACCGTTATTTTTTCAATACTTGGACTATAAGTGTGAATTGGGCACAACCATGTACGGGTTGATTTCTTTGATCTCGCCTAAGAAAATGAAGGGGTTGGAGAAGGGATGATGACAGACCTAGGTCGGAGAAGACGGAAGGAGTAGAAAGGAGGGGATAAGGTGGTCATCAAAGAGGTTGATTTCTTTGATTATCACCAGAGAAAACAAAGTATGATGTGGGGAGGGGATGCCGGCTGGCCTAGGTTGGAGAAGACAAACAGGGTGGAAGAGAAGGGATCAGGTATAAACTCTTGATAATTTTATAGTGATAAAAATAGAAAATATAGAATAAAAAAGGGTAATATAGACAATTTATGTATGTTAGAGACAAAATTCAAAACAAATCCAAACCATATGGAGCTCCCGAGTGTAAAAGAAAAGTTAGTGACCAAATACACAAATTACCCCAAAACCATAGGGACCATTTATGTAATTTACTTTTTAATTTATAAAATTATGGTTTAAGTTGTAATTTATTAAAGTAGTTTTATTCATAATCAAAAACAACTGGCACGAAAACAAATCACAAGAACCAAAACACTTGCCAAAACATAAAAATGACTTGCCCCATAATCATAAAGAATGATAAAATTTACTCAGTTACTTGTAGTACACACCTTGTGACAAAAAATTACTTACCTCAGCTGCAACATCATAAGCACTCTCCACACATTTACCTAAAGCCACCCCAGACACATAGTTGCCACCGAGAAACATACCTTGAAATCCACCGTTGCTCAGAGCAACTTTTGCAGAATCTAGAATGTCATAATGACCAATCAGAAACTGCGGGATTGCTCGAGGCCACACCCGCACTCCCAAAGTCAATGGATCTCCCGCATCACGCCTTATCAGCATCTTCCGTAGGTCACGGTCAACCGCATCCACAATTTGGCCCTCCGTCTTATCATCAAATTATAATTTATAAATAAATCCATGTTTTTAAAATATTATAAAAAATAATAATAAAAAAAAAAAAACAAACAAACAAACAAACAAACTTAAGTCTTACCTTTGATAGGATTTCAGGATTTGTAGCCCCTCCTATGTAGTTCAAGAGCAAAACCCTTCCAGGTGGCGCTCGGTTAGGGAAAAGAGATGAACTGTAGATCGTGCCTGAACAATCAAAAATATTAACATAAAGTATTAAAGAGAGAGAGAGAGAGAGAGAGAGAGAGAGAGAGAGAGAGAGAGAGAGAGAGAGAGAAAGAAAAAAAAGTCACCTAAAGTTTCCACCCCTTGACTTCGTGGATGCAACTGCCCAAAACCCTTGAGTTGACCATCAATCAAACGGTCAGCACGAATTGCATCTTTTGGATATGAAACAGATACAGCTGCAACCGGAGGATAATAAAACTTTGACAATTCATCTGCTGCACCCAACTGAAATAATAATAAAAATAATAATAAAATTTCGCATTCAAAAACTGTTTGAGCATACCACCATTATTCTTTAACATACCGAAAGAGGACGCAACAAGTCACTCGCCACGTAGGAAGGAACAGTCATCACAATGGTTTTAGTCCGCAAACTTTGAAATCCGTTTGGTGTTTCATATGTCAAGTTATAACCTCTACTTTCCAATTTTGAAATACTCGTGAGCTTCCAAGACAATTTCACTCTGCTACCCAACCTAATAAAAATTTGTGAAATCATCAAAACAATCTGGAAACATATTCACATAGAATTAAAAATCATTAAAATTACCTGGATGAGATTGCTTTAGGCAACATTGCTTGTCCTTTCCTAAAAGATCCAACAGTTTGGCCCTTTGGTTTGGGTAACCTCCTGTCCACATATTCAAGCATCTTTATAAAAATATAAAAGATCCAACAGAAGAGTTTGGGGTTAAGAATATTACGGGTCCCGCGGAGGCTTTTCAGTATTATTTCTGTCCCGAATTGCCTTGAAGGCTCCACCAACAATGCTACCCCCGTTTTGCTCGAGGTTCCAGACCTTTCCAAATGCTGCTTTCATACTAAGTTTTGAGGGATCGCCAGCATAAACACCTGAGCAAAATGGTTCTATCAACCGTTCGAAAACTTCATCTCCAAGATTGCGTCTAACAAACTCCTCAACCGATTCTTCACGGTCCTGTTACAACTTAGAATGTGATGTCATGATATGATTATGATGTAGAATGAGGAATGGAATGGAATGGATTATGGAGTACAAACTGGGGGTGAAGGACGGAATCCAAGAGCACCAAAACCGGCTCTGACTTTTCCAGGAAAGCTCATGAGGTCAAAGAAAGGGATGTCGGCTGGTTTGGACGGAACTGGTTTCAATTCACCCCCCCATAATACAAACCGCGGTGCAGTTGGGTCACCTAACACCAGATCATCCTTCAACCCGCTATCCACCTGAAATATGCATATCACTATGAATTAACACCATATTTTATCCAAACATTCTAGCAAAATTACTGCATTTCAAGTAAGCTTAAGTGAGGATATATGAGGGAGGTACGATTCCAGAGGGTAAAGGATCCGTAGAATCTTCAAGTGAGTGAGGATATATGAGGTACTTGGCTTCCTGCTAATGCCTTGATGGGAACTAAAAAGTCTGGATATGAAGAATTTGATCTCTAAAAATCATATCCACTCTTGTCCATCTTAATCAAGCACCTCGATAGCAAGGATGTCAGCGGATTTTTGTGTCGATGATGTCACAAAGGCAATATATTGAGGAAGTCAAAGCCAATGAATAATCAGTCCGCAGGGGTGAGTGCAGAGAAAATAAAAAAATTGTGCTGGCTATAACACATGGAGGGGATCTTGCTTTATTTGAGAGTCTTATTGCATCTACTATGTGGTGGGTGCCAGCTGTGAAAGAATTCCTTGGTGTTATGCACAGTAACCCTTCCTGCATGCTCACAAGACGAATCCTCCACAGACTGGACCTGCATCTTTGGATCACGACCCATATGTCAATGTTGCAAATGGTTTGGATTGTTCTCCAAACCCTAGGCTTGAGGACAAGCCTGTTTCAAGACGGTGGTATTGATAGAGAACGGGTCAAATATTAACATAGAGCAAACATGGAGGGACCTGGTTGTAATGTTTATTACTTTATGTTTTACACGTCACTCTAGAATCATCCTTTGTTAGGTTAAATAGCATGAGTCATAGCAGTAGTGGGATTCATTAAGTATTTTGCATTTGTATTTTGAGTCTTCGGCATTAGCTTGGGCAGGAGGTCATCTCTTTGAGATCCTCTCTGGTTTAGGTCAGGAAGGACAATCATTTGATTAACTTCTCTGAATTGTTATTCTCTTATTTCCACGTGAAGTTCATAGTAATCAAGCATTCAATTTCTGTTCTTCATTATTGTGTTATCGATTCCTATCACACGACCAAGCTCACTTAACAAGTTAACATGAGGAACACAGCCAATAAGTGGCATAGCAGCTTGACAAGTCCAATTATTACAATGCAATAATCCTACCAATGAACAAGGAGCAACATTGTCTCAAACCACTTGAAGGCTTGTTTCTTTTCTATAAAAATCCTCAAGATTTAATTCAAGGTCCACTGGTAGTGACCTCATTGATCGATTAGATATTAGATAACTTGAAAGAGATCTACTAGCACGTCTTGCAAATGCACTGCAAGGCCCATCATTTAGTTTAATTAGTGATGCCATCATAGTTGTGAACTCATGACTCAAAAATGTAAATTTTCTACTCGTGACTCAACTTGTAAGAGCCACGGTATTACAATATATACATCATACACATATACAGACATAATATTTTGGGAAATTATATATATGAGTAGTAACTGGAATGTACCAAAGCTGGAAGTGTTGGGCTTGAATATAAATATTGAGAAGTGATGGGCTTAAATATAAAATATAGAAACGCCAATTTGACTTCAAAGCTTGGATATCATATGAAAAAACTTAAGGTTTTCTAGAGAAGTTGTTGAGAAAGGTGACAAGCCAACTGGAAACACACTTTTTAATGGATATAGTTTGAAGGTGAGTGAGAGAGATGCCAACTAAGGGGCTGAATATATAGGGATGCCTAGTCGAATATAGTTAGAGGTTGTTTCTTTTCTAGAATTAATAAAATGTCTGAATAGGAATAAATGACGATTATACCCTCTTTTATAAAATTTATGTTTAAAATAAAATAACTTATCAATTTAATAATAGTCAAATATATGATTATAAAAAATAATTAATAATAAATTAAAAAATTAAAAACACACACACACACTATAGATATATTTGATTGTTAAAATAATGAATTATGTCTTCACGGAATCACGGTTCTATTTTAAAGTATTTAAATAATAAATGGTTTCATATTTAAAAAATAATACAAAATAAAGGCATAATCTCATATCTATCATTGTTATCTGGAAAATGAAGATTTAAATCTATAAAGTATCCATATCTTCACTTAGCATGTTAAGTCATGATTTATATATTAAGTAAAAAAGAAACATTCATATATCTGAATCTATTAAGTTTGGTTCATGTTAAATCCATAGTCAAAAAGAAACGGCCACTAAGCAATGAGAAGCTAGAGGTACAGGGGAGATTTTGGAGGCTATACGCCATTTCTATCCACCTTGAGGACAAGGTTTTAGATTAGGGTAATGTGGGAAATCAGCAAAACAAAAAAGCATCTTCTTAGTGCATGGGTAATTTAGATATTTTACCTTGTTTTAGTTTGTTACATGCAGTACTTATAGGAGGTACAGCAGGTGAGAGAAGGGATCTTTTGTAAAAATCTGGTAATTCTACCATTGGGAGAGGCTAGGCTCTTGAATCCCTAGTAAATCATTAGGGTTACCTTGTTCATTTTGGTGTATTTTGAGTATTAATCGGTACATTGAAGCTTTTATTGATTTGTTGCTTTTTTTCTGATTTCAACTTATTAGTCAGTTTATAGCATAGAATGTTAATATAATTTACCAGAGGAAAGTAACAAATGCAAAGAGGAGAGAAGTTGTCTAAGTTGAAGGAGTGATTGTGCTAGCTAAACTTGGAAAACCAAGTTCTCATATCAAAGATGTCCTTGAGGAATCTGTGAAGACAGAACTAATCTAGACTAGCCAGCATTTCCCAATCCTTCCTTCTGAAATATGGTAACTCAAGACTCAGAAACGGTGAATAACTATAGCTGTTTCTATAGAAGAGAGAAAACATATAACCATAGAATGAGGAGATATTGTAAAATCATAAATGTGAAACAGTAGAATCTAAGAAATAGGTCATGGAATGTAATGGATCCAAATCTGAACCACAAACATAGGACTTGAGTAAAAGGAAATTTAACCAAATGTATTGAGGTTTTCTCCTCCATGGTACAAGAGATAAATTCAGATATACCTAGTCATAGCGGGAAGAGTCATATGCTCCCTTTAAAAACGAGGTCCAGACTTTTGTTTTATCTCGACCACGGTATTTTCCAAAGATATAAGGTATATGAATATGATTACTAACTTAAAATCAACACTCTTCAAGATTTGTGTTGCTTGTTACAAAGTTTATCCCTAAGAATTTATAATGAAAGGAAATCACGACATACCACCATGGTGAGCATAGCATCAGATGGCTGGAAGCTGTTAGGACCTTCTTCCCAGAGATACCCATCCCTTTCAACCGTTGAGATATTGCCCCCGACTCTGTCTCGTGCCTCGGTGACAATCAGATCCGGAGAGACAGCGGCGTGTTTGGTCGCTAGGGCCTGCGCAATGCAAAGGCCGCTAATGCCGGCGCCCACAATGACACAGTCCAGCAATGACTGGGAGTTGGACTCATTTGAAATAGGAGGAGTAATTGGGGAATCCTTGGCAATTGAGCAGCGGAACCTCCACCTATTGCATTTGCGATGCGCCGGAGCATAGGTGATGAGGTTCCTACGATTCTTTGACGTCAACGACCCTCCGGAAACAGGTAGCGGAAGGGACGACCAACTACGGGAACCAACGTCTGTGAGAGATGTCATCTTATCTGCTTCTCTTCTAAATCTGTAATTTCATTCTCCGGGTTTACAAGTCCTGCCGATTTTGCCAAAAGAATAAATAAATAATTACGTATTTTTATTTTCAGTGATTTACAAGTTTTAACTTTTTAACTTTTAATTTTATTTAATTTAGAGTAAATGACAAAAATCGTCCTTGTGTTTATGTGAAAATCAATAATTTGATCATTAAAAAGTTGTTGATTTCATCCCATGGTTTGTTTTGATTCAGATCCCCATCATTGGGGTTGTTTATTTTTTTGTTAAATAAACATAAAGTTACTAATTTACCCTTAACTTATACTAGTTATTTTAAAGTTGGCATGATATGCTCTCCATCTTCGATCATTTAGTGACCCACCCAGTCTCCCTCTTCTTCCCATCCATACCATTCTCTAGGAACCTCATTGCAGCAACAAGTTCACTCCATTGACCTCCCATCACTTTCCCAAAGAGGGAAAAAGGGGGAAAAACTGATGTGTCCTTCCAAAGTCCATGGAAAACGAGACCAAAGAGTTGTAACACCTATTTTAGCTAAATGGTTCATTTATGTTTTTGGTTCAATTAAAGATGTAAAATCATGGATTTTAAGATGATCACGACATACGGAAAGGAGGCCTCACGACATGACCATCGATGCAAAAGCGCACACTCATCTTTGTGGGTCACAACGTGACAAGTAAGTGGTCACACGACGTGATGGCTACCTAGGGGTTAACTTGTAACATCCGGTTTCGAGAAGTTTATTATTTCGGGATTGTGGACGATAAATGGATCAAGTAAAGGCCTTAGGCTTCAAGGGAATATGGTTTAGAATCTATTGGATGTTGATAATATTGGTTATGTGATCTAAGCCTTGGTTTTGTGTTTTAGTGTCAAAGGAGAAAGTGGCAAAAGTGATGTTTCAAGCTTCCTTTATGGATTATGGTTTTTTGTTCAGCATGTGCTAAGCCAAAATTAACTTGATAGAAGTGTATGGATCGTCAATACCTTTTCGTGGATATAAAGATTGACGAAAACGAGGTTGTAACACCCAAAGTCTGGAAGGCCAAGAAAGGAAAGAAAACCCTAATTTTAAAGGGCGGCTCGGCGAGTCCAAGGAGGAACTCGGCGAGTCCGAGCGGGATCCGGGTCGAGGAGTAAGTGACCGACTCGGCGAGTCGGCCAAGGGGACTCGACGAGTCTGGTCTGTGCGAGGAAAACCCTAAATTCGGGACTTGGAGCTTATTTAAGCGCCTCATTCTCCTCCTTAGGGTTCCTTTACTGCCTCTCTAACCCAGAACACCAAACCCTAGCCGCCATATCCATTGTTTGAGCCATTTGTTGCCTTGAAGGGTGCATTAAAGCTTGGAGAAGGAAGAAGGAATTTGGAGGTGCAGGAAAGGACTATAGATCTGGGATTGTGAGAATATTTTTGAGCATTTAGAGGTAATAAACTAGTTCGTGGACTCTTTTGCACCTAGATCTATGTGTGGTTGTTGGGGCTTTTTAGCCATAATGATATCCATTTGAGTTAGAAGTCAAGTCTGAAGTTGCTACTTCGGATCTAAGCATATTATGGTCTTGAGAAGCATAAAGTATCTACCCTTGAGTTGATTATGGAGCCTCTTTGCCTTAATCCTTCTCTACACGTAAAGTTTGCAAATTTACGTGAGGAATAGGCTTGGGAAGGGTAGATCTACAGTTTGGAGTCCATGCATGACTCAAAAGTCCTCTGTATGTAAGGAGATCTGAATGGACTCGGCGAGTCCTTTGAGTGGACTCGGCGAGTAGCATGAAGAGTAGGAGCAACTCGACGAGTGGGATGAACAGCTCGTCGAGTCAGATGAAGATTGCCTTGTACTCAGTGAGTCTGTTCTTGGACTTGGTGAGTCAGGACGCGAAACCCCAAACCCTTCGAGTTGAGACTCGAATCAGTGACTCGAGTGGAGACTCGGTGAGTTGGACAGGTCAGGACTCAGAAATCGGTAGACTCGACGAGTCATGGACTGACTCGGCGAGTCGAGACGCGAAAGGAAGGACTCTGAATATATGAACTCGGCGATTCAGTATGTTGACTCGGCGAGTTGCGTTGACCTGGGAGGTTGACCTTGACCAGGACTTTGACCTTGGCCAGAGTTGACTTGGTTGTCTCTCGGGGGTCAGTTAGACTCAGTGTTGCTTTGATATTGGTAGTTCGGGGAGCAAGGGGAGCAGGAGTTCAGAGAGTTGCCGGGCAGCAGCTAGTGAGATCATCAGCAAGTTCAACCGGTGCAGGTGAGTTTCCTTTTGTGTGAATGGGTCTAAGGCCACAATATCGGCCCATGTAGTTATGAGTAGAAGGCCCGGGGGTTAGCCCTAGGCACAGTATGCTAGTATGATATTCAGGACGGGGTCCGTTAATAGTGGGCGGGTGCCCAAGGATTTGTTTACATGATAGTTTATACTTGTTGTCTGTGTGATACATGTATGTGCCTGGTTGGGAGGTGAGTGTGGGCGAGGTCCCGTATCTCACCAATAGCAGAGTGTGGATGGTGTTCCACATCTCATTAGTAGCAAAATAGGGGCGAGGCCCAAGTTAGGGAAAGAGTGAGTGTGGGTTGGTCCCGTATCTCACTACCACTAGGAGCGTGGACGGGGTTCCATGACTCATCAGTAGCAGGACAAGGGGGAGGCCCAAGATAGGCGGGCCTTAGGACAGGATCATTCGTATGAGTTTAGCTTATGTGTTGTGATATGTTTATGTGTTATTATTTGTCGGCGGGCGAGGCCCTGTGATATGTTTATCTGTTATTATTTGTTGGCGGGCGAGGCCCTGTGACATGTGAGGCCTAAGTGAAACATATATGTATCCAAGCGGGGCTCGAAGCCAGGTGGGGCCTGGAGCGGCAGGGCCGTTATAGCGGGCGAGGCCCGAGGCAGGGGCGAGCCCCAGGATAGCGGGCGTGGCCCAGTATGTGCAGTATGTGATTATGCATGGTATGTGGTAGGGTGGGGAACTCACTAAGCTTCATGCTTACGGTTTTCAATTTTGGTTTCAGGTACTTCCGGTAGCGGAGGGAAGAGCTCGGGGTGATCGCATGGTACACACCATAGATTAGGCAGCCTGGGAATGTTTACTCTGATAACGAACATGTGTTTTGAAAATTAATACTCTGATTATGTTTTGTAATGATGAATTTGCTTAAAGTAATGTTTTATTAAAAGAAATTTTTGGTCTTGAATTTTGGATCGTTACAAGTTGGTATCAGAGCCTTGGTTTGAGGGATTCGGACATGCTCTCGGGTGTGTCTGAACTCAAAATGAGGAATTGGTATAGAAGTTTTCAAAATGAAAAGACAGTTTGTAAAAAGAGAGTTTTGAGAAAGAAAACAGTTTTAGAAAAGCAAAAAGAATTCAAAAAGAAAAGAACTTTGAAAAGAGAAAAGAGGTGTGGTGCATGCAATCAACCGAGCTCAAGTAAGTACCCCAAAATACCCATACAAGTCTATGTTTTGATTATCAATTAATAGAACAACATGCTAGATTAGGACTAAGGATCTAGGGAGGATGCCTTATGTGCCTGTTAAATGTGCTTTGAGTTGCATAATAGTGTTGACTAGATAGTAGTAGGATAGCCTTTTTAGGTTATGCCTGAGTATATGAGTTTGTGTTGCATGCTAGTTCAGATTCTTGGTATGATATTATGATTGCTTGAGTATGTTATGGTTAGATTTTCCCTTTGTCTGAATGATGCTTGCTTTGTGCATTGTGGGATTCTGAGTGATGGGAGTTAGCCATTAGGTGGATACGACACGTCACATGTGATCAGGGTTGAATAATCTCAGAGTGTTGGATTTGGTCCTATTGCGCAGCTCTTGTTTGAGTCCAACCGTTGTAGGGACGAGTCTTTTACTTGAAGGATTATCTGAGCCTCATCACATGTGATGGTACCCAGGTGATGGCTAATTGGCATCACAATGAGACCTTCAGCAGCTGAGGACTGGTTTGAGTTGAGTCAGAGATTTCCCTAGGGAAAGCCTAGGATGAGATAGTATTGGGAGCAGTAATAGTAGAAAAGGGACCTGGTGGAGTCGAAGCAGTTCCTGAGGAAAGTACGGATAGATGTGGAAGGTAGTATGGGCCCGTACTACTGAAAGCATAGGATCCGTACTCTATTCGGGAAAGGCCGAGACAAGACCGGGAACCTGGTAGTGCGTATATTTGGTCTCGCAGCAGTGAGGAGTATTCTGATAGTGGTTATGTTATATGTTTCAGCATGGTGACGTTGCGAGAGAGACCAGTGGGCGGATCAGGCTCCGGAGAGGGATCAGGCTCGGGTTCAGGGGAAGAGCAGCTCGAGGAGCAGATGAGGGAGTTGATATCAACTGAGGTTACGCGCAGTATTCTAGATCAGACTCCTGTGATCTTTGGCACGGTCAAGGAGGGTATATTGGAGATTTTGGATGAGAGGCTGGGAGCCTTCCGTACTGAGATGATGGCATTGATGGGAGCGCATACCTTGACATTTCGAGAGTTCAGGGCTTGCGGGGCACCGGATTATCATGGGGCTAGGGACCCCATTGCTAGCAGCAGGTGGTTGGCTGATGTTGCCAACGCGTTCCGTACGAGCCGGTGTCTTGAGGAGGACAAGGTCAGACTCGCTTCCTGTCTTCTGAAGGACAGAGCGAGGGATTGGTGGGAAGAGATTGGTCATGCTTTGGGTGATGATGCCGTGTTGGACGCGATGACTTGGGGTGATTTTTCAGCCAAGTTCACGGTGGAGTTTTCACCAATTATTGAGGTGCAGTAGTTAGCACGGGAGTTTTAGGATTTGACGCAAACCGATGAGACTGTGGCGGAGATCACCGCCAAGTTCAGGGAGAGGGCTCTTCTCGTACCGCAGTATGTCGCGGATGAGGAGATGAAGAAGGCCCGATATCACGAGATGTTGAGGGCTGACATCAGGGAGTTCCTGAGCAGGTACGACTGTAAGACGCTGGAAGATAAGATTTCTTAGGCTAGGGAGAGGGAAATTGATTTAGAGCAGATCCGGAAGAGGAAGTTGGATGAGGTTCAGGTAGCTATGAGTTCGGGCAAAAGGCCCAAGGGATCGGATTCGAGATCGAGGGATTATCGGGACCGCAGCCGATGCGGAAAGTGTGGCAGGGCGCACGGGGGCGCGTGTAGGAGTGGTAGTGGTGGTGAGTCTGGCTGCTTCAAGTGCGGTCGGACTGGACATTTTAGCAGGGATTGTACTGTTACCACCACTCAGGGATCAGACTTGATATATTTTCACTGCAATCAGTGGGGCCACAAGAAGGCCTAGTACCCCAGTTTGTTTTCAGCAGGACGGGTGATGGCACCTGCCCCTGTAACTTTGAGGATCACAGACGGCCGTCAGGGCCGTGTAGAGGCGCTTGCAGTAGGAGGCAGGGATTTTCAGATGGCTACCTTGGAGATGCGAGCAGCACCGGATGTTGCAGGTATGCGATTTCCGTTTTCAGTTCTTTTATTTGTGCATGATTATATTGTTATGGTTCTGCATAATTATCGGTATGAGTGTTTTATTTTTGAGCGGTTTTATTGTGATCGAGTTATATGTCATCTGCATACCTTGGATATTTGGATAGTAGTTGAGCGATGGGTCCTGTTGGAGAAGGTTACCTAGGGTGCAGTAACTGTAGCATGCCTTGGAGGGACTCGGTATGTCTCGCTAGTTCGGAGCCGTATAAGTTTTAGAAATGGACTAGTTAGACCCCTAGCTATGGTAAGCTTGGGATTCCTCAGCAGATTGATTATGAAATAGTGGCAAGGATTGGGATTTCTATTCATTGAGCAGCAAGGTGTAAGCAGGATCAAAGTGGGGGAGAATCCTCCGAGTGTACAAGGGTAAGAGCACGCAAATCCAGATTAAGTACGCAATTTCTGAGAAGGAAAAGAGGTAGTTCAGTGTTTGATGGATTGAGTAGTTCAGGGTTGGGAGTTTGAGAAACTCCCCATCAGTTCGTGCGTGTAATAGTGATGGTGAGTATGTGGTTCGGAATTCAGGTAGAAGGATCGCCTGTAGGACTTGTGTGAGTCGGAATGAAGATCTTGAGGACAGATAGCATGGGAGCTTTCGTGTTAGTAGACAGTGGCAAAGACAACATGCAGAGCATGAAAGAGCGACTGGAGAGCCTCAGCCTTCTTCAGCAGCGGTCAGTGGTGGAAAGTGTTGTAAGACTACGGGCAGCCATAGCATTCAGTAGCAGTTAGTGGTGGAAAGTGTTATAAGACTACGGGGTAGCCGTAGCATTCACTAGCGATCAGTGGTGGAAAGTGTTGTAAGACTACGAGGCAGTCGTAGCATTCACTAGCAGTCAGTGGTGGGAAGTGTTGTCACACTACAGGGCAGTTTTAGCATTCATTAGCAGACGGCGATAGAAGGTGATGCAAGACTGCGGGTAAGCCGTAGCATTCCTTAGTAGCTTTGTTGGTAGAGTTGGGGCGAGGCCCTTATCTCCTAGAATTCAGATAGGGATCAGAATGGGTAATGGATGAGAATGGTAAGGAGTTTGCATGTATAGCCCTTGAGAGGTGAGACCTTGGGAGAGGCCGCCATAGGATATAGTTGGGGGAGATCCGCGGGCGAGGCCCGTATGAAAGTAGCAGTGTAGGTGAGACCTGAGAGCAGGGTTGCTCAGTAGTATGGTTGGGTGAGACCCGTGGGCGAGGCCCGTGCGAGAGTAATTAGACAAGTGAGACTAGAAGGATAGGGGCGGGTGAGACCCGTGGGCAAGGCCCGTGAATTTTAGCAGCACAGGTAGGACCTGGTAGGGATCTTAGAGTCAAGATAGGGGATCGGGGATCCCAGGAAATTGTAGTGCCTGCATGGTAGAATAGATTGAGCAGTTATAGGTGGTTGAAGTTTCTTCGAAAGTCGTTGGGAGCGACTAGTTGTTGTGTTGGGTCAACGATCGGTGGGAGCCAGTAATCCAGATATTGATTGGTTGGTAGGGACCAAGGTGGTCTCAGTTCATCCGGAAGCCAGATAAGGAATAGCAGCGTATGGTGGAATTCCAGTCAGTAGCAGTGTGAGTATGCAGCGTATGGTGGAATTCAGTTAGTTGATCGTGGGGTGCTCGACACCAAATAATAGTAGAAAGAATGCCCAGTGGATACTGGCAATAATGACCCGTACTGGGAGAAGCGGGAGTAATAGATTTGGTGAAGACAAGGTCTTCACAGTGGCAGAGGGAATAGATGGTTATGGAGCATTGCCTTGGGAGGGCAAGCAAATCGCGCAAGGAAAGAAGGGGTGAACCCTATGGATTCAGTTGCAGTACTCAGAGAGTACAAGAAGAAATGTCGGTTGATTAATTTGGGTTTCCAGAATGTTCAGGGTCAGGGTTGACCCGAGATTATTATCCGCAAGGATTGACATTAGTCTGAATGACTAAGCGGAAGGCCAACGAAGGTAAGCAGTTGGCGTTGGAATAATTGGTGGGGTATTGGAGGCAGATCGCAGGCGGTGGATCATAGCAAACTTCGAGGAAGAAGTTTAGTTTAAGTGGGGGAGAGTTGTAACACCCAAAGTCTGGAAGGCCAAGAAAGGAAAGAAAACCCTAATTTTAAAGGGCGACTCGGTGAGTCCAAGGAGGAACTCGGCGAGTCCGAGCGGGATCCGGGTCGAGGAGTAAGTGACCGACTCGGCGAGTCGGCCAAGGGGACTTAGCGAGTCTGGTCTGTGCGAGGAAAACCCTAAATTCGGGACTTGGAGCCTATTTAAGTGCCTCATTCTCCTCCTTAGGGTTCCTTTACTGCCTCTCTAACCCATAACACCAAACCCTAGCCGCCATATCCATTGTTTGAGCCATTTGTTGCCTTGAAGGGTGCATTAAAGCTTGGAGAAGGAAGAAGGAACTTGGAGGTGCAAGAAAGGACTATAGATATGGGATTGTGAGAATGTCTCCGAGCATTTGGAGGTAATAAACTAGTTCTTGGACTCTTTTGCACCTAGATCTATGTGTGGTTGTTGGGGCTTTTTAGCCATAATGATATCCATTTGAGTTAGAAGCCAGATCTGAAGTTACTACTTCGGATCTAAGCATATTATGGTCTTGAGAAGCATAAAGTATCTTCCCTTGAGTTGATTATGGAGCCTCTTTGCCTTAAACCCTAGTTTATGGTGTATTTTGCCTAGATCTCCTTCTCTACACGTAAAGTTTGCAAATTTACGTGAGGAATAGGCTTGGGAAGGGTAGATCTACAGTTTGGAGTCCATGCATGACTCAAAAGTCCTTTGTATGTATGGAGATCTAAATGGACTCGGCGAGTAGCATGAAGAGTAGGAGCAACTCGACAAGTAGGATGAACAGCTCGTCGAGTCAGATGAAGATTGCCTTGTACTCGGCGAGTCTGTTCTTGGACTCGGCGAGTCAGGACGCGAAACCCCAAACCCTTCGAGTTGAGACTCGAATCAGTGACTCGAGTGGAGACTTGGTGAGTTGGACAGGTCAGGACTCAGAAATCGGTAGACTCGGCGAGTCATGGACTGACTCAGCGAGTCGAGACATGAAAGGAAGGACTCTGAATATATGAACTCGGCGATTCAGTATGTTGACTCGGCGAGTAGCGTTGACCTGGGAGGTTGACCTTGACCAGGACTTTGACCTTGGCCAGAGTTGACTTGGTTGTCTCTCGGGGGTTAGTTAGACTCACTGTTGCTTTGATATTGGTAGTTCGGGGAGCAAGGGGAGCAGGAGTTCAGAGAGTTGTCGGGCAGCAGCTAGTGAGATCATTAGTAAGTTCAGCCAGTGCAGGTGAGTTTGCCTTTGTGTGAATGGGTCTAAGGCCACAATGTCGGCCCATGTAGTTATGAGTAGAAGGCCCGGGGGTTAGCCCTAGGCACAATATGCTAGTATGATATTTAGGACGAGGTCCATTAATAGCGGACGGGTGCCCAAGGATTTGTTTACATGATAGTTTATACTTGTTGTCTGTGTGATACATGTATGTGCCTGGTGGGGAGGTTAGTGTAGGCGAGGTCCCGTATCTCACCATTAGCAGAGTGTGGATGGTGTTCCACATCTCATTAGTAGCAAAATAGGGGCGAGGCCCAAGTTAGGGAAAGAGTGAGTGTGGGTTGGGCCCGTATCTTACTACCAGTAGGAGCGTGGACGGGGTTCCATGACTCATTAGTAGCAGGACAAGGGCGAGGCCCAAGATAGGCGGGGCCTTAGGACAGAATCAGTCGTATGAGTTTAGCTTATATGTTGTGATATGTTTATGTGTTACTATTTGTCGGCGGGCGAGGCCCTGTGATATGTTTATGTGTTATTATTTGTTGGCGGGTTATTATTTGTGTTGGCCTCGACAACCACCAAATTTTTGGCGCCGTTGCTGGGGACTGGTTTATATTTAATCAATTTGTTTCTCTATGCCCAGATCTCAGCGTACAGGTGACTTGATTTACAATCCATAAATCGAAAAAGAAGCAACGGCGCCAAAAATTTGGTGGTTGTCGAGGCCAACACAAATAATAACCCTAAATATTACACACTAAAATAGTGTATAGTGGTAAAGGGATCGAATCCACGGAGACTGGTTCAATTTGATAACTCTATGAAAAATCTCTTTGTAAAATACTTGGAATGTGACAATAAATTAAAAATGGGGGTTTTGATGTTTTGAAATACTTGAAACAAACTAGAATTAACTATGATTTAAATAGACAATTGCAAAAAAAATAAGAATTTGATGTAAAATCAATAAGGGAAAGATGGTTGACTTAAAGTTTTCTCACTTTGACTTTTGATGAACATATCATTAGAATTCAATGGTGCAATACTTGTTTTAAATCCTCAATTTGGCTATAGTAATCCAAGGAGCTTGAGATTACCTAGACTTTTCTTAATTGTTGAAATGGCTAGAGAAGCTCATAACAATTTCCTTAGTCAAAGTCACTAATTCCAAATAGCATGTAATTAGTGAAAGTCAACTAGCATTAAGAACCAAAAAGTCACCAAATCCAAGAGGGGTCAAATGCTTTCACCACCATGTTGGAGGAAATGTTTTTATGATTGTGTGAAGCAAAAACAACACAAAAATCATTTGTTGCTTGCTAATTTGAGGATCCTTTACTTAATCAAGAAATTAGCCAACTAATCACCACAAACACATTTAAACTCATGAACTAAAACATACAAGTAATGATAAGATGTTAAAACACAAAACATTTCCATAAAGATTCAAGAACATGTTCATGGATTCTTCAACATTCAACAAAAGTTCAAAGGATTAACCAAAAGTCAACCAAGATTAGCTTAGCCAAGCATGGCTAAACCCAAAGAAACAAAGTTAGAGAAATTTGTACCAAACATTAAGCAAGAATCAAGAGGTAAAAATATGATGTTCTTCAAGGGTTCTTGGCCTTCAAAAGTCTTCAAAACTCCAGAGAGAATCTTCAAAAATCGGATGTCCAAGAGTATGCAAAAGATGGGCACCAACCTTCCTCAAATAGCTCAAAAGAAGAATTTCCGAAACTGCCCCTGCAGGAGGTTGCGCGACCCGCGTGCTCTTGCGCGGGTGGTCCCTGGATGTAGCATCTTTGAGGTTTTGGGCCTCCATAGCTTAGCCCACTTGGCCCAGATCGAATCCAATCACCTCCTAGCCCATTTTCTTCAAGTTTTTCTTCATTTTAAGCCCAATTTGACCTCTCCAAATCCTCCAAAGCTCGTGAACTCGCCCGATTAATAATTTACGTACGCTTGAATATTCCCCCGCATCTTGCAAATTTAAAGTTTATTTCTCTCCAAGTCTTCAAATAATCATCAAGATCACTCCATGCATCATCACCACTACCCATCAAGCCCAACGTCATTTTTGTCTACCAAATCTCATCGCCTCCTATACGTCCCGAACACTCCCGCTCCGCTAGACCTGAAAACCTGCAATTATGCTCACAAGATTCGAGAGTACCCGAAATAGCCATAAAATAACAAAAAGGAAAATATGCATGGAAATTATCTAAATTATGAATGAAATATGCTAAAATAAACTATAAAAAGAAGTAAATAAAATGAAGCTATCAATGGTGTTCCACATCTCATTAGTAGCAAAATAGGGGCGAGGCCCAAGTTAAGGAAAGAGTGAGTGTGGGTTGGGCCCGTATCTTACTACCAGTAGGAGCGTGGACGGGGTTCCATGACTCATTAGTAGCAGGACAAGGGCGAGGCCCAAGATAGGCGGGGCCTTAGGACAGGATCAGTCGTATGAGTTTAGCTTATGTGTTTATGTGTTATTATTTGTCGGCGGGCGAGGCCCTGTGATATGTTTATGTGTTATTATTTGTTGGCGGGTGAGGCCCTGTGACAGGCGAGGCCTAAGTGAAACAGATCTGTATCCGAGCGTGGCTCGAAGCCAGGCGAGGCCGTTATAGCGGGCGAGGCCCGAGGCAGGGGGTGAGGCCCAGGATAGCGGGCGTGGCCCAGTATGTGCAGTATGTGATTATGCATGGTATGTGGTAGGGTGGGGAACTCACTAAGCTTCGTGCTTACGGTTTTTTTCATTTTTGGTTTCAGGTACTTCCGGTACCGAAGGGAAGAGCTCGGGGTGATCGCATGGCACACACCATAGATTAGGCAGCCTGGGAATGTTTACTCTGATAACGAACATGTGTTTTGAAAATTAATACTCTGATTATGTTTTGGAATGATAACTTTGCTTAAAGTAATGTTTTATTAAAATAAATTTTTGGTCTTGAATTTTGGGTCGTTACAGAGGTTGAAACGAAGAATTTATGATTATTTGAAGTTGAAATGGATTTGGCCGAAAACCGTCACCACAGAGTGGTGAGACGGAACCGCGAGGTGGTGTTCACCACTAAGTGGTCAGACGGAATGGTGAGTCGAGACCACGGGGTGGTGATCTGTCGGGCCCACGCCCATGATTTTAGGGTTTTCAACATATTTAAGCTTAATGTTCTGCATTTTTTTGGCATTTTAATAACCTCTACCACCTCTAAGACCCCTTGGGAGAAACCCTAGCCTCCACCTTCAAGATTTGAGCCCCTCGCCTCTTTTCTTTTAGATGTTTTTTATGATATTTTGATGAAGCACAAAGATTTAAGTAAGTTCTTTTGGTTGAAAGGAATGATGTTTCAAGCTTGGATCCATTAAAGACACAAAATTTATATATTATTGTAAGTATAAAGTTCCAATCTTTCTCTTTAGTCTTTAGATCTCTTTATATGTGGTTTTTGGCACTTTTGGTCCATTTATGAGTGATCATGGAGTTGAGTGGACTCCAACACCTTTTGATCGGTTTGGAATGTTTCTTATACCTCATGGACTAGGAAAGTTATGATCTTTTGCCTCCCGTTTTAGCCATGTAGGTTATCTTGGTCCTTTAGGTTATTTTGGTGCAGTGAAGTTTAGATCTTGAAGGATTGTGGTGTTATTATGGATAAAGTTAGAAACTTTATCCATCTAGACATCTTGTTGATTCAGGTCTGTAAGTAGAAGACTTTGAATTATTTGGTTAAGTTGAGAAAGATGCATTTTGGGTCCCTTAAAGATTTAAAGTCTAGGTCTTGGTGGTTTGGACCATCTTAATGGATAAAGTTGGAAACTTTATCCATTATGAATCAAATATGATGTTTTAGCTTGGTCCTTATGAATTAAGCTCTTTTTGAAAGAAAAGCCTTTCAGACTGAGGACCACGGCATGGCCAAAGAAGGCCACAACATGGTGGCGGGACTTATCGTGTTTGTTTTGTCTGGACATACCCACGGCGTGGTGGCATGTCTACCACAGTGTGGTAGCAGATTTTGATTGGGATTGAATTGAGTGGCCACAACATGACCATGGGTTGGCCATGACGTAGGTGTCAATTGGATTGACTTTGACCATTGACTTTTGGTCAACCTTGGGTAGCATGGAGTATTTGACTAAGGTCCGGTATTGGTTTGGCTTTAGGAAGCTTGGGTTGGCTGATTTGTTGCTAAGGTGTGTAACACCCATAAAATTCAAGCCAATTTAAACTTTTCAAAAAAATCCCAATTCATTAAGTTATTACAAAAAGGTTTTCAATACATTTGTTATCAGAGTATTTCCCAGGACCATAACATAAAAAATAAACATGAGGAGTGGTACGATCACGCCTTCGCCTTGCCACGATCTCCTGAAGTACCTGAAAAACATTAAACCACAATTGTAAGCCCGAAAGCTTAGTGAGATACCCCCAAAATACAACCATGTATACCACGCATAACATATCATAACCGAACAGAACAACCATGCACTTCGGGTCTACTGTGTGACTGGTTCGCCGCACCGGGCCTTCAGTCCACCTGGTCCACCCTCCGAGTCTAGCCATATCCTTCGAGTCTGCAGTGTGGTTGGTCCGCCCGCACCGAGCCTTCAACCCACCTAGTCCACTCTCTAAGTCTACAGTATGACTGGTCCGCCCGCATCGGGCCTTCAGTCGGCCTGGTCCACTCTCCGAGTCGCGACACGTCTGGTCCGCCCTGGTGGGGCCTACAGCTTATCCGGACCGCTCACTGGGCCTTCGGGATAACCGGTCCGCCCTGGGTATGTTGGCCTACAGCACAAAGCAGGACCCGCCTCAACCCAACACCAGTCAAACAACCATGTGCACATAAACATACAATCATATAACAATTCACATCCAGTCAAACCGATCTAGCAAATCACATAACATGACATACTCTAAACAGGATATTGACCTAACCGGTCACCAGCATAGCATCATCCTATATACCAGGATACGGACCTTAACCAGGTCTCTAACATATACCATTTTAACTATCAGGATGCAAACATAGTAAAGCAACTGTAACATCCCGAAATTTCAAGAGTTGAGTGGAAGGGCTAAAAGTGTAATTTGGGAAAGAGTGACTCGTCGAGTCCATGGATGGACTCGGCGAGTAGAGTCGCGACTTGGTCGCGTGTTAAATAGCCGACTCAGCGAGTCATTGAGATGGACTCGGCGAGTAGGCGCTGAGTGGAGAAAACCCTAATTCTCGGGGTTGAGCCCTATATAAAGAGCATTATGTTTCCTCCCCAGTCTCTTTATCACCCTTTGAGTCCCTGAAACCCTAAAATCGTGGATAAGCACCATTGTTGAGTGGATTGGGGCTTGGAGAAGTATTTGTTGAAGAAAGTTTGGAAGTTTGAAGGTGTGGAGCAAGGGGCTTTGCTTGGATTCGAGTTCCTTGCAAGTTGGGGCGTTCTTTTGAGGTAATATCTCGTTCTTAGGCTATTGTTATCTTGTTGATTCATTTTGGGGTTTGAGGGAAGCTTATCTTGGGTGATATTCGAGTCTAGAGGTTAGATATGAGGTTGCTACCTCAGATCTGGAATGGTGGAGAGTTGGAATGCAGGAAAGTCCATGTGTTGAGTGTTGGATGAAGCTATCTTGTCCCAAACCATATCCCTAATGTGCAAAATGCATAGATCTCTTTGGATTCACGTAAAGATTGACACTTTACGTGATGGATGAGTTGTAGGAGGCTAGATCTATGTTTTGGATCAATTGCATGGTCTGGAACGCTTCTGTTTGGATTCAGACCGGTGGTACTCGGCTAGTCACATGGGTGGACTCGACGAGTTGCTTGAAGACGAGCTGAGACTCGACGAGTTAGAAGAACAAATCGGCGAGTTGGATGAAGATGGTCTGGAACTCGACGAGTTGGATGAACAACTCGGCGAGTAGGTTGAAGATAGCCTTAGACTCGGTGAGTCTTGTCGAAGAGTCCCAATATTTTCTGGTTGAGTCGAAGAATCGGCGAGTCAAGGGATGACTCGGTGAGTTATGTGCGAGTGGACTCAGAGTTGTTGGACTCGGCGAGTCTCGGGGTGACTCGGCGAGTTAGGTCACGGATTGAGTGAAGTTTTGAGTTGGTAACTCGGCGAGTCGTAGGGTTGACTCGGCGAGTAGGGTCAGTCAGGGGTTGTCTTTGACCAAGGGTTGACCAGTGGTTTCCAGGGGTATTTTGGTAATTGTTGATTATGGTTTCGAGTTCAGTGCATTGGTGGCTGTCCAGTGGTGGAGATCGTATCAGGGATCGGAGCAGTTCGGGTTATTTGTTCAGTCGGCAGTTTCAAGGTGAGTTATCCTCACTATATCTATAGGGTTTAAGGCACCAAGGCCGACCCTTTTTATCGGATGGAAATCCGAGTAATTGTCTGTTGTATGATATTGCGGGATATGGGCCGGAAGGCGTTACGTTATGGGCCGGAAGGCAATGCGATGTGGACTGGAAGGTCATGGCCTGGAAAGGCGTATGTGCATAATTAGTATGTTGGTTGAGTCGTAGGGTGATGTTATGCTAGTGATCGACTAGGATGGTATCTTGGTTAGAGTAATGATATGTTATGTGATATGTTGGTCAATTTGCTAACTGTGAACTATTATTTGATTACATGTTATGTGCATGGTTGTTTTATGTTCTGTCATGATATGTATGCTTTTTATGTTGCGGGCCGGAAGGCGATATGATATGGGCCGGAAGGCTATGTGTTATGGGCCGGAAGGCGATATGTTTTGGACCGGAAGGTTGTGGCCTGGAAGGGCGTATATGTGGTTGGTATTTTGGGGGTATCTCACTAAGCTTTTGGGCTTACAGTTGTGGTTTTTATGTTTTCAGGTTCTCAGGAGTCTGTGGCAAGGCAAAGGCGTGATCGTACCGTTCCTCGCGTTGGTGTTTTATGAAATGGACCTGGGAAATACTCTGTTAAATAATGTATTGAAAACCTTTTTGTAACAACGTTATTAAAATGGGTTGTTTTTTAAAAGTTTTAATTGTTTCGAAATTTCGGTCGTTACAAGTTGGTGTCAGAGCCTTGGTTTGAGTGAATTGGAGGAACACTTGTGTGACTCCAGTCTTAAATCGAGGAAGGTCTTAAAAGAGAAATTAAAATGGTTTTAAAATTAAGTAAAAGGAGGACGCGGGGGTACGATCAGCCGGAGCCAGTAAGTAAACCCAAATTACCATTCATGACATTTGTTTTATTGAGCTTTGATAGAATAGCATGCTAGAGTTAGGCTAGGGATCTTCAGGAATTCATGTTAATGTTGCCTGATTGTGATGCCTGTAGCCTAGGGTTCCTTATGGGAGATTCTCAGTGTTCCCCTAGTGGTGAGGGTTGAGCGTTGTTATGCATGTTTCTCTAGGGTGTTGTGGTAGTACTTCATACAAATATGGGTAGGTGTGGAAGGTAGTATGGGCCCGTACTACTAAAAGCACAGGACCCATACGCGTATCAAGGAAACCATGACCTCTAGGGTTGGGTTGAGAGTTGGTTCCCGGGATAGTGGGAAGAGTCTGAGGTTTTCTAGTATATTTTCTGTATGGAGATTTCGAGGCATGCTGGAAGCGGATGCGGGTCAGGATCGGGTGCAGGAGGAGGAGTTGCGGACGGGTTAGTACCGCCCGAGATTACTGGTCATATGAGCCCGTGCGAGTTGGATGCGAGGATTCGTGAGATCCTGCATGATGAGGTTGCTGCATTGTTCCGGGCTGAGTTGCCGGAGTTGTTTGAGTCGATCAAGACCGCCATGGTTGAGTATTTTGATGAGCGTTATGCGGCTCTCGCGGAGACGGCTGCTGCGGCGGCTATAGTGGCTGTAGCAGCAGTAGGGGGAGGAGCTGATAGGGATTTTCAGTATCGGGACTTCGATAATACGGAGCCTCCCACCTTCGATGGAGTTTAGAACCCGATTGTTGCTATGAGATGGTTATCGGACGTGGAGGGTTGTTTCTTCATGTGTTCATGCCCTGCTGATCAGAGGGTGAGGTGTGCTCTGAACCTATTGAGGCTCGGGGCAAAGGATTGGTGGAGGTTGACCACGGGGTCATATTTGGATGCGCAGAGGGCTGCGATTTCATGGGATCAGTTCAGAGAGATGTTCAGTACTCGTTATGTTCCGCAGGTAGAGAGGGAGAGGTTGGCTCGGGAGTTCCTCGAGCTGAAGTAGGATTCGGAGTCGGTGACGGAAATCACCAGGATTTTCACTGAGAGGGCGATGTTTTGCCCTGAGTTCGCTTCGGAGCAGGCTCAGATGTCCCGATATCTGAGTATGCTAAAGAGAGACATCAGACAGTTTGTGTCCGCACAGAGGTGCGGGACATTTTTGGAGTTGCAGGAGGCCACCAGGCGGCGTGAGTTAGAGATTGAGTTGCATTTGAGTGAGCTGAGGCAAGCTCCGGTTCAGTCAGAGCCGGCAACAAAACGGTCTAAGACCGTTGATTCCAGGATGGGGGATCGGAGCAGCCACACTTGTGGGAAGTGTGGGAGGAGTCACACCGGAGTTTGCAGGTCCAGTGGTGCATGCCACAAGTGCGGAAAGGAGGGACACTATGCGAGGGATTGTCGGCGGTCAACGCCGGTTCGGGATTTGAGGATTTGCTATCATTGTCGTCAGGTTGGACATATGAGGGTCAACTGTCCACATTTTTCCGCGGGACCGGTGCAGGCTCCAGCACCGGCCACTTTGAGGATTTCAGGAGAAGATCAGGGTGGAGCGGAGTCCCCCAAGGGATCAGGGTCATGCTTATTAGCTTGCGGCAAAGGAGGTCAGAGCAGTGCCGGATGCAGCTGCGGGTATGTTTCTTTCTGGATGTCGTGTTATCTTGCGATTGTTGTGGTGTATTGTTTGTGTTGGTATCTTTGTGTGGTTTTGATACGGTATTCGTCGTTTTGTGGGTTGAGGTTATGGTTATGGATTTGTGATTCGGGTTTTCATCTTGGTATCCGTTGTTCCTTAAGGGTTTGGCATGGTTATGGATTTGTGATTCGGGTTTTCGTCTTGGTATCCGTTGTTCCTTGAGGGTTTGGCATGGTTATGGATTTGTGTTTCGGGTTTTCGTCTTGGTATCCGTTGTTCCTTGAGGGTTTGGCATGGTTATGGATTTGTGTTTCGGGTTTTCATCTTGGTATCCGTTGTTCCTGGAGGGTTTGGTATGGTTATAGTTTGGTGTTTTGTGCTTTCGTTGGTTATCATTCGTGAGGGTTATTAGTGGAGATGCAACATTGGGTGAAGGTCGGGTAGCATCGGCTTTCTGAGGAGTGGTTAGATACAGTTTGAGCTTCTTTTGAGCGGGTTAATTAGTGTTGATGTGAGATCTCGTTAAGGTTGTTTATGCTTGTAGGAAGCAGTCCGCGTGTAAGTGTTTCTTTGTACAGGGTTGTTCTGGAAGGTTGGTGATGGCGACCGGTGGTTGTTAATCAGTGTTATAAGTGGGGGAGAATTGGAGAACTCTCTGGGTGGTTGAGGAGTATTTTAGAGTGCTTAGCTGTTGGGATTCAGCAGTGTTCTGTCAACCCAGAGTATAGGCTGATAGGAGCGAGTGTCGGGCATGCGGGGTGGGATACAGACCTAGGGCATTTGATTGTGGAGGCCTGGGAGCAGGCCGGGATCGAGTATGTATGATGGAACTAGAGTTCGGAACCCCCCTAGAGGGCTAGAACGGTATGCATGGGAGGATTTCCAAGGGAGATAGCTTGAAATGATGAATGCTAGTTGAGCGGTCTAGAATGGGATGAAGGCCTGGTAAGACGGTCCAGTCATGCTGAAGACCCGGCAGGCATTATTGAATCAGTTTGAGGATATGGGTTGTGTAGGTTGCAGTGTGAGTACATTGGGAGGTCTGGCCCCGAGTAGTGATCTTGTTTAGTTGAGATAGCGCATGGGCTTGAGAGTCCCTACGATGAGAGTCAGAATATGTGTGTTGGATGGATAGCGGATACGCTATGAAAGGGGTGGTGTAGCGTTGGGCGAGCACCATGGCACTTGTCAGAGTGACATTGTGGTCGAGTGGATTCCTTGGTAAAGGAGGAGAGAGTGAGGTGTAACTCTGAGAGGGAGTGCAAGTTCACGGAAGTAAAAATGGCAGAGCAGAGTTATGAAACGAGTACTTCGAGTATGGTTTGAGCAACATGTTTACGGCAGTGGAATAGGAGCTTATCTGGTTTGGATGCCTGTTGAGGTTGCGAAGGGAATTCTGCAGGTGTAGAGCCAAGAGGCTCAGAAAGGATGCAGGGAGAGAGTCTTGAACTCTCAGTGTGATTTTGATCAGGGTATGGGGTATGTATTAGTGGCTTATCCGGGGGATGTTTGAGGATATTATCAGTGTATCATGTTTTCCCAACCTGAGGGTGTTAGGACTAGTTCAGCATGTGTATGCGGTTGCAAGGGGGAGAACTCATGAGAGTTGCTCTGAGATTGAGAATGGGTCTCTCAGTCGTCCCGGAATGGATAAAGTGGGATTCGGATCGGGGATTCGACGGTTCATAGTTTTCTAACCCTTATGGGTCGAGTGATTATTGAGATTTGGGGCAGTAATGCATCTTGGGTAATTCTCGGTTATTGAGTGTGATTATCAGAGGGTACAGTCGGTGCCCGGTTCAAGATGGTGGTCAGGACACTGTAAAGGAAGGGAAAGTGTGTTAGAGTTTCGACGGGTATGCCTTGTGGGACCTGGTCCGGTTAAGGCCAGATGGCGTGTTGTGGGAAAATCTTTGGAGTTGTATTGTTGTAGGCTTCGGGGGCGAAGCCTAATTTAAGTGGGGGAGAATTGTAACATCCCGAAACTTCAAGAGTTGAGTGGAAGGGCTAAAAGTGTAATTTGGGAAAGAGTGACTCGTCGAGTCCATGGATGGACTCGGCGAGTAGAGTCGCGACTTGGTCGCGTGTTAAATAGCCGACTCGACGAGTCATTGAGATGGACTCGACGAGTAGGCGCTGAGTGGAGAAAACCCTAATTCTCGGGGTTGAGCCCTATATAAAGAGCATTATGTTTCCTCCTCAGCCTCTTTATCACCCTTTGAGTCCCTGAAACCCTAAAATCGTGGAGAAGCACCATTATTGAGTGGATTGGGGATTGGAGAAGTATTTGTTGAAGAAAGTTTGGAAGTTTGAAGGTGTGGAGCAAGGGGCTTTGCTTGGATTCGAGTTCCTTGCAGGTTGGGGCGTTCTTTTGAGGTAATATCTCGTTCTTAGGCTATTGTTATCTTTTTGATTCATTTTGGGGTTTGAGGGAAGCTTATCTTGGGTGATATTCGAGTCTAGAGGTTAGATCTGAGGTTGCTACCTCAGATCTGGAACGGTGGAGAGTTGGAATGCAGGAAAGTCCATGTGTTGTGATGTGTGTAAATTCAACTAGTTTTATCCCTACTTTTTATTAATAATTTGAGCACACAAAGGCAGTGAACCTGTCTTTAAGTGGTATAGATTGATAAGTAAGGTATCGAACTCAAGGAACGGCAATTAAACTAATAGCTAATTTTCACTAAAACAAATAATAAAAGTAAAGGGTTTTTCTCTAGTTTTGCAAGACTAGAAACTTAGACAAACTAACTTAACTAATTAACTAAAGCAACAACTATTCACCAAATTTGATAAAGATGTTTCTATTTAGGTTCAACCAATTCACTCCTATGGTTATTTAAGTTAAGGTGGATTAATTGCTATTGGTTACCAATGATAATAGTTAGGTTCATATTCATTACTCCTAACCCTTAGACAATTAACTAATTTAAGCGTTGATCAAGTGTTTAAACTAATTAATTCCCTAGATTAATTATTTGGATTAAATAAGATTTGTAATGGTTAATTAAGTTATCAATTCAATTAACCTCTTGTTGATGGTTTCTCAAACAAGCTCACACATTAATCTTCCTATTTTCTTATTAATCTTAGTTTCATACTCATTACTTCCAAGCATACGTTTTAGCATTCACATAGACATATGAGGTTAACAATTAAGTGATGTTCATGCAACCTAATTGCCTTCCAATTAACAGAAAATAGTAGTGATTAATACATAAGGTTCTTTAACAAACTTGATTTAATAAATCACCAATAGACAATTAAGCAAGAATTAATAATTAAACCATAGGAGTTCTTTGGTATTCCCCAAACAGAAACAAAAACGAGTTTAGCTCATAGTTGCAGTAGAAACAAACACAAAAACAAAGTTTATGAAAGCAAACATGTTTAATTCCTAAGTCTAAGTGGTAGAATTAACCTCATTGCTTGAATTCTTCCAACTCTTGAAGCTTAGGGTTCCTTAGCGCCTTCTGAACCTTTTAGTCGCAGCTAATCCTTCAAAAATCGCCAGGAATAATGTCCCATGGGATAAAGATTCGTCTTTTAAAGATATCCCAAAACAGAGGGTACTCGGCGAGTAGCATAATCAACTCGCCGAGTAGGTCCATACTTATCCGTCTTGAATTAGCAGTCGTATTTATCTTCTGGCATATCGTCGTGTACTCGCCGAGTAGGGTCGATCTACTCGCTGAGTAGGTCCTTCTTTCACTCTTTAATCTTCACTTGCTTTCCCTTTTCTCCTTTTTGCCTCCAAGCATATCTTTTGGACTGAAAACACAATTCAAAGCATTTTAAGTACCTTTTGTCCACATTATTCTCATAATTAACCAAAAATAACTAAGAATATATGTTAAATAATTAACTAATTATGCACATATCAAAATACCCCACACTTGACTTTTGCTTGCCCCCAAGAAAAACTAAATTTTAAACACATTAAAATCACATTAATAACTCCAATCCAACCCAGCCATTATGCCAAGACCGCAACGCATGCATTTGTGTCTAAAATTCCTAAAAACCCCCCATACTTCAAATACTCACAATCCTCATAAACCTTCGCCCACTCACCCCGAACTATGCTCATTTTATGCAACCCTCCGAATCCATCCTCATAAAATCTCTTTACCCTCAAGGTATTTTTAATTGAGCAACCCAAGCATACATAATCTAGAATTACAACTTTTCGATACCACTATGGAATTCTTTGAATTCTTCACTTTCTTGATAATTTGATATTGGATATCTTTGAATTCACCAACTTGTATTGACTTTTGGTATCTTCAACTTTTTGGATTTCTTGGAATTTTGATCTTCAGATCTTCACTTCATTTGCTCCAAAATTCCTATAACTTTTCTAGCAATTCTTTTTTTTTTTTTTCATGTATTTCTCAATTTTTTTTTCACTCAAATCCCTACATGCTTAAGCAGGGGCGCTCAATCTCAACCTTTATTGGCTAATGATAAAAACTTTCCTGGATACATTTCAGGTTTAGGCTGCTAAACATATTGCATCCCTCAGGCTGAGCAAGGTCGTGTTTTTGTCTCATGATTTCACTGAAATAAGGAAGCCACAAATGCACTAGAACGTATATAGGCTCAACTAAACATTTGGGTTCTCATGCAATTATTAACACAATTCTAATATGGAATCCTAATTTTTACCAAAATTTTCTAATTTAAGACCTAAGCATTTTTGGTATGCAACAATTTTTTTTAAAAATTAGCCTAAATTAAGATTCTAAGTGTTCTAAGATGTGACTAACCCCCTACCCCACACTTATTTTATGCAATGCCCACAGTGCATATTATAACAACTAAAAAAAATGCAAATAGAGAGAAAGTTGGAACAAACTCCCCTGGGGTAGCAGTCGCTAGGTTGACACTCTCTTCTTCAACTCCTTCTTCTAGTGACTTTAACCATGGGAACAACTCATCCATGGCACGGGTGTCATACGTCTCGTGTGGTTGATAGCTCGAAAACTCCAAGGAAAAAGGGTTGTTGCACAATCCTCAGTAGTAATTCATAAAGAATGTATGAATGGCGCAGAAAAAAGTAGCCAGAACAAATCAGAAACTCCTCCTGCAGCAGGCTACTCGGCGAGTAGGCGATCAAACTCGGCGAGTAGAACTCGTTGGCAAAGTAGTTCGTGCAGAAGCAGATGTACTCGCCAAGTAGTATTAGTGCACTCGGCGAGTAGAGCGTATAGTTCCAGAATTTTTTTTTTGAACCGCTGTCTCTCTTTACTCTAGTGTTGACATGTAAATATAAATGTACTCTCCAGTAAACTTCCTAAGCAGTAACACTTCAATAAACTCTCGATTCGTACGGACTCGATCCTAGGAACAAGACTCCATAAGCACTCATAAAGATTCTCATTCCTCTCTTGACCATTCCTAAATAGCAAGCTTCCTAGCTTCAATACCTGAAAAGAAAACTAAAAGTAACACTAATATTCCAACCACATAGCCAAATTCAACATGTCCACAATTGTCTTAAAACAAACATCATAATCAAACAAAACAAAAGCAAATAAAATCTTCATTCTTCCTCTTCCATCCCGGCTCCTCCAGCTCCACTACCTCTTTCTCCACCCCTTCTTTGCATCCTTTCGTCCCAATCCATAATGTAAGGATAGCCGGGTCCCGGTCGCGGGGCAATATGCATTTGTTGGAAAAGATAGTCGAAGGATTGATTGGTGTAATTAACCCCTCGCCCTATATCATCCAAGTAGCGTCGATACTCCACTTGGTTCCATCCCTCGTTATCCTCCACCGGAATAACCGGTGGGTCTTCTCGTACCCGCTCGTTTCTCGGCCTAACCCGCCTTCCCGGCTCCTCGGGGACCGCCGGCTCATCCTTATTCGGGATAGTAAAAGAATCACCAAATTTTTCCACTATCCGAGCCCTCCTATAAAGTGCAGTGTTGAACGGAGGAGGGTGGATAATCGTTAGCATTTGAGCTTGCGGCAATTCCAAGATCCCAAATGATCTCGCAAGCCGAGTAATGAACATGCCCCCATTGATCTTCGAGTTTATTTTCTCCTTAACCGCTCCCTCCGCAAGAAATTTAGCAATGCAATATGGAAGGTTGCAGAAGACATCGGGAGAGATAATACTCCACAAGTAAAAGATATCAAGGGTGGGCACTTTATCCCCATCCTTCTGCATGTTGATCGTGCTTGCAACGAATTGGTGAATGAGTCGATGGATTGGAGAACGGATATGACCTTCTTGAGCAGTGGAAGGTATGTAGACCCGGTTAGCAATTGTACTCCACCATGTCGACGCCACCACCCCCTCGGGAAGTTCTTTGTGGGTATTCTCCAAGAAGGCTTCAAATTATTCCGTCATCGACATGTCTTGATCGTAGATACCCAACCGCCAAGAGAACTCAACCATGCTGCATTGTCGCAGCTCTCCTCCCAAAGAAAACGAGATCGTGTTTGGATTGTAATACTCACTACCACCTCGGAATGAAATGGTAGCAAAGAATTCCCAACACAACTCCGCGTAGACTGGCTCTTGGATTTTAAACAATTGCAACCAACCATCACAAGTGATGTTGGCATAACCCAAGTTACAATCTTTCACCAAATATGGAGTAAGTTCCTCTTCCAAGCCAACATTGCCCATCCATCCCCAATCCACTGCAGTGGGCAGGTGGATTTCTTTCTGTCGCAGCGCTTCCAACCTGTTTAGGGCTCGAGTTTTGGAGGATTTGGAGGTGATTTGTTGAAAGGCTAACCATGGCATATCACCATGGCCTCCTCCACGTGATGACTGTCCTCTCCTTGCCATGCTATCTGCATAAACATACCAAAAACACAGCAACAAACAACACCCCATAATTAAAAACAAGAATTTTTTTTATCTTTTTGGGACCTACTCGCCGAGTACACGAACATACTCGCCGAGTAGTATGAACATTCTGACAGATCGAGATCGGATCTGTGTAATCTGTGTAATAGTCCAATTTGTTCATAGGGTTTTGTTGTAATTGTGTATCTAACCATAGATCTTGAAGAAATTACTCCAAATAACCTCTAATTCATGAGTAAATCAAAGCCCTAAAAAATTGGGAAAAACTCCCCAAATCCGAAATCATACCAAATATGGGGAGATATGTGATAAAGATTGGACCTTTCATAAAATTGAAGGGTAAAAATGTTACCTTGTTGCTTGAATGAAGAGAAAGAAGAAGAAAATTGAAGAAATCTTGAAGAACCCTTGAGATGCGGCTGAGAGGATATGCTCGGCGAGTGTGGAGATGAAATGATGAATAATAATAATTTTTACAGGTTTTAATTTACTGGGTTTGAACCGGCTACTCGCCGAGTAGAATGGATCTACTCGCCGAGTAGACACGCGTATTATGGACTTTTGGCTGTAAGCGAACATTTACTCGCCGAGTATAGTCGATATACTCGCCGAGTAGATGTCTCAGGTTGAAAAAAAATTTAAATTTGCCAATTTTACTATATGAATTCCTTTGTTTAGCCTTTCCACCCCACACTTTCAGTAGAGCTTGTCCTCAAGCACTTAGAGAAGTAGAATAAATGAAGAAGAATGAAAAAAAACAATATGAAAAATAAAGAAAAGGAAAGAAAATGCAAACGTGAAACTCGGGTTGCCTCTCGAGAAGCGCTTCTTTTGATGGAGTCATTAGCTGGACTCCACCCCGTCTACGTGTTTGCGATTCCGCACAGTAGCAGCTCCTCCAATCCTTCATTGCGGGGGACTCCTTCTTCATATTTCTTCACTCTATGACCATTGACTTTAAATGGTGTGCCATCTCTTGAGATCAATTCTATAGCCCCGTGAGGAAACACCGTCTTGACCAAAAAGGGACCATCCCACCTTGATTTGAGTTTGCCCGAGAAAAGTTTTAATCGGGAATTGAAAAGTAGTACTTTTTGGCCTTCATGGATGTCTTTGCTTTTGATTCTTTTGTCATGCCATCTCTTGGTCTTTTCTTTATAGAGCCACAAACTAGAATAAGCCTCATTTCGGAGTTCTTCAAGGGCATTCATTTGCATTAGACGGTTGGTCTTCAAGTCTTCCATGTCAAAGTTGCACCTCTTTAACGCCCAATATGCCTTATGCTCGATTTCAACCGGTAAATGGCATTGCTTTCCATAAACTAACCTATATGGTGTAGTACCAATAGGTGTTTTGAAGGCGGTACGAAATGCCCATAGCGCGTCATCCAATTTATTCGACCATTCCTTGCGGTTGCTTCCCACCGACTTCTCTAAAATACGCTTCAAGGCTCGATTGGTCACTTCCGTTTGTCCACTCGTTTGCGGGTGGTATGACGTGGAGAACTTATGGGTCACCCCATATTTTTTGAGCACCTTTTCCAATTTATCATTGGCAAAGTGTGTGCCACGGTCACTAATTAGGGCCTTCGGAACACCAAACCGGGAGAATAGTTTTTTTAAGAATCGTACCACTACCCGTCCGTCATTTGTAGGTAAAGCCTGCGCCTCCGCCCATTTCGAAACATAATCTACCGTCACTAGGATGTACTTGTTTCCTTTGGATGTGGGAAATGGTCCCATAAGGTCAATGCCCCACACGTCGAACACCTCACACACTTGAATGCTATGTTGTGGCATTTCATTACGGGATGAAATGTTTCCCACCCTTTGACAAGCATCGCATTCTTTGACATATTGGGCTGCATCTTTGAAGATTGTAGGCCAATAGAACCCAATGTCAAAGATCTTCTTTGCGGTATAGTGTGCTCCATGATGTCCTCCCGTGGGCCCGCTATGGCAATGTTCTAGTATTCTTCGACTCTCCTTCCCGAACACACATCTTCTTATAATTCCATCCGCACAGCTTCGAAGGAGGTATGGATCGTCCCAAAAGTAATATTTGATCTCCGCAAAGAATTTCTTCTTTTGCTGACTACTATAATCCTTCGGGACGTAATTAGTAGCTAAATAGTTAGCTATGTCTGCGAACCATGGCTCCTCTCCCACGGACACCATAATGTATTCATCCGGAAAGTCGTCTCCATCCTTATCTTCTTGCAATTTCGGGTTCTCGAGCCTAGATAAATGATCGGCCGCTACGTTCTCCATTCCTTTCTTATCTCGTATCTCTATGTCGAATTCTTGAAGAAGCAGCACCCATCGTATTAGTCTTGGCTTGGCATCCTGTTTGGAAAACAAATACTTGATAGCCGAGTGGTCGGTAAAAACAGTGGTTTTAGATAAAACCAAGTAAGGGCGAAACTTGTCAAAAGCGTAAACTACGGCTAACAGTTCTTTTTCAGTAGTAGTATAATTCTCTTGGGCAGGATTTAAGGTCTTGCTTGCATAATAGATGGGTTGAAAGTGCTTATCAACCCGTTCTCCAAGGACCGCTCCTAGTGCATAGTCACTAGCATCACACATGATCTCGAAGGGTAAGTTCCAATTTGGTGCTATAATGATCGGGGCATTAGTTAATTTTTCCTTTAGAAAGTCAAATGCCTCCAAACACTCTTTAGTAAAATTAAAGGGTGCATCTTTTAGTAATAATTGTGTTAGAGTTTCGTGATTTTGGAAAAATCTTTAATAAAACGCCGGTAAAAACCTGCATGTCCCAAAAAACTTCTAATGCCCTTCACATTAGTTGGTGGGGGTAATTTGGCAATGGTGTCTATCTTTGCCCGATCCACCTCAATTCCCTTTTTAGAGACTTTATGTCCCAAAACTATACCCTCCTTGACCATGAAGTGACACTTTTCCCAATTTAGGACCAAGTCGGTTTTCTCACATCTAGCAAGCATTGAGTCAAGATTTGTGAGGCAGTCATTGAAAGAAGATCCGAATACAGAAAAGTCATCCATAAAGACCTCCATGAATTTTTCCACCATATCATGGAATATGACGGTCATGCACCTTTGAAATGTCGCAGGTGCATTGCATAGTCCAAATGGCATGCGTCTATAGGCGAAAGTCCCACTGGGGCATGTAAAGGTGGTCTTTTCTTGGTCCATTGGGTCTATGGGTATTTGGAAATACCCTGAAAACCCATCTAAAAAGCAATAGTAGCTATGACCCGATAGTCTCTCTAACATTTGATCTATGAAAGGAAGGGGAAAATGGTCTTTGCGAGTGGCATCGTTTAGCTTTCGATAATCGATGCACACTCGCCAACCGGTTACCGTTCGCGTTGGAATTAACTCGTTCTTTTCATTGGTAATGACCGTCATTCCTCCCTTCTTGGGCACCACTTGGACCGGACTCACCCATGGACTATCGGAGATAGAGTAGATGATTCCTGCATCCAAAAGCTTGACCACCTCCTTCTTGACGACTTCTTGCATGTTCGGGTTTAATCGTATTTGATGTTGCACCACCGGCCTTGCTCCTTCTTCTAAATTGATTTTGTGAGAGCAGTATGATGGGCTTATTCCCTTGATGTCGGAGATGCTCCATGCGATGGCTCTTTTCCTTTTCTTCAACACGCGTACAAGCTCCTCCTTTTCCATCTTGGATAGATCCGAGGCTATAATCACCGGCTTCTGATTTCCTTCTTCCAGAAAGGCATATTCCAGATGGTCAGGTAGTGTTTTGAGCTCCAATTTGTTGTGCATAGTGACGGACTCGCCGAGTGCAGGTTTGGTACTCGGCGAGTTGGTGGCGGCATTCACGACTTCTGGCTTTTCTTCAGATGTACTCGGCGAGTAGATCGGGTCTACTCGGCGAGTAGGGCTTTCAGCTTGGTTCTTTATTTCTTCATACTCTGCTTCTTCCAACAGTCTTTAAATCGCTAATAAGTCCTTTTCTGGATTAAATACTTCGTCCAAAGCTGCAAACTTGCTGGAATCTTCAGGTATGTCTTCTTCTAATAATTCGTCAAGCATGTCGATTGAGAAAGCCGTGTCATCACTACTCCTTGAGTACTTCATGGCTTGGTCTACCCCGAATGTCACTGAATCGTCCCCAACTTGCAATGTGAGCTTAGAATCTCTCATGTCTACGATAGCGCTAGCGGTGTTGAGGAAGGGTCTTCCAAGGATGATTGGCACTTGCGGATCCGCCTCCATGTCGAGAATGATGAAATCAGCCGGGAAGACAAATTTGTCTACTTTCACTAGCAAATCTTCACAAATGCCTCTTGGCAAAATAACAGTCTTGTTTGCCAAATGAATTGCCATTCGAATTGGCCTTGGCTCCGGGAGGTCCAGTTTCTTAAAGAACGAGTATGGCATAAGGTTCACACTTGCTCCAGAATCAGCTAAGGCATGAATTGCAGCCAAGTTGCCAAATTGGCAAGGCAAAGTTAAGCTCCCCGGATCACCCTTCTTCTTTGGTAATTTGTTTAGCATTGCGGCGGAGCAATTCTCATTAAGTACTACCTTCTGCACTTCCTCCATCTTTCTTCTGTTAGTGAGGAGTTCCTTAAGGAACTTTGCATACTTGGGCATTTGCATGACGGCTTCAATGAAAGGAATATTGATTTGAAGAGTTTTAATGTGATCTAGAAACTTCTGATATTCCTCTTCCTGCTTCTCTTTCTTGGCTCGGGCTGGGTATGGCATTGGAGGCTGGTATGGTTTCAAGGGTGGCTGTTCATTTGTTTTAGCAGAGGTACTCGTCGAGTCCATTGGTCCTACTCGGCGAGTAGGACTCTCAGATTGTGAGTGTTGGTTTTCGACTTGCTCTTCCGTTCCTTCCTTCTGTGAGTCCTTGGTTGCTTCAGTTCGAATGGGGGCCAGGGGAGTAATAATCTTCCCACTTCTTGTGGTAACAATATTTACTTGTGCGCCTCGTGGGTTGTTCACGGTTTTGCTAGGAAGCTCACCCGGTGACCTTTGGTTTAGTTGTTGAGCAAGTTTCCCAAGCTGCGTTTCTATGTTGTGGATGGATGCTTGCTGGTTCCTGAGCATTGTTCTTGTTTCTTGGATAGCAGCATCGTGGTCACTATGTCTTTTCTCGGAAGCGGCCACAAATTTAGTTAGCATATCTTCCAAGCTTGGCTTCTTCTCTTGCACCGACTCCTCCATTTGGTAAAAGCCTCTCCCTTTTTGTCTGTACTTCTCCTCCTTGGCCTTCTTGTACTCTTCGTAAGGCAGCCACTCCTTCTTTTGTTTGCGCCAGTCCTCATCATACCGGTCACCGCTCGAGTAACATACTTGTGCCTTTTTGTTGCCGTTCTCATCCAAATCGCAATCTCTAGTGAGGTGAGGTCCATTGCAATTTTCTCAACCCACCCGTATGGCATGGATAGTTTGATCCATTTTGTCCATTCTCCTATCTATGGTTTTTAACATGGCCATGACCGCGGATAAATCTTCAGTAGCAGCGTATGCGGCTCCCCTCGTGACATCATTCCTAGGGTTGTGGTATTCTCTATAGTGTTTAGAGAATTCTTCAATTAATTCTTTAATCACCGGGGGTGGCTTCTTTGTAAGTGGGCCTTGTGAGTCTAGCAACTGCCGGGTCGTGACATTGACTCCATCATAAAAGATGGAAACTTCTTGCTGGCTGTTTAGATCATGGTGTGGGCAATTTCGTTGTAGACTTTTGTACCTCTCCCATGCTTCATATAATGACTCTCCAGCTTGTTGTTCAAAGTTTGCAATGGCCTTCTTGAGTTTGGCTATCTTGGATGGTGGGCAAAAATGATCAATAAATTCTTCCTTCATTCTGGCCCAAGTAGTGACTGACCCGGGGGGAAGTGATTTGAGCCAGTCTTTAGCAGCACCCTTGAAGGTTACCGGAAGCATCCGAAGTAGTTGAGTTTCGCGGGTTACATTTGGAATGTTGAAGTAATCAGCAACATCATTCACTTCATCCAAATGTTTGTAGGCATCTTCATGATCTTTCCCATAGAAAGGTATTTCCTTGAGTGAAGCTAGGATATGACCTTTTAGCTCGAAGGTGGCAGATGCGGGAATTGCGGGTTGCACAAGTCCCGGGCCATGGTCATCGCGCATCCTCTTCTTCCATTCTCCCATGGGAATTTCATCAATGTTAGCCATAGTGAATGCTAACTCTTCCTCCGATTCAGTTTCTTGTTCGTACGTTGCCTCCTCTTCTTCCTCGGTTTCGTATCCAATATCTTCTTGAATTGGCTCCTCAATTATCAAGAAAGCGCTAGAAGCTCCTGATTTGCTGCTCTTCTTTTTCCCAAAAACAGTCTTCAAGTTGGACAATGGTGATTTCTTTGGTGTGCTTGAACTCTCCACGTCCTTCCCTTTGTTTCTTTTCAATGCGGATTCGGGATCTTCAAACGGGGGTACCAGTGGTGTGTTTGCTCCTCTGGTCATGAAAGTCCTGAAATTGATCAAATAAAAAGCGTAAAAAGAACAAAAAGATTGTAAACAAATAAAAAAAATTTGCTAACTAAACTGTTACTCGCCGAGTAGGTGCGAGTGCACTCGGCGAGTATCAGTGATATTTCAAAAAAAAATTCTAAGTTTTAACCTAACTAAAACAGATACTAAAACCTAATTACCAGTTACTAAATTACAATAAATGAACTTTATGCAAGTAAACTCACACAAAGGATCGAAAAAATTAGGAATTAGCTTAATTATTTAGAACCGTTCCCCGGCAACGGCGCCAAAAACTTGATGTGTGTAAATTCAACTAGTTTTATCCCTACTTTTTATTAATAATTTGAGCACACAAAGGCAGTGAACCTGTCTTTAAGTGGTATAGATTGATAAGTAAGGTATCGAACTCAGGGAACGGCAATTAAACTAATAGCTAATTTTCACTAAAACAAATAATAAAAGTAAAGGGTTTTTCTCTAGTTTTGCAAGACTAGAAACTTAGACAAACTAAATTAACTAATTAACTAAAGCAACAACTATTCACCAAATTTGATAAAGATGTTTCTATTTAGGTTCAACCAATTCACTCCTATGGTTATTTAAGTTAAGGTGGATTAATTGCTATTGGTTACCAATGATAATAGTTAGGTTCATATTCATTACTCCTAACCCTTAGACAATTAACTAATTTAAGCGTTGATCAAGTGTTTAAACTAATTAATTCCCTAGATTAATTATTTGGATTAAATAAGATTTGTAATGGTTAATTAAGTTATCAATTCAATTAACCTCTTGTTGATGGTTTCTCAAACAAGCTCACACATTAATCTTCCTATTTTCTTATTAATCTTAGTTTCATACTCATTACTTCCAAGCATATGTTTTAGCATTCACATAGACATATGAGGTTAACAATTAAGTGATGTTCATGCAACCTAATTGCCTTCCAATTAACAGAAAATAGTAGTGATTAATACATAAGGTTCTTTAACAAACTTGATTTAATAAATCACCAATAGACAATTAAGCAAGAATTAATAATTAAACCATAGGAGTTCTTTGGTATTCCCCAAACAGAAACAAAAACGAGTTTAGCTCATAGTTGCAGTAGAAACAAACACAAAAACAAAGTTTATGAAAGCAAACATGTTTAATTCCTAAGTCTAAGTGGTAGAATTAACCTAATTGCTTGAATTCTTCCAACTCTTGAAGCTTAGGGTTCCTTAGCGCCTTCTGAACCTTTTAGTCGCAGCTAATCCTTCAAAAATCGCCAGGAATAATGTCCCATGGGATAAAGATTCGTCTTTTAAAGATATCCCAAAACAGAGGGTACTCGGCGAGTAGCAGAATCAACTCGCCGAGTAGGTCCATACTTATCTGTCTTGAATTAGCAGTCGTATTTATCTTCTGGCATATCGTCGTGTACTCGCCGAGTAGGGTCGATCTACTCGCTGAGTAGGTCCTTCTTTCACTCTTTAATCTTCACTTGCTTTCCCTTTTCTCCTTTTTGCCTCCAAGCATATCTTTTGGACTGAAAACACAATTCAAAGCATTTTAAGTACCTTTTGTCCACATTATTCTCATAATTAATCAAAAATAACTAAGAATATATGTTAAATAATTAACTAATTATGCACATATCATGTGGAGTGTTGGATGAAGCTATCTTGTCCCAAACCATAGCCCTAATGTGCAAAATGCATAGATCTCTTTGGATTCACGTAAAGATTGCCACTTTACGTGATGGATGAGTTGTAGGAGGCTAGACCTATGTTTTGGATCAATTGCATGGTCTGGAACGCTTCTGTTTGGATTCAGACCGGTGGTACTCGGCGAGTCACATGGGTGGACTCGACGAGTTGCTTGAAGACGAGCTGAGACTCGACGAGTTGGAAGAACAACTCGGCGAGTTGGATGAAGATGGTCTGGAACTCGACGAGTGGGATGAATAACTCGGCGAGTAGGTTGACGATAGCCTTAGACTCGGCGAGTCTGTTCTTGGACACGGCGAGTCTTGTCGAAGAGTCCCAATATTTTCTGGTTGAGTCGAAGAATCGGCAAGTCAAGGGATGAATCGGTGAGTTATGTGCGAGTGGACTCAGAGTTGTTGGACTCGGCGAGTCTCGGGGTGACTCGGCGAGTTAGGTCGCGGATTGAGTGAAGTTTTGAGTTGGGAACTCGGCGAGTCATAGGGTTGACTCAGCAAGTAGGGTCAGTCAGGGGTTGACTTTGACCTAGTCTTTGACCAAGGGTTGACCAGTGGTTTCCAGGGGTATTTTGGTAATTGTTGATTATGGTTTCGAGTTCAGTGCATTGGTGGCTGTCCAGTGGTGGAGATCGTATCAGGGATCGGAGCAGTTCGGGTTATCTGTTCAGTCGGCAGTTTCAAGGTGAGTTATCCTCACTATATCTATAGGGTTTAAGGCACCAAGGCCGACCCTTTTTATCGGATGGAAATCCGAGTAATTGTCTGTTGTATGATATTGCGGGATATGGGCCGGAAGGCATTACATGTTGTGGGCTGGAAGGCAATGCGATGTGGACTGGAAGGTCATGGCCTGGAAAGGCGTATGTGCATAATTAGTATGTTGGCTGAGTCGTAGGGTGATGTTATGCTAGTGATCGGCTAGGATGGTATCTTGGTTAGAGTAATGATATGTTATGTGATCTGTTGGTCAATTTGCTAACTGTGAACTATTATATGATTACATGTTATGTGCATGGTTGTTTTATGTTCTGTCATGATATGTATGCTTTTTATGTTGCGGGCCGGAAGGCGATATGATATGGGCCGAAAGGCTATGTGTTATGGGCCGGAAGGCATTACGCTATGGGCCGGAAGGCGATATGTTTTGGACCGGAAGGTTGTGGCCTGGAAGGGCGTATATGTGGTTGGTATTTTGGGGGTATTTCACTAAGCTTTCGGGCTTACAGTTGTGGTTTTTATGTTTTCAGGTTCTCAGGAGTCTGTGGCAAGGCAAAGGCGTGATCGTACCGTTCATCGCGTTGGTGTTTTATGAAATGGATCTGGGAAATACTCTGTTAAATAATGTATTGAAAACCTTTTTGTAACAACGTTATTAAAATGGGTTGTTTTTGAAAAGTTTTAATTGTTTCGAAATTTCGGTGGTTACATAACAACAATACCCGGATTACAATCCGATAAAGGGTCGGCCTTGGTGCCTTAGACCCTGTTGATATAGTGAGGATAACTCACCTTGCAACCGCTAACTGAAAAGATAAGATCACGTTGCTCCAACCTCCGACACGAACTCCACCCCTGATAAAGCCGAAAGACTCAAAAGGAAGCTCCAACAGAAGAGAAATCTGAATCCTAGCAAAACCCTTTGCTCCAAGCCTCCTAACTCTCCAAGATCTCTTCCAAAATATCTTCTCTAAGGTTCAAATGCTCTTACATTACTCACAAACGTGCATTAGGGTCTTCTGGACTTCAAGAGATGGTAAAGAGGCTAGGAAGAGGGTTTTATGTTCATTATATAAGGCTCAACCCCCGGGATTAGGGTTTTCTCCATACAGCACCAACTCGCCGAGTCCACCCATGAGACTCGCCGAGTTGGTCACTTAACTCCCGACCAGCATTACGACCCTACTCGCCGAGTCCACCCATGGACTCGCCGAGTTGCCCTTTCACATTTACACTTTTAAACCTGAACTTGCACTCCTAAACTCGGGATGTTACAATTCTCCCCCACTTAAATTAGGCTTCGTCCTCGAAGCCTGCGGCAAAACAACTCCAGAACTACTCTCGCAATGCACCTCCTAGCATTAACCAGACTAGATTCCTCAAAACACAGCCATCGAAACCCAAAACCCAACTTTCCCTCTTACGGTGCCCTGACCACCGCTTCAAGCCACCCACTGGCCTCATCCTCTGATAACCACACTTTTCAACCAAGTACCACTCCATGATACTTCACTCGCTCCAACACAACAATCACTTAGCTCATACGAGCTAGAAATAACCTGAACCATCGGAATCCCGATCTGAGTCCAACTTTATCCACTCCATGTTGACAGTATGACACATCCCTTAGTCTCAGAGCAACTCCCATGAGTTCTCCTCCGCAATTTCATACCCACGTTGGACTGGCTCTAGTATCCTCGGGTTGGGAAATCCCGATACACTGACGACGCCTCCAAACATCCCCCAGGATGAATTTTCACTACATACATAATTCCTTGACCAAAATCAAACTGGAATCTAAGAGTCCATCCCTATATCCCTTTCGAGCCCCTTTGGCCCTATACCCGCAGAATTCCTTCCGCAACCTCAGCAGACATCCAACCCGGATGTGATTCCATACCACCAGCGCAAACACACTGCTTAACAACCATGATTGGGGCATCTCAATCATACCTCCACGCTGCTGCTTCCACTTCCGTGAACTTACACTCCCTCTCGGAGCTACATACCTTTACTTTTCCTTATCCAAGGAAATCTACTTGGCCTCCTTGTCACTACGACAAGTGTCACGGTGGTCGCCCAACGCTACACCATCCACTTATAGCACAACCACTATCCCATGCACCCCGCATACTCTGAATCTGCTTGCAAGGACTCTCGAGTCCAAGCACTACCCTCCACTAATCCTGATCAATATCCGGGGCCAGACCTTCCGATGCTACCGCATCGCAACATACTCATCCCATTTCCTCATACAGATTTATCAACACATGCAGAGTCTTCAGCATGACTGGACCACCTTACCAGGCCTTCAGCCAATCTGGACCACTCTCAGAACCTTCCGCAGGCATGGACCGCCCTCCAGGGCCTTCAGTCTGATTGGGCCGTTCTCCGAGCCTTCGGCCTGACTGGTACGCCCACGGCCTTCAGTCTCCCCAGACCGCTCAGACTATCGTATCTCATCCCGAACTATCCTTCTCGGGTCTCTCCCATGCACACTATTCTAGCCCTTTAGGGGTTCCAAACTCTAACTCTTTTCTACATACTCAATCCCGGCCTGATCCTAGGCCTTTCACCATCAATCGCCCTTTTCAAAACCCTTGGTCTGTATCCCGCCCCGCTTGCCTGTCACTTGCTCAAACCAACCTATGCTCTTTCCTGACAGAACCGCTGCTGAATCCTAGACAACTAATCAACCTCTCATGCTTGTCGATCTTCTGGAGAATTTTCCAATTCTCCCCACTTAGAGCTCTAACTATCAGCCACCACTTGCCATAACCATCCTCCCTTAACGTCCCTACACAACATATTCCCTTACATACGAATCGATCCCCACTAGAACGAACAACCTTCACGAAATCCCATATCAATACCGATTATCTCGGACTCGAAAGAAGTCCGACCTTCAGCTAACCATTCTTCAGACCGCATATGCTACCCAACATTCCAACCAGGAATCTGATTCCCCACTGATAAACTCCATGAATGTTACCCAACGAAACTCCCAATACTAAGACCCTTAACCATATCATAACCCTCGAGGAACAACAATTATAATACCAAAAATCACATCACGAGACTAGCAGATATACAATACTCCGAAATAATCACATGATAAACAAATATCAAGAAGGAAACATACCCGCAGTTGTATCCGACACTCTCCTGACCTCCTCTGCTGTAAGCTGAAAAGCACGACCCTGAGCCCTTGGGGGCTCCGCTTCACCCTGACCTCCACCCGTAATCCTTAAAGTGGCCGGTGCTAGAGCCTGCACCGGTCCTACAGCAAGCTGTGGACAATTGGCCCTCAAGTGACCAACATGATGGCACTGGTAACAAATCCTCATATCCTGAACCGGGCCTGACTGACGACAATCCCTCGCATAATGCCCTCTCTCCCGCACTTACGACATGCACCTCCAGACCTACAAACTCTGGTGTGACCCTTTCTGCACTTCCCACAAGTGCGGCTGCCCTGACTACTCAAACTAAAATCAACGGTCTTGGACCGTTTCGATGCCGGCTGCGACTGTGTCGGGGCCTGCCTCTGCTCCCTCAACTATAGCTTAATCTCCAACTCACGCCGCCTAGCGGCTTCCTGCAACTCCAACAATGTCCCGCACCTCTGCGTAGACACAAATTGCCTGATATCCCTCTTCAACATGCTCAGGTATCGGGACATCTGGGCCTGCTCAGAAGGAAACTCAGGGCAAAACATCGCCCTCTCAGTGAACATCCTGGTGATCTCCGTCACCGACTCGGAATCCTGCTTCAGATCCAGGAACTCCTGGGCTAATCTCTCCCTCTCAAATTGAGGAACATAGCGAGTACTGAACATCTCTCTGAACTGATCCCAAGAAACCGCAGCTCGTTGCGCATCAGAATACGATCTCGTGGTCAATCTCCACCAATCCTTCGCCTCGAGCCTCAAAAGGTTCAAAGCACACCTCACCCTCTAATCAGCAGGGGATGAACACGTAAAGAAACACCCCTCCACGTCTGATAACCATCTCATAGCCACAATCGGGTCCTAGAATCCATCGAAGGTAGGGGGCTTCGTATTATCGAAGTCCCGATACTGAAAACCTCTACCGGCTCTTCCCCCTGCCGCTGCTACAGCCGCTGTAGCTGTCGCGGCAGTCGTCTCTGCCGTCTCTGTAAGAGCTGCATAACACTCATCAAAGTACTCAACCATAGCGGTCTTGATCGACCCACACAGTTCCGGCAACTCGGCCCGGAACATCGCAACAACCTCCTCATGCAAGATCTCACGAATCATAGCATCCAACTCATATGTGCTCATCTGATCGATAACCTCGGGTGGTGCTGACCCACTCTGATCGCCCCCTCGTGCTCCCGATCCTGACCAAGATCCACTCCCAGCATGTCTCGTAACCACCATACTGAAAACACCACAAAAATCAGATACCTCCCACTAACCCGGGAACTGACTCTCAACACCGCCCTAGGTGTTGTGACTTCCTTGGTACGCGTATGGGTCTTGTGCTTCCAGTAGTACGGGCCCATACTACCTTCCACACCTACCCATATTTATACCAAGTATCACCACAACCCCAAAGAGAAGAAAAGGCATACCAAGCACTTAACCCTCACTCCTAGAGGAACACTGGAAATCCCATACAGAAAGAAACCCTAGGCTAGCAGGCATCACAAATCAGGAAATACTATCATGCAATTCCTGAAGTTCCCTAGCCTAGTACTAGCATGTTGTTCTATCATATCACATAAAAAAATAACTTGCATGGTATTTTGGGGCTACTTACTGGCTCCAGCTGATCGTACCTCCGCATCCTCTTTTTACTCATTTTGAAAACCATTTTAAATATTCTTTTGAAAACTCACCCTGATTGGAGACTGGATTCACACGAATGTTCCTCCAATTCACTCAAACCAAGGCTCTGGTACCAACTTGTAACACCCATAAAATTCAAGCCAATTTAAACTTTTCAAAAACATCCCAATTCATTAAGTTATTACTAAAAGGTTTTCAATACATTTGTTATCAGAGTATTTCCCATGACCATAACATAAAACATAAACATGAGGAGCGGTACGATCACGCCTTCGCCTTGCCACGGTCTCCTGAAGTACCTGACAAACATTAAACCACAACTGTAAGCCCGAAAGCTTAGTGAGATACCCCCAAAATACCAACCACATATACCACACATAACATATCATAACCGAACAGAACAACCATGCACTTCGGTTCTACTGTGTGACTGGTCTACCGCACCGGGCCTTCAATCCACCTGGTCCACCTTCCGAGTCTAGCCATATCCTTCGAATCTACAATGTGGTTGGTCTGCCCGCACCGGGCCTTCAACCCACCTGGTCCACTCTCTAAGTCTACAGTATGACTGGTCCGCCCACATCGGGCCTTCAGTCGGCCTGGTCCACTCTCCGAGCCTAGGCACGTCTGGTCCGCCCTCGTGGGGCCTACAGCCTATCTGGACCACTTACTGGGCCTTCGGGATAACCAGTCCGCCCTGGGTATGTTGGCCTACAGCACAAAGCAGGACATGCCTTAACCCAACCCCAGTCAAACAACCATGTGCACATAAACATACAATCATATAACAATTCACATCTAATCAAACCGATCTAGCAGATCACATAACATGATATACTCTAAATAGGATACTGACCTAACCGGTCACTAGCATAGCATCATCCTATATACTAGGATACTGACCTTAACCATGCCTCTAACATATACCATCCTAACTACCAGGATGCAAACATAGTAAAGCAACAACATAACAATAATACCCGGATTACAATCCGATAAAGGGCCGACCTTGGTGCCTTAGACCCTGTTGATATAGTGAGGATAACTCACCTTGCAACCGCTGATTGAAAAAGATAAGATCATGCTACTCCAACCTCCAACACGAACTCCACCCCTGATAAAGCCGAAAGACTCAAAAGGAAGCTCCAATAGAAGAGAAATCTGAATCCTAGCAAAGCCCTTTGCTCCAAGCCTCCTAACTCTCCAAAATCTCTTCCAAAATATCTTCTCCAAGGTTCAAATGCTCTTACATTACTCACAAACATGCATTAGGGTCTTCTGGACTTCAAGAGAGGGTAAAGAGGGTAGGAAAAGGGTTTTATGTTCATTATATAGGGCTCAACCCCCGGGATTAGGGTTTTCTCCATACAGCACCAATTCGCTGAGTCCACCCATGAGACTCATCGAGTTGGTCACTTAACTCGCGACCAGCATCACGACCCTACTCGCCGAGTCCACCCATGGACTCGCCGAGTTGCCCTTTCACATTTACACTTTGAAACCTGAACTTGCACTCCTGAACTCGGGATGTTACAATTCTCCCCCACTTAAATTAGGCTTCGTCCTCGAAGCCTGCAGCAACACAACTCCATAACTACTCTCACAATGCACCTCCTGGCATTAACCAGACCAGATTCCTTAAAACACAGCCATCGAAACCCAAAACCCAACTTTCCCTCTTACGGTGTCCTGACCACCGCTTCAAGCCGGCCACCGACCTCATTCTCTGATAACCACACTTATCAACCGAGTACCACTCCATGATACTTCACTCTCTCCAACACAACAATCATTTGGCTCATACGAGCTAGAAATACCCTATTTTTCCGGCCTCCTTACCAACCTCTTTGTCCAGAAAACCCTATTTTCGTGTATTATTCTTCAAGGTGGAGTGTGTGAGCTTGTAGGGTTGGTTTTTGGTGTTCTTTGGAGGGAGTTTGAAGAGTGAGTGTGCTTAGTTTGGAAGGAAGGCTTTAGATCCAGAAACTCTCCATTTATTGCAGTCCTTGCAACATCCCATTTTTCAAGTAGCTTCAAATTCATCCCTTAGATTTGAATTATGTCACTTTTGGCCCCTGGGTTTCGAAAGAAGTGGAAAGAAAGGACCAAGCTTGAAAGGGTGGCAAATGGGTGAGTACGCCCAACGTAAGGTGGGGACGCCCAGCGTAGAAGGTCAAGTGGTCGCAGGTGTTGGAGGTATAGACCCAGCGGCACAAAACCCTAATTTTAAGGTCCAACAATATATAAAGAACATGAGGACTTGAACCCTAGCACCTTATCAGCCTCCCCGACCTCAAAAAAATTCCTAAAACGTCTCATCCCTTCGTTCTTGAGTGATATTGAACTTGAGAGGCCATCTTGGTGATTTTTAAGCTTGGAAGAGGAAATAAGAAGTTGGCAAGAAAGGACTTGGGGAGTTGGTGTTGGAATAGTGTCTAAGGCTGCAACTATATTAGGCAAGTATTTGACCCGATTGTGCATGGTCCTTTTAGGTTGCCTTTACCATAGCAACTTGGTAGGATGATTTATTATGAGAGAATAGATATTATTAATATATTATGAGAATAATATAATGAATAATGATAATGTTATTTGATTAATATTAGTCATAGATTAATTAGTATTAACTTGGTGACTTAAAGAGATTAATTAAATAAGAGGGTATAAACTATCAATTGTTTGATAGTTACACTTTAGGCTGTAAATCCTTATTGGAAAGAGGGTGGACGATTTCTAGGGCTAGGATAAGCCTAAAATCGTCCATGGCTTATCTTTGGTAAGGATTAGGATTACTTAAAGTCTAAGTTATCCAATTAGGGTTTAAGGGTGAAACCCTAGGAGCCTTACAAGTATAAATAGACCCCTTGGGATAGGGAAATCGGCACCTCCTCTACAACAAGGATACCCTGGCCAATTTCCTCCTCTCTCCTCTCTCTCAAATCATTCTCTTTTCTAGTTGGTGTTTGTAAGCCATTAGAGGAGTGACAATTTTGACTCTAAAGCTCCAAGAACAAGAAGATCAAACAAGTGTTTCAAGGTATGCTTCTAACTCTGGTTTTTGTATTGTTCTTATACCTAATTAGCTATTAGGAGTCTTGGATTCAATGCATGTTTAATTAGAGAAACCTAGATCCAAGCATTAGGGTTTGTATGCGCACATAGGAATGTTCTTATGTACAAAACCCATCAGTGGTATCAGAGCCTAGATTGGTTTCTATTAAATTGATGCTTGATAGTTTGAATGACAATTGCAAAATTCGATTTTTGTGTTTCTGAGTCATGGACTCGGCGAGTTGGCCTCACTCGGCGAGTCCAGTTTGGGTACTCGGCGAGTCCGAGCGTCAGGAAGAGCCAAAATCGGGATTTCTTCATATTTATCTTATGGAAACTTACCTTTATCATATTAGATCAACCCAAATTCGATTTTATGATATATATGAATATATTTTTGATCTAATTGAAGATATTTATCAACTAATAAAATATTTAATTTCCTTATATGATAATTATTAATTATTTTGATTAAATTGGTAAATTGTTTTTTCAAGAAATCATAAATAAATCAAATATGGATAATTATGTGATTAATTGTTAATTTGAATTATTTTTTATTTGATCCTTTATGTTTTAAATATTTAAAACTTGCCGTCAAGTTTTGAAATTTATGTTTTGTGATTAAAAGTTTAATTTAGATAATTTAAATTTCAAACCCTAGAATTTTTACAAGTTTAAAATCCAACCCTATACTAATATTACAAGATTAATATCTATATATGTATAACTTAAATGCTAGTCTTACCGTTAGTAGGTCTCATTCACGAAGCCGGTCTATAAGGTGGGTATAAGGTTGCGGCCTATAAAATGGCGCTTAATGGGTGTACACTCACACCCACCGTTTTCTTGATCGGTGGAGGGTCGTTAGCCGAACGGGTAGGATAGGGCAACCTCATCCTCTCATTAAAAGTATAATATGAAATACAAAGTAACTACATGTTTTCTTAAAATTTCCCAATCTTAGTAACTTTAGGAAAAGTGAATTGATGCAATCTCATGAAATTACACTTTGCACCTTGCTAAGAAGTTAGTGGAGCGTGTGTGGTTTACCGGCACACTAATTGGTTCTAAGCGAAGGTGGCAAAGGGTGATTCATTGTTTATCATAGTTCGATGGAGCGTGTGTGGTTTACCGGCACATCGAATAGGTGATCGTTACAATGAAGGCACCATGTGAATTTGCATGGTAATTCACACCCGCTTTGTGATCCTCGGTATCCCAGTCACAAACAAGAGGGGCATATTGAGATTTAAACATGCCATTGAAAAGTCTCAATGAATCTCATCGAAACCTAGGAGTTCTCAATGCATTTAGGACTTAAAGTTATGTTTTTCATGGTGGAGAATTAGTGAATCGTCATTCACTTACCTTCAAAATTGTTTGCATATTAGATTACGGCATCCCTTTTCTAATGTGTAAATATTGTTGTTGGATCCTAGCCCTAATTTTCTTATTGGGTGATAATTAGGGATTCACATTCTAATCTATCTTTTTCCTTTCTATTTGTAGATGTCGAACGCTAACAATGTTGTTGCGAGTTCATTCACTTTGATGAGCCTTTGTCAAAAGGTCACCTTTGATGGAACAAACTTTAGCGAATGGATAAGATACATTCGCACGATTGCTCACTATGAGGATAAGGAGTATGTCCTCGATGAGAAGCTCGAAAAAATCAACCCCGAAATCGCTACTCCCGCCGAAATGACCGCTTTTGAAACTCACGAGCGTGATGCAACGAAGGTACATTGCATCATGATCGCAACTATGAACTCCGAATTCCAAAAGTCCTACGAGGACATGTATCCGTACGAAATGCACCAAGACTTATTGGAGAGATACAATCAAAACGCGAGAGAAGAGTGTCATGAGATTTTCACTAACATGATTTCCGCTAAGATGGGTCATGGAGAGTCTCTCACCGTGCACCTGCAAAAGATGCAAAGGTATGTCGACCGCCTTCGCAAGTTAAATGTTGACTTTGGGGAAGACTTGGCGATCGACATGATGCTTCACTCTTTGTCTCCAAGTTACAATCAATTTAGGATGACCTATCACATGAACAAAGAAGAGGTCACCCTAAGCAAACTCCAAGGTCTCTTGAGGGTTGCTAAGAGCAACTTCAAGGACAAGTCTGTTGCACCAACTCCCAATCCGCCCGCTGCTCCTGTCTTGGCAATTGGACAAGGAAAGGGAAAGAAGAGGAAGGCTTCGTCTAAGAACTATCGCAAGGTTAAAGCCCGAGATGGTGCCTCTTCTAGTGGGAGGTAGAGTGCCACCACTGCTAAGCCATGCCCTAACCCGAAGGAGGTAGAGTGCCACCACTGCCACAAGATAGGACATTGGAAGAGAAGCTGCCCAGAGTACCTGCAAGCCATCAAGGAAGGAAAGATCAAGCCGTCTTTCGCAGGTATATACACAATTAAATCTAACGATTCATCTCATGATATTTCTTGGGTTCTTGATACCGGTTGTGGTTACCACATTTGTTCTAATGTGCAGGGACTAAGAAGAAATAGAGACGTGGAGCATGGAAGATTAAATCTAATCATGGGGAACAGAAGATCGTCGCCTGTGACCAAGATTAGAGTGTATTCTTTAGTGCTTAGGAATGGTTAATCTTTAGATTTGAACAATTATTTCTATTCGCCAGAAATAGATAGAAACATCATTTCATTTCATGGTTTGTTTAGACAAGGTTTTAGATTTTCTTTTAATAATGAGAATGGTTCTATTTTAGCTTATCTAAATGGTGTCTTTTACTTTGAAGCTATACCATGTAATGGAATTTATGAAACTGTTATGATTGTTGATAACTTAGGAAATGATGTTTTATGCATCCTTATGGCATTGTCATCTTGGACATGTCAACAAGAAACGTATAGCCCAACTCCAAAAGGATGGAGTGTTGGAGTCATTCGACCTTAGGGAAGATGACACATGCGAGTCTTGTTTACTTGGAAAGATAACTAAGTCACCCTTCGCTGGTACGTGCGAAAGGGGTGAGGGTCTATTGGACCTGATACATACCGATGTGTGTGGACCGTTTAAATCTACCACGAAGGATGGAAACTGCTTCTACGTGACTTTTACCGATGACTATAGTAGATATGGGTATATCTACTTAATCAAGCAAAAGTCATAAACTTTTGAAAAGTTCAAAGAGTTCAAAAATGAAGTGGAGAATCAATTGGGTAGGTAGATCAAGATGCTTCAATCCGATCGAGGAGGAGAGTACCTAAGTCTTGAATTCCACGATTATCTCAAGGAGTGTGGAATAGTTTCACAATTAACGACACCTAGGACACCACAATTGAATGGTGTGGCAGAAAGGCGTAATCGAACCTTGTTGGACATGGTTCGCTCTATGATGAGTCGTGCTTCGCTATCTATCTCTTTTTGGGGGTATGCCTTAGAGACTGCCGCCCATATCCTTAACCGAGTCCCTACTAAGAAGGTTGCCAAAACACCTCACAATATGTGGATGGGGAAAGCTCCTTCATTATCACATATCAAGGTTTGGGGTTGCGAGGCTTTCGTAAGACGAGATACTCACGACAAGCTCGAACCTCGTAGTGAGCGATGTATTTTCATTGGCTACCCGTAGAAATCCTTTGGATATCTCTTTTATAGACCGAAGGACAATGTTGTCTTTGTTGTGAGGAGAGGAGTTTTCCGAGAACGAGAACTCATAGGCCAAGGAGACAGTAGGAAGCAAATCGATCTTGAAGAGATTCAAGAGTCGACAGATGAAGGAACCTCTACCGCTGGCGCTCAACCTGAGGAGGAAACTCTGGTTGAACCAATTGACGTATCATTACCTCTTAGACGTTCCGAAAGAGTTAGAGTTCAACCCCAGTTGTAAGGTTTTCATATTACTACCGAAGGGGACACGTATATTAGTGATAGTACACTAATAAACCTTGATGAACCTAATAGCTATAAGGAAGCCATGGCAGGCCTGGAGTCTGCAAAGTGGAAAGAGGCAATGGATAGCGATATCCAATCCATGTATGATAACCAAGTTTGGAATTTGGTTGATAATGTGCCTGGACGTAAGACCGTTGGGTGCAAATGGATCTTCAAGAAGAAGACCGACGTAGATGGAAAGGTACACACGTATAAAGCGCGATTGGTTGCCAAGGGCTTTACTCAAACTCCCGGAGTTGACTATGAAGAGACATTCTCACCAGTTGCGAAGATAAAATCTATTAGGGTGATGCTAGCTATTGCCGCATTTCTTGATTATGAGTTTTGGCAAATGGATGTCAAGACCACTTTCCTTAATAGGAAGTTGGCTGAGAATGTTTACATGGCTCAGCCAGAGGGGTTTGTGGATCCGAAGCATCCGAATAGAGTGTGTAAGCTTGAGAAGTCCATTTATGGACTAAAGCAAGCGTCTCGGAGATGGAATCTTCGATGAGAAAGTCAAAGAGTTTGGATTTGTACGAAGCGAAGATGAATCGTGTGTATATGTCAAAGCCAGTGGGAGTATAGTAAGCCTCCTCGTTCTATATGTCGATGACATATTACTCAATAGAAACGATGTCCCGACTCTGCAGGAGGTTAAGTCCTGGCTCGGGAAGTGCTTCGCTATGAAGGACCTCGGAGAGGCTTCCTATATTTTGGGAATAAGGATAGTAAGAGAGAGAAGTAAGAGACTAATAGGACTTAGTCAGAACACTTACTTAGAGAAGGTACTAAAACGCTTTAGTATGGAAAACTCGAAGAAGGGAGAATTACCGATACAAAGTAATGCCAAGTTGAGTAAGACTCAAAGTCCGAGTACCGAAGCCGAGATAGTTGAAATGAGCCGAGTTCCATACGCTTCCGCAGTTGGCTCAATCATGTACACTATGACTTGTACTCGCCCTGATGTAGCCTTTGCTTTGAGCATGGTTAGTAGATATCAAGGGAACCCTGGCAGAGCCCGTTGGATTGCGGTGAAGAATATCCTTAAGTACCTTCGGAGGACGAAGGAATGGTTCTTAGTCCTCGGAGGGAGTGATGACTTGAAGGTGCGAGGGTATAGTGACGCCAGCTTTCAGACCGACATGGATAACTACCGTTCGCAGTCGGACTGGGTCTTTACCCTGAATGGAGGAGCAGTAACTTGGAAAAGTTCCAAGCAGGAAACCGTAGCTGATTCAACGTGCGAATCAGAGTACATTGCAGTGAGCGAAGCGTCGAAGGAGGCAATATGGCTGAAGAACTTCATTGGTGATCTTGGAGTTGTACCTGCCATAAAGGAGCCCATGGAGATTTTCTGTGATAATGAAGGAGCGGTTTCCTTGACCAAGGAACCAAGAGATCATGGTAGATCACGACATATCGACGGAAAATATCACTTTATTAGACATCATGTAGAAGAAGGACAACTCGTAGTGAAGAGGATATCATTAGAAGATAACCCAGCAGATCCGCTTACGAAGGGACTGAGTAGGGTTAAGCATTTGGAGCATGCTAGGAGTATTGGGCTGAAGGATGATATTAGCATATATTAGATAGTATTAGAAACGTATAATAGATAAATGTAATTAACATTTGATGATTAAATAAAGGAGTTTTATTTATAAGTAATGTTATTATCTTATGTTAATTGTTTAACTATTATTTCACATTGCATGTTTTGACTTCCAGAATAATTGAGTTTATTAAGAATAATCGAATTGTTCAAATTGTCCACAATCGTTCATATGTCGGAAGTAGATTTGAATGAAGATTGTCATGAATAGGTGTGTAGATTGTCTAAATGGTTTTAGACATAGCAAAAGATTGCTGCAACGTTCATGAGTGCTTATGAACTAGTTTTGAGCATTGGAACAAACCCGCGCTTGCTGGAATCACCTTATGGAATGTGATAAAAAGGGTGATCGCAAGACGATAATATCATATAGTCTTAAAACCTAGATATATGGTTTGTTATTTGCTAATTGATTGTACATTGATAATGCGAAAACGCATTGGTAACTCAATGTTATAAAACGCATTGTTGTGTATAGTTGATTAATGAATAAGTAAATGCATATAAGTCGAAGTTTATCTGTAACTTTTATCCTAAGAAGGAAAAAGTGATATCTTGGCCGCTCGATGATTTGATTTGACTTATGTGCCGGGCCCGGTCAGAACTGAATTGATGTGTTCGATTAAGTTCTATGTCAAATAAATCGGAGATCGAGAAACCAAATGCTAGACTAATCATTCCATAGAATTATCAGCATGATATCTACCAGAGGACTGTACGATCTCTTATCTAAAGGACAAGATTGATTAGATCAGAGTTATGACAGCGTCTTTGAGAGCTACGATTGCAAATCGAATTGTACTTGTGCATATAGTTACTAACTTATCCAAGTGGGAGACTTTTGGAATAGTGTCTAAGACTGCAACTATATTAGGCAAGTATTTGACCCGACTGTGCATGGTCCTTTTGGGTTGCCTTCACCATAGCAACTTGGTAGGATGATTTATTATGAGAGAATAGATATTATTAATATATTATGAGAATAATATAATGAATAATGATAATGTTATTTGATTAATATTAGTCATAGATTAATTAGTATTAATTTGGTGACTTAAAGAGATTAATTAAATAAGAGGGTATAAACTGTCAATTGTTTGATAGTTACACTTTAGGCTGTAAATCCTTATTGGAAAGAGGGTGGACGATTTCTAGGGCTAGGATAAGCCTAAAATCGTCCATGGCTTATCTTTGGTAAGGATTAGGATTACTTAGAGTCTAAGTTATCCAATTAGGGTTTAAGGGTGAAACCCTAGGAGCCTTACAAGTATAAATAGACCCCTTGAAATAGGGAAATCGGCACCTCCTCTACAACAAGGATACCCTGGCCGATTTCCTCCTCTCTCCTCTCTCTCAAATCATTCTCTTTTCTAGTTGGTGTTTGTAAGCCATTAGAGGAGTGATAATTGTAACTCTAAAGCTCCAAGAACAAGAAGATCAAACGAGTGTTTCAAGGTATGCTTCTAACTCTGGTTTTTTTATTGTTCTTATACCTAATTAGCTATTAGGAGTCTTGGATTCAATGCATGTTTAATTAGAGAAACCTATATCCAAGCATTAGGGTTTGTATGCGCACATAGGAATATTCTTATGTACAAAACCCATCAGTTGGAGCTCATAGATCTGGAATAACATCATCATTTGAGACTATTTGGAGGTATAAAGTTCATAACTTTCCTCAAGAATGCTTAGATCTATTGTAGCTTGATTTTGAAGTCATTATGGTCCCAAGTATGGAACTTTTTGGTTCAAATCCAATTTTTGGACTTAGAGTTGCCACTTTCAGTTCAAAATGAGTCCCTAAGGCAGAAAGTCGCCATCTTGAATGCCATGTTGGATTCATGCATGAGTTAAGATCATTTCTATGAGAATGGAATGCTATTTTGGAGTTTGGGCTTATTAGGGTCATACAAAGTCACCAAGTCAGTGACTTTATGGATTAAGACGTTGAAAAGGACTTGGATCTGTGATTTTAGTTTATGGATTGGGGTATTAAGAACTTAATGGGAAAGTGACTTAACAGGGGAGTACGTTGAGCGTACATGCTGGTACGCCCAACGTACTCATCATTTAGCTAGTACACCCAATGTACTCATCAGATATGGGCCTTGCAAGTTTTGGGCCTCAGTTTGAGCCATACAATGGATTTTGGTTATTTGGGCTTTGGTGGGCCATCGGAAGTCAGATAATGTGGGCCTAGAAGATGTTTGGGCTTATGGTTAGTCCCATTATGGGGTTTGGGCTTAATTTAGCAAATTAGGCCATTATTGGGCCACTAGTGGGATTAGAAATCCTATATAGTGTTGGGCTTTGTTTTGGTATTGGGCCTTGGTCCCAAATTAAAGAAAGGACAAAATGGACTATATGGACCCCCCCTTAGTCAGGAATAACAACCCATATGTTGACCCAGAATATGTTATTTTGGATAGTACGGGATTTTCAGTGAGATAACACTTTGGGAGTCGATACTTCAGTTTAGACCAGTATTGCGAGGTGAGTTATCCTTACTATATCAATAGGATCTAAGGCACCAAGGCCGACCCTTTATCGGATTTGTATTCGGGTATTTGCTTGATATGTTTATTGATCTGTTAAATCTACATCCTGGTAGTTAGGAATGTATTATGCTAGTAACCTAGTTTAGGTCGGTATCCGGTATATATGATGATGTTATGTTAGTGACCGGTTAGGTCGAAATCCTAGTTATAGGATGGATGTTGTATTAGTGATCTGTTAGATCGGCATGATTATCTATTATATACATGCTAGCGTATGATATTTATGTGCACATGATTGTTTGATTGGTATGGGGTTGGGTTGAGGCAGGTCCTGCTTCGTGCTACATGCCAACATACCCACGATGGACCAGATAGATTGCAGGCCCAAGAGGGCACCTAGTCAGGCCGAAGGCTCGGCGAGCGGTCCAGATAGGCTAAAGGCCCCAAGAGGGCGGTCCAGACATGCCGAGGCTCGGAGAGTGGGCCAGACAGACTGAAGGCCTCGTGCAGGCGGTCCAGTCATACTGTAGACTCAAAGAGTGGACTAGGTGGATTGAAGACCCAGTGCAGGTGCACCAGTCACACTATAGACTCAAGAAGCATGGGTGTTCTGTTGCTTATATGTTTATATGATATGGTTATATTGGTATGAGGTTGGTGTTTTGGGGGTAACTCACTAAGCCTTCGAGCTTACATTTATCGATTATTGTTTCAGGTACAGCGGATGACCACGGGGAGGCGAAGGCGTGACCATACACTTCCTCGCATTTTGATTGGATTTCTGGGATACTCGGATATAAACTATTTTGGAAACCTTTTTGTAATAACTTTTAGTATTTGAAATGTTTTTAAAAGTTTAAATTTGGCATGAATTTTATGGATGTTACAAGTTGGTACCATAGCCTTGGTTTGAGTGAATTGGAGGAACATTCGTGTGGATCCAGTCTCAAACCAAGAAAGGATTTTCAAAATAATTTTAAAATGGTTTTGAAAATGAGAAAAGGAGGATGCGGGGTGTACGATCAACCGGAGCCAGTAAGTGGACCTCAAAATACCATACAATTATTTGATATTGTGATATGTTAGAACAACATGCTAGTGCTAGGCTAGGAATCTTTAGGAATTGCATGATAGAATTGTCTAATCACATGATGTTGGCTAGCCTAGGGTTTTCCTTATGTGAGATTGACATCATTACTGTAGTTGCTTGTGTATGTATCATGGTTGAACATAATTAAGATCTTATAGCTTGAGAATGTTTGATTTAGCCTTATGTTATGTTCTTGTTGATTAGGGAAATTAGGGTAGGATCAGATATTCAAAAGTCTATAGGGTCCAGCGTTATTGGAACGCCGGTAGATCAGGGCTAGTCAATTTAGAGACGATAAGCGTCAAAAATGACTTTTTGATAAAAGATTATTTAGAATGAATAATCTTAACTAAGTTTTAGTATATGTTACAAGGATTCCGTACATATAAAGAACGCCGAAATCCGAGTTATAACGAAGAAGTTATGACCTGTCGAAGTTTCGCAACAGAACCGGCACGACACAGCGCGACGTAAAAAGTGAATTTACGTTAGAGCAATATTTAGCCTTAGCAATATAAATGAAAGTCGTAGAATACGTTAAACCGAGAGTGTGCATAAAAAGAACGCCAAAATCTGACTTCGTATGAGGAAGTTATGATTTTTCAAGGTTTCGACTTAGCGGTATGCAGCCCGAATACTCGATTTGAGACCGAACGGTTTTTAGCCGAAACAATCCAAATGAGAATCGAAGATATCATTAATTGTAGTAAAACGATAAAAAGATAGGTGAAAACGGACGTCGGACGAAGAAGTTATGAATTTATAACGAAGTTTTTCTATCCCGGCTATCTAAAATTAAATAATAAAAATAAAAGTCAAAATTAGCCAACGGAGTCTAAATGAAAGTTGTAGAGCGTAGTCTCACCTTCGCGTGGATATAAAGAACGTTGAAAACAGAGCTCGTATGCGAAAGTTACGTAATTTAGAAGTTCGACGAGTCAATTACGCCCAGCGTACTCAGTCGGATGCAACTTGTCTGACCAATACTCGAGTGCCACCAGTCGACGCATGCAATGACGTCAAAGTACGCCCAACGTACTGAGTACGCCCCGCGTAATCCCAGACCCTCAGCCTATAAATAGAACTCGAAATCAACCATTTTCTCTTGTTCAAACTCTTTATTCTCTCTAGTTTTTGCCTCGTTTTGCGTGTCGTTTATACCCCAAAGCCCCAGTAATATTTCCGAGCCCCGAAGCAAGATCCAAAGCCCCAAGGATCCCGAAGAGCATTATTCCCGAGCCGAAGCGCTGCCCGCGAGGAGCCGGTTTTTGTGAAGATCTTCCAGATCTACGGAGAAACACTATTTCTGCAAGCCGTAGTGCTGTCCGATCATCTTCTGATCAAGTGAGTGTATAGTCACTTTCATCTTACGCATAAATATGAAGTATTTTATAAAATATGTGTTATGTGTGTGTGTGTGTGTGTGTGTATATATATATATATATTGATGTTTATATGCGTGAGTGTGTAGTTACTTTCTTCTAACGCATAAATATTAAGTATTTGCTATGAAATACGTGCTATGTGTATAATATAAAGTTGTTTATACGTGTGGGTGTATAGTCTCTTTCATAAACACGAGTATAATACAAGTATTGTTTGAATGTATTAAGTATATGTTTGGGTGAGTGTTGGTTACTTTCTTCTGACACATAAATATGAAGTATTTGTTATAAAACACGTGCTATGGTTTTATATATATTGTTGTTTATTTGATATGAGTGTGGAATGGATGTTTTATATAGTTTTTAAATGGGTTAAACTGTATATGTATTTATATCTACAAATATGTTGGGTAGAACATGGGTATATGAGATAGTTGGTATGTGATAAAAAGATGAGGTATGAAAGATGATTAAGAATGATATTGGCAGATGCACCAATTAGAGAATGTCATAATGCTAGCAGATGCGCTCAAGCATAGTATTGGTAGATGCACCAAAGAAAGAAGGACATAATACTAGTAGATGCACTTAAGTATAGTATTGGTAGATGAACCTAAAAGAGCATGCCATAATGCTAGCAGATGCACTTAGGAATAATATTGGTAGATGCACCAAATAGAGAATGTCATAATACTAGCAGATGCGCTTAAGGATAATATTGGCAGATGTGCCTAATAGTGAATGTCGTAATCCTGGCAGAGGCGCTTAAAGGATAATGTTGGCAGATGCACCTTATGTAGCTATGGAAGTTTGTGCTAATTCCTTAGGTCAATCCTTAGGAATGAAAGAATGACGGGTAGTTGAATTCCTAGGGTAAAATCCTAAGGAATATAATAGGGATGGGTAATTGAGTTGATTATTTGATGGTTGAATATAATAATTATATTATTGTGGGTTGAAAACCCTATATGCTCACCAGGCTCCCAAGCCTGACCCACTCAGTTTCCTTTGTATCACAGGTATCAATACGAAGACATATTTCACAGAGAGATTTAAAGGAGATATAAATCATTAGTGTAATTGAATGTAAGTTCTGTTTATGCTTATATGTCTGTATCGGAACATGACATCCCGAGGTTTTATTAATAAATGAAAATACGTTCTCTTTGAGAAATGTTTTGATAAGTTATTATCATATCTTGTATTGGAAACAAATTCCGCAACCGTTTTCTTTAAACGATTACTCTGATTTTATAAAACAAAGCATAAACAAATCGGTCTTTTCTGGTCGTGAAAATGGGGATGTCACAGTTATGTATGGCTAGCATACACTAGTGTTGTAGGGTTGGTGGAAATTTCATGGATGGGTGGGTTGTGTGAGGTCGGTAGGTTAGTTGTGAGAGAGTTAGCCTTCCTCTAGGAGTGAGGTTGAGCGACCACTAGGGGTATGTATGTTGTTAGGGCATTGTGGTGATACTTGAGACAAATATAGGTAAGTGTGGAAGGTAGTATGGGCCCGTACTACTGAAAGCACAGGACCCATACGCGTAGCAAGGAAGTCACAATCCCTAGGGTTTAGTTGGAAGTTGGTCCCCTGTTATCATGTGGATTATCTGATATCTCTTGGTATGTTTTCAGAATGGTGATGACGAGACGCTTTGTGACTGGATCCGAGTCAGGATTAGGATAAGGAGACGGAGGCCAGGAGGGGCCAGCAACACTTGAGACTGTGTTGCAGATGGGGACAGACGAGCTAGACGCTAGGATTCGAGAGATACTGCATGATGAGGTTTCCACTTTGTTCCAGGCACAACTACCAGAGATGTTTGGGTCTATTAAGACCGTCATGGTCGAGTATTTCGACGAGCATTACGTAGCCCTTGCAGATACAGTTGTCGTTGCAGCTACATCGACTGTAACAACAGCAGTCGAAGGAGGAGGAGCCAGTCGGGGCTTCCAGTACCGAGACTTCAATAACATTAGGCCCCCAAATTTCAATGGAATTCATGACCCTATCATAGCCATGAGGTTGGTATCGGACATCGAGGGGTGTGCCCTGAACATGTTGAGGACCGGGGCAAAGGACTGGTGGAGGTTGATGACAGGATCTTATTTAGATGAGTGAAGAGCAGCATTTTCTTGGGATCAGTTTAGGGAGATGTTTTGCTCCTGCTACATTCCACGGGTTGAGCGTGAGCGGTTAGCTCAAGAGTTCTTGGAGTTGCAGCAGGATACGGAGTCGGTGATGCAAATCACCCGTTTGTTCACTGAGAGGGCGATGTTTTTCCGAGAGTTTGCTTCCAATTAGGCTCAGATGACACGATATCTGAGCATGCTTAAGACTGACATTAGACAGTTCGTTGCTACCCAGCGATGTGATACGTTACTAGATTTACAGGAGGCCTCCAGGCAGCGGGAGCTGGATATTGAGTTGCAGTTGCGACAGTAGAGGCAGACCCCAGTGCAGTCTCAGTCGGTGCCAAAGCGGTCCAAGACCACTGATTCTAGGGTTGGAGGTCAGAGCGTCCGCACTTGTGAGAAGTGTGGGAAGGTTCATACCGGAATTTGTATTGCAATCGGTCTTTTTTGGCCGTGAAAATAGGGATGTCACAATTAAGCTCCTAATCCATTAAGCCGTAACTTGGGACAGTCTAGAGGGTCTTCCTTGACCCCAAGGACCATAAAAATCAAATATTTTCAGTCACATATGTCCAATATATGACTTAAACACCAACTTGGTCAAAATGAAGAAAAAGGGCGAATACTCAAACTTGGAGTCCAAAACCATTACCAAAGTCCAGATCTAGAGTATATAAGACTTAAGATGCCATCATAATCCATAAAGTTGCCAACTTTATGGATTCCATGCATGCTAACCAACATTACAAGCCATAAAATGCATGGAAACTTAGATCTAGAAAGCAAGGAAAGGAAAGGCATGAGATTGAGGACTTACAAAGGTCCAAAAGCTCCTCTACTATCTGATGATGCAACCAAGATGTCACCAAATGCACCACCAATGATCTTCTTCTCCTTAATGAGCTTCAAAGCCTCCAATATCTCTTGAATAACACCAAGATGACCAAGAACTTCAATGAGGGCTAAGATTAGGGTTGCCAGAGGTATTGGGAGTTAAAGAGGCTGAGGAGGAGCAACCCTAATCATCTCATACCTTTAAATACCCGAAAATTAGGGTTTTAGTTCATCAGATGCTCCTCATGCTGTGAGCCCTTCTTGCTTATGTCGTGAGCCTTAAATGAACTTGGTCAACAAGTCAACGATCACTCACCCAAACTACTCCAACTTCAAACGGCCATAACTTCTTCATTTCAACTCCGTTTTTAACGTTCTTTATATCCATAGAAAGGAGACGAGAAGCTCTAAACATCTATCAACTTAGCCTTACCTCAAAATCTTCCAAACGAAAATCCAAAATTCATAAAGGGATCGAACTGCTACTTTACCGATATGCCCCTTGGCTCCAATGCACAACCCAAACTCCCGGATTACCTCCAATACATTATTTGTAACCAAACTGGTGTAGATCTCTCTTTTCCAAAGGCCTTAAGTCTTATAATAACCTATCTTCATGCCACAGTCCCGAATTAGGAAAGCGATTCAGAACAGGGCGTTACAGCTCTCCCCTACTTAAATTAGACTTTGTCATTGAAATCACTCCTTACTAATACCCAAATCCTAAACTACTGATCCGAGGAATGCAACCGACGATCCTATGTATAAGACAACTTTCCCAAGATAAACGAAATCTAAACCGAAATTCCATCATGAAGAAACAAACCTCATGCTTCCGCGAAACCACTTCTACCTTCCGATACCTGAAATCTACAATAACCTGACTTCCCGACAGCTCGCCTGTGATGAAAAACTCCTTATCAGGCTCTCACTGATGGCAACCCAGTCATAATCCTTCCAACTCTGATCATTCAATGAATCCTAAGAAGAATTCTTCAAACTTGGTGAAGACCGAATCCTCGCTCTCTCAAATAAAATCAATCCCACTTGCTTTTCGATCTTTGATCACATTGCTATCTCAAACAGAGCAAACTCGCTGACCATATACCACTGCAGAACACTTATACTCTATAGAAGGCTCAGATAATCCTTCGAGTAGAAGATTCGTCCCTACAACTGTTAGACTCATACGAGAGTTGCGCAACAGAGTTAAATCAATTACTCTGAGATTATTTAATCCAACTATAAGTGACTTATCACCATCGATCAACAAACTATTCCACACATTAGAATCCTCACATCTCTATTTCTGCATGAACACTATGTTGCCTCTTGTCCACTGTCCAAATGAACCGAGACCTCCCTGGTCTCAATTCGTTCGCCAATCATCCGAAATATTGGGTTCTTACGTGGTTACTGAGCCAAAGGCTCCCATACAGTCTCCCCCCTCGCGACTTCCGAACGAAATCCCCACCTGTCTATAATTGCCACTAGCTATCTTGCCAATGTGGCTCTAATGACCTTCTGATCTAGCTAATCAGCTCCATATGTCGAGTCCTGACGTCACCCAATCCAAGGCTAAGGGTGATTTCTACATGACTAAGGATAGCATTTTATAACAAACGACCTTATGCAGTCTATTGCTTCCCTTGTCCCCATGACTGTTGTGGTGATCCCACAGTATTCCATGGGCTCAATCGGATATAATCCATCTATGTAATTCTGTAACCCAATCCGTGGATTTTCCTCGTCCTCATTGTTGCACCAGAACTGATAGGTGCTACGGTTCATCCCGTGATCTATAATCACCCCTATACTATTTACAAACCTAGTGAAAGCTACGGCTACCCCCCAGGATTACAACACTCTAACACTATCCAACAACTTTGTGAATTCTACAACTACCCTCGTAGACTTACAACACTTATAACACTTTCTGACAACCTTGTGAATGCTACGGCTATACCCACAGACTTACAACACTTCTATCAAAATCCAAAAACCTTGTGGATACTACAGCTACACCTGCAGACTTACAACACTTCTAACACTTTATGACAACCTTGTGAATGCTACGGCTACACCCGTAGAGTTACAACACTTCTATCACTATCTGAAAACCTTGTGAATGCTACGACTACACCCGCAAACTTACCAAACTTCTATCACTATCTGAAAACCTTGTGAATTCTATGGCTACACCCGAAGTCTTACAACACTTTCCATATCGGGTCGAACATGCACTCGTCCCAACACTCAACTGAACTTGGGTACTAACTAGAGCTCTAGCCTGGTTCCCAAAACTTTCTATCTAATATCAATGAAGAGCGTGAACAAAATGTTGAACGTTTTCTAAACTCCCAACTCACCCAATCCTCAACCTAGACGGTCACTTGACCGCCTTCCCCCCCCCCCTTACGGTGATGCGAAACTCATCCTAGTTTCACACCTATTTCTGTTGTTGAATACCTGATTGATTCTCCCCACTTTGATTCAACTAAGTCTTCACGACACGTGAGAATTGAGGGATTCTCAATCCTTCTTGCTTTCTAATAATCCACTGATGACAACCTGTGCTTACCAATTCTAGCGATCACTTGTCAATTAAACCCTAAGATCACCCATCCTCTGAAATCTTGAAGAGTACTCTTGAAATCTGGTCCAGTCTGACACCTCAATCCACTTCTCATGCTACTATACCAACTCCTTAAGTTCCCATGTTGGCGACTTGAGGCCTTAATCTTTACCCTGGCTGACGGATCCTCATTCTCACTTCCATTCTCGCAGCCCCACTGATCTCTAACCGAACACAACCCATGCAGGAAATGCAATTCTCCTGGACATCCAATGACCAACCGATTATGCATCTAACACCCGCAACCGACACTACCATCTTCTTGCTACCATTCCTTTCCTAGCAATGGTAGTACCTTAAACTCCAAAGTTCTTCCATATACAATTATCAACCATACTCGAATAAATGATAGAATCATTGAACTAACTTCATTGTAGAACTATCGCTCCAACCCTAACTTGGTATCCTCTAAATCATACTCCTTCTTAGATCCCAACAAAGATCCGGAATGGTAATGGTACACGTGGAACCCACTCTGCAAGATATGTCCCTCTGTAGGTTCATCAATGACTTTTTGGCATGCAGAATGGTATATAACAATCCTTGATAACCAAGACAATAGCAGAGAACCAACCCGAGATCTAACTTATCAAAACTTACTCACTTTTCCAAAGCAATACAGATTCCGGACATCCACCTAGTAGTAGTAGAAGATGACATACCCGTAACATCTGGAGGAATCCTAATCACCTTCTCCATAGATACTCAGCCCTACTGAGATCATGGTGCAAAACTCCATTCCGACCTCGATGATAGTAACTGACAATAGGACCCTCTTTCCTGAAGGACTCTAAGGATTCACAGGCTTTGGGCTTCATACGAGCCCCTAAATTCCTTGCGATAATTCTGTATTATGAACTGAGAGAACACTGAAGACCCCGAACGAGCAAAAGGGAAACGAGCTTACACTAGGCACTAGTAATTCACGGTAGGTAATTGGCATATGACGATATTTGATGATCTAAACCAACAGTAGCAAAGAATTAACCCATGGATACACATACTCATCCTGCTACAGTATCCCAACCCATAACACAATTCCCACAACAGTGTGCAGATAAAACTGAAAGAAGGTGAGTTTACATACCCTCAACATCGTCTACTGGAGTTCTGACTTCTCTTATCTGAGACTGCAGGGCTTGACTCCTACTGCTGACATGACCAACCCCGCTACACTTGTATCAACCTAAACCCCTAGAATATCAAACTCCCTTGTGTACTTTCCCGCACGTGTTGCAATGACTCCAGCCCTGCTGGCCTTTCACATGATGATCAGAAGTCTTGGGTCTCTCCTTGGGACCCTCTAATATATCCACCTGGCACGATCCTCTCCTCTCAAAGTGCTCCAAATCGATCTCACATCCTCAGACTTAGAAGTCATATCCTCTAGGGTCTGACACCCTGTCACGCTCACTAGCTCACTTGCCAATGGTTAAGCTGCAACAGTTGGAACATCCTTTGTCTCGAAACTGGATCAAAAACTCCTCCCAGAAGCTTCTTAAATTCTCCAAGACTCTCACCGATTCGAGTATGGATCTTGTGCTTTCATTAGTACGGGCCCAATACTACCTTCCAAACCTATCCATAATTTCATCAACAATCCCATCGAATCCTCCAAGTCACTTCCTCACACTAATGCACCCAAGTCTCACTAAACCTCACTACTAACCCACTGAAATATATCCTAGGTTTTCCTAGGTTCCCAAACTAACCCGGTCCTCAATTGCTGAAGGATTCCAATTAAATTCAACTAGTTACCTTATGAATATAGCCACATGCAACAGAGATCGGATAATCTTTCGAGTAAAAGACTCATCCCTAGAACGATTAGACTCAAACGAGAGCTGCGTAATAGGGTCAAGTCCATCACTCTCAGATTATCCGACATGTACCCTATGTGACTTAGCATATTCACTTAGTAGCTAACTCACATTACCAAGAGTCCCACAAAGCACAAAGCAAGCAACATTCTAACAATGGAAATCTAACCAACATACTCCAATCAAATTACCTCTAATCAAGAATCTGTGCTATCATACAATACCAAGGCTCTTATAATTAGGCATTACGAAACAGAGTATCCTATTACTTACTGATCAATACTAGCATGTAAGTCTATAAGATCATACATCAAGCATATAAGGCATCTTCCTAGATCCTCAACTCTAATCAAGCATGTAGTTCTCATAATCATTTCATAACATAACATAAAATCACATGTACGATTATCTTTTGGAAAACTTATTTGAGCTCGACCGATTGCACGCATCACACACCTTGTTCTTTTCAAAGTTCTTTTTCTCTTTTTAAATTCTTTTCAAAATCCTTTTTATAAAATGAATTTTCTTTTGAAAATTCTCATGCCAAGTCCTCAGTGTGAGTCCATACACACCTGAGAGTGTGCTCGAATTCCTCAAACCAAGGCTCTGATACCAACTTGTAACATCACAAAATTCGAGACCAAAACTTTCGTTTTTTGTTTAACAATTCATAAAACTAACCGTAATAAAACATCCATAATAAAATCCCATGTCAAAACCAAAGTGTCAATAATCAAAAAAAGTTATCATAAAACAATATCAGAGTGTAATCCCAAAGATATCATTGGCGGAAAACATAGTGTGATGCGCTGCGATCGAGCCGACTACCCTGTCAGGCAGTTATGGGGTGCCCGACCTACCATGTGAGGCAATTATGGGGTGCCCGACCTTCCCTGCCAGGCAATTCTGGGTGCCCGACCTACCCATTTCAAACAATTATTGGGTGCTCGACCTACCCTCCGGTTTATCTCAACCAGCTACGGGGACTATTTCACCCCTACCACTACCACATAATAACATAACATAAACATATTGTTAGGCATGCATGGGTATTGACTACCCCTTCGGTATCTTCCAACCTGTATCCGAGGACTATTCACCCCTACTGCTACTAACACATATAACAAAGCATCCTAGCACATAAAGCATGTCAGATAGTGACAAACCAGACGATCATCTCATACATAATCACCTATTGGTGGGCCGACATTAGTGCCTTAGACCCACCTCTACTGGAAGGTAACTCACCTCGAATGCGGAAACTCGCTGCCCAAACTCCCTAGCTGCTGCCCTGACGGCTTCCCAAACTAACAATTACAAACACAAAATCCAATTAGCCACTAGGTTCTAAACCATGAACCATAATCCAAATCTTAGGGTAAAATGACCATTTTACCCATGGCCCAACAAGACCATAACTAAGGCCCAAAACTATATAATCCATAAAAACCCATCAATGGCCTAATTTTCCAAATTGGGCCTTATTCTTACATGGGCCTTTCCTTAAAGCCCATTTACTTATCTGAACCAATGATTTTTACAATGGCCCAAAGGTCCAAGCCCATTGGGCCTAATCAAGGCCTAACTACATGGGCCCACTAAGGCCTAATTCATCATCCAATGCCCATTAGGACAAGCCTAGCAAGGCAAGCCCAACCAGAAGTCCATTAGTCTAAAATCCTTAGTTCATTATGAGCCCAAACCTAAAGACAAGTCCAATACCAAGCTAGCCCACAATCAAAGAGTCAAAAATGTGCACAAGGGTTGCTCACGTCGTGAGGGTGGTTTTAGACCAGAAACTTCCCCGACTACATGCTCACGTTGTGAGGCTTCATTCCTCACGTCGTGAGTCCAGATTTCACAAAAAAATGAGCATTAAGCTCCTAATCCGTTAAGCCTTAACCTGGGATAGTCTAGAGGGTCTTCCTTGACCTCAAGGACCATAAAAATCAAAGAAAAAATAGTCACGTGTGTCCAATATATGACTTAAACACCAACTTGGTCAAAATGAATGAAAAAGGTCCAATATTCAAACTTGGAGTCCAAAACCATGACCAAAGTCCAGATCTAGAATATATAAGACTTAAGATGCCATCACAATCCATAAGGTTGCCAACTTTATGGATTCTATGCATGCTAACCAAAATTACAAGCAATAAAATGCATGGAAACTTAGATCTAGCAAGCAAGGAAAGAAAAGACATGAGCTTGAGGACTTACAAAGGTCCAAAAGCTCCTCTACTGTCTTATGAAGCAATCCAGATGTCAAAAAATGTACCACCAATGATCTTCTTCTCCTTAATGAGATTCAAAGCCTCCAAAATCTCTTGAATAACACCAAGATGACCAAGAACTTCAATAGGGGTTGGGATTAGGGTTCCCAGAGGTATTGGGAGTGAAAGAGGCTGAGGAGGAGCAACCCTAATCATCTCATACCTATAAATACCCAAACATTAGGGTTTTAGTGCATTAGATGCTCCTCACGTCGTGAACCCCTCATGCTTACATCGTGAGCCTTAAATGAACTTGGTCAACAAGTCAACGATCACTCACCCGAACTACTCCAACTTCAAATGGCCATAACTTCTTCGTTTCAACTTTGTTTTTAACTTTCTTTATATCCACAGAAAGGAGGCGAGAATCTCTACACATCTATCAACTCATCCTCACCTCAAAACATTCAAAAGAAAATCAAAAATTCATAAAGGGCTCGGATTGCCACTATACCGATATGCCCTTTGGCACTAATGCACAACCCAAACTCCCGGATTACCTCCAATACATTATTTGTACCCAAACAGGTCTAGATCTCTCTTTTCCAAAGGACCAAGCCTTATGATAACCTATCTTAAGGTCACAGTCCCGAATTAGGAAAGCGATTCAGTACAGGGTCTTACATGAAACTCCAACTCAAATTAGTTTCGGTCGGTGTAGCTCTTCTGGTGACTCTAGGATGTATGAAGTATCTACTTAACCTTTTGATTAAGCTACATCGTCTTGAGAACTATCTACGTGCTCCTTATGGCCCTATGGCCAAGCTCTCTATAATAAAACAGGCTCTTGTACTTCCTCCCATATAGGAGCTCAAAGGGCGGTATACCAATGTTGGTGTGATAACTCTTGTTATATGAAAACTTAACCAAAGGGATGTAGGAGTCCTAACTCCCACCAAAGTCTGGGACACATGCTCTCAACATATCCTCTAGCGTCTGAATGGTCTGCTAGCTCTGTCCGTCCGTCTGTGGATGGTAGGCGGTACTAAGTTGTAAATGGGTACCCAAATCCTCGTGGAACCTCTTCCAAAATTTGGAAAAGAAACGAACATCCCGGTCTGAAACAATCGAAGTATACACCTTATGGCAAGCAATCACCTCGCGGACATAAATGACGGCTAACTTTTCAGCCGACAAACTCTTCTATATGGACAAAAAGTGAGCACTCTTGGTCAACCGATCAACAATAACCCATATAGCATCCAAACCCTTTGCAATCCTAGGCAACTTCGTGATGAAATCCATCGTGATCTGCTCCCATTTCCAGAATGGAACCTCATATGGCTATAATTTGTCACTAGGATGGTGATGCTCAGCCTCGACCTTCCGATAGGTCAGACATTGCTACTCGAACCAGGCTATATTTCTCTTCATACAAGGACACCAATAATTATGTCTCATATCATGATACATCTTTGTCGCACTCAGGTGGATAAATAATCTCTACTTGTGTGCCTCATCCAATAAAATATTTTGGGTCCCGCCAAATAAGGAACCTAAATCCAACCATGAAGTGTCAGCAATCCTCGACCCACATAATCAAAAGCTGACATCTGAACAATCAACTGCTCACTCTTCCGATTTTCCACCTTAATGGTCTCCATCTGAGCAACCCTCCAACTCAATGTGTCTGCTACCACGTTGGCCTTCCCCAGATGGTACAAAATCTCATAGTCATAGTTCTTCACCACATCAAGCTATCTTTGTTGCTTTATATTTAAATTGGTCTGATCCATTAGATACCTCAGACTCTAGTGGTTCGTGTAAATAGTACACTATACTTCATACAGATAATGACGCCAAATCTTAAGAGCAAAGACTAGTTCCCCCAACTTCAGATCATGAGTAGGATACTTCGTCTCATGAGGATTCAACTTCCTAGAAGTATAAGCGATCACGTGCCCTCTCTGCATCAATATAGCACCCAAGCCCATTATAGATGTGTCACAGTATACAATAAAATCCTCAACTCCTTCAGGAAGGCTAAGCACCGACACCTCACAAAGCTTCTACCGAAGAGTCTCAAATGTTTCCTGTTGCTCAAGCCCCCAACAAAAAGTGGCATCATTCCTAGTTAGTCTAGTGAGAGCAACTGCAATCTTGGAGAAGTCTCGGATGAATCTACAATAATACTTTGCAAGACTCTGGAAACATTAAATCTTGGGTGGAGACTTCGGAACTTCCCAACACATAAGTGCCTCAATCTTGGCTGGGTCGACCAATATATCATCCTGCTTGTCGAGGTGCCCCAAGAACTGGACCTCGGGCAGCCAGAACTCACACTTGGAGAACTTGGCATACAACTCTTCGTACTAAGAACCCCAAAAAGCTATCGTAGATGCTGCTCCTTGGTCTTGGAGTAGACAAAAATATCATCGATGAAAACAATCATAGAACGATCCAACATGGGCCTACACACCCGGTTCATGAGATCCATGAACGTTATCGGTGCGTTGATAAGACCGAAAAGCATCACCATGAACTCATAATGCCCATATCGAGTTTGGAAATAAGTTTTCGGAATATCCTCCTCCTAAAACCTCATCTGATGGTAACCTAACCTCAATTTGATTTTGGAAAACCAAGATGCCCCTTGCCACTGATCAAAAGGTCGTTGATCTGCGGTAACGGATATTGGTTCTTCACCGTCAATTTCTTAAACTTCTGATAATCAATGCACATCCGGTGTGAACCATCCTTCTTTTTGAGTCCTGACAAAAAAGATCGATGCTCCCCAAAGCAAGCTACTTGGCCAAATAAATTCCTTCTCCAACAGCTCTTGCAGTAGTAAGGATAACTCTTGCATCTTTGGTGGCGCAAGGTTATATGGCACCTTCACAATCGAGGCATCACCATGGATCAGATCGATCTTGAACTCGACTTGCCTCTCGGGAGACATGTCAGGTAATTCCTCTGGGGAAACGATGGGAAATTCCCTCACAATAGGGACATTAAAAATTGACTTCTCCCTATCAAACTGTGTATCGATCACATACGCAATATATCCTATACACTCATGCTGAAGGCATCACCTCCTCTGGCTGCGGAACAAAAGACGGATCCAACCCTAAGACCTTCACCATTGATGGTCAACACTCCCCTACTAGGGTCTTCATTAATCACTAGCTGATTTTCGTAGTCAATCAGTGCCCCAAACCTACTTAGCCAATCCATCCCCGCAATCACGCATACATCTCCCCTCGCAATAGGAATACGATCAATCGGAAACCCAAAACCAAAAATCTACAATACACAATCCTAGTAAACCTCGTAAGCCATAACCATACAATCAAAAACTATGTCAACCTTCAAAGGTTGATATAGGGCCTCACAAGCAATAAATATGTAGACACAAAAGACCGACTCGCACCCGAGTCAAATAACACCAAGGAAGGTACATAATTCAAAATGAAAGTACCTGAACGAATTACAACATAAGCATATATAGTAAAGAATTCAGCGGAAATGTAAAGCATATACATACCATCGACAACATCAGATGCTGCTCTGGCCTCCTCTGTTGTCAACTGAAAAGCTCGACCCATGGCCTGTGGGGACTGAACCTTCCACTGAGGCCTATTAGTAATGCGCAGGGTCATATGAGTAGGAATCTGAACTGACTTTGCTATAAGAAGAGACATTCGGTCTTTACATGGCCTGCCTGATTGCAGCCGAAGCAAAAAATCAAACCCTTCGGGCACTCCTTCACAAAGTGTTTGTACTTTCCATATAAGTATCATACTGATCTCGATCGATAGGGAACCTCATGATCCTTGCTACACTTATTGCAAGTGTAGTTCCTTTGACCTCCTACTGTCGAACTTGCAGACTTTTTCCGTTTAGTCACTGATTGTGACTTGACTGGTCTCCTATCCCTCCACTAAATATCCATCCTTGTCTCCTTCTCCTGCAACTCCAACTCAATCTCCCTCCTGCCGGTGTTGGACTACAACATAGTTAATATCCGGTACTCGGAGTTCTTCACAAACTCTATGATATCATTCTTGATCATACTCAAGTATCGGTTCATCCATGCCTGTTCAGTAGATGCATAATCTAGACACAACAAATCTCTCTCATGGAAAATCTTGGTGATTTCATTCATCATCTCTTTTGTCTGTCGGAGTGACAGGTACTCCTGATCCAAGCGCTCACTCTCCACTAAAGGAGCATAATCCTCTCAAAGCATCCTAACAAATTGCTCCTAGATCATTGCGGCCTTCTCCGCAGGTGATAAATCAACATTTACGAACTTCCACCAGTCCTTCGCTCCTAAGAGAAGTAGGTTCAACGCAAAAAGAACCCTCAAAACAACCTAACAGGAGCATGTATAGAAACATCACTCAATATCAGTGATCCATATCATCACAGCAATCAGATCATGCACTCCATTAAACTTTGGGGGCTTTCTGTTGTTGAACTCCCAATACTGCATCGAATCACCCCCTGAGGGACCTCGCAGCAACGACAGTTGTAGTGACTGCTGTTGGATTAGGTGTCTAAGACATTAACTAAATTATTATAAACTTAAATTATTAGCAACGTCCTTTTGGGTTGCCCTCAAACCTAGTAAGAGACTGGAATGTGATTTGGAAAGAGAGACTAATTTATTAATTTATTATATGATTAACTGAAACATCCTAAAAATATGACCCAAAAATTTCGTTTTGAAAATATTATAAAAACCATAATCATACATAGTCAATAAGAAAACCAAGTGTCATATATCTCAAAATCTCATATCAAATACTGTAACAAAACAAATGAGAAAATATATCAGAGTCTCAATAAATCCCATGCTGAGAGTTGCGGTGTGTGTCATGCGACCATCCTGAGCCCTTCCCTTTACTAGAGGAAGTACCTGAAACCAAAACTGAAAACTATAAGCACGAAGCTTAGTGAGCTCCCCCAAACTACCGCATACCATGCAATAACACATAAAGCACATACTGGGCCCCGCCCACTGCATTAGGCGCCGCCCGACATCTGACCGAAGTCTGGAATAACTTGGGCCCCGCCCAGCATTGGACCGAAGTTCGGAATAACTTGGGACCCGCCCACTGCATTGGGACCCGCCCAACATCGGACCGAAGTCCTAAATAAACTGAACATAACATAAACATGAACATATAACATAATCACATATACTACATCGGGCATGCCCGGCATCGGACTGGAGTCCAGAACATATAACACATAACATAAACATGCATGAATCACAAAGACATCAAGCATACATAACTACTTCTCGGGACCACCCCGACATCGGACCGAAGTCCGGAACATATAAACTGCATCGGTCTTACCCTGACATATTACAACTACATAAACGGGCCGATATTGGTGCCTTAGACCCATTCCCACTGGAAGAAAACATACCTCGTATGACTGACTGCTGAAAAGTTGGGTGAGGGATCCCTATCTGCTACTCCGACAATAATCCGACTATAAATTCCATAACAACACTTAATCAAAAACTGATTATCCTTTTTAGGGTAAAATGCAAATTTTACCCCTGGTCAAAGTCAGCGTCCTAGTTAACCCTACTTGCCGAGTCAGACTATTGACTTGCCGAGTTCTAGAAATCAGAAAACCTAAAATTAGCGACTTCACTCGTCGAGCCACCCTATGACTCGTCGATTTCCTAAGTTAACCAAAATCACAACTGGACGAACCGGCTCATCGATTTGTCCTCAGACTCGCCAAGTCCTTGAGTAATCCAAAAGGGACAAAATCATACTACTCACCAAGTTCCTCAATCAACTCGTCGAGTCCTATAAACATCATCGAGGTTTCTTCATCGGACTTGCTGAGTTCCCTTAGGAACTCTTTGAGTCCCTTGCAGATCTAACCTTGACTACTGATTTCTCACTTCTACAACCCCTAATTATAGATCTATATCATTTCCACGGCCCTTTTCCATAAATTTGGATACTTTATGGCTTTGCACGCCTCAAATGGACCCAAACTCAAGTTATAGCAATCAACTTCCATAAATGTAACCATGGCTTGGATGAAAACAGATTCAAGCCTCCTTTTATGATCTTAGAGGCTTAATACTATAGGATAAGGGGGTTTGTAACACTCAAAAATTTAAGCCAAATTTAAACTTTCAAAAACACGTCGAATTCATCAAAACATTACAACTTTGTTTTCAAAATACATTTATATCAGAGTTTTCCCAGAAACATAACACAATAGGAGGAGTTGTACGATCATGTCTTTGCCTTGCCGCGATCCCCTGAGGTACCTGAAAAAATACCGATACACATACAGTCCACATAACCCTATCACACCTTAACATATCATAACAAACTGAGCATAACAGCACATAACGGGTCCACAACTTTACATACTGGAATACCCCTGGGCCCACAGTGTGAGTCTGGAATGTCTACCGGGCCCTCAGCTCACATCTGGATTGCCACCGAGCCCTCAGTACGAGTCTGGAATGCCTACCGGGACCTCAGCTCGTATCTGGAATGCCCCTAAGTCCTCAGTATGAGTCTGGAATGCCTACCGGGCCCTCAGCTCACATCTGGAATACTCTAGGGTTTGTTGGCTACCGCACGGAGCAGTACGACCTCAACCCATCCCACATAACATATCACATGTAACAGATAATGCACATACAGGAAATCAATCAGTATCACAGGTAGTCCTACAGTCCTACCCTCAAGCGTATCAAACTAGCATGCATAACTAACTCCGACTCAACATAATACAACTACTAGGATATCATATCCAATGGGCCGGCCTTGGTGCCTTAGACCCCTTAGTATAGTGAGGATAACTCACCTCGCAATTGTCGTCGGAAATAAGAAAGCTAAACTCCCTGGTCCAACACGAACTCCACCCCTAAAAGTACCACACAACCTTTTTCATAAATCTCCTAATCCCAGAAACCCACAGAATTCAATTGGTTAACCCTTGGTCCAAGTCAAAGTCCACAGTCAGAGTCAGCAGTCTATGTTGACTCGACTCGCCGAGTGCAGGTCATCGACTCGCCGAGTTCTTACTAAATTCGAGAAGTCGTGAAATCCTTGATTTGCTCGTTGAGGTCCCCTTTTAACTCTTCGAGTTCATATGCGGCCAAGATTTGGAAGAAGCCTTAGCCAACTCACTGAGTTTTCTAACAACTCGCCGAGTTCAAGGCAATCTTCAACGAACTCGACGAGTTGTTCATCTAACTTGGCGAGTTCATGGCCATCTTCAACGGACTCGCCGAGTCCCTCATTCAACTCATCGAGTCTATGCAGTTCTTAATCCATGCAGATGCTTTTTAAGCCATGGCAAGGCCCCAGATTACAGATCCAAGCTCCTAAGGCATGTTTATCACGTAAAGTTGCAACCTTTACATACATGCAAAGCTCTAAAGGCCTGAAACTATCAATCTAAGCTCTTTAATGGAGTTTTACACCTTGGGAGAGTTTCATCCTTGTACAATTTGGGAACTTTATGGATCTAGAGGTCAAGGGAAGTCCAGATCTGAAGTTATAACTTCAGATCTTAGCTTAAACATGGAGAGCCCTTCATAACACCCATCCAAGGGAGGTTCAAAGTGAAAAAAGCTTAAGGAACAGCCTATTACCCTCCAGAGAGTGATGTCTGATACAATCCCTTAGCTTCCCACAAGTTCCTGGCCTTGCTTTTCCTTGCTTCTTCAAGTGCTTCCTTCCAAGGTTACTCCTTCAAGCTTGGACACACCAAAGAACACACACACACACACGTTTTAGGGTTTGAGAGGGACAAGAAGCATAAGGGGAGGCTGGTGGAGGCCAATGATCCTTTAAATAGGGTGTAAAACCCCCAGAATTTAGGGTTTCATCTGCCAGCTCCTACTCGTTGAGTCCCTTAGTGGACTCGCCGAGTAGGTCACTAAACACACGTTCCATTCCCACTGCTACTCGGCAAGTAGGGCAACCAACTCGCCGAGTAGGACATAAGACCAATTATTCTTTAATTAAATTCATACATGGAATCGGGACGTTACAATTCTCTGTCACACCCCCAAACCAAGGATGGCGGAAACGTCCGGGGGTGGAGGACTTCATGTAGAATATCACAACAATGAGTATAATAGTGCTCAAAGTAAATACAACCATCATAAATATAATTGAAAAAGTTACACCAAAGTATATGTTTACGTGATTCAAATCAATTAGATTTTGATACTAAATGAACTGTTTGACGAATTATCGTCCCATCCTTAAAACATTGGTGATTTCCAGTTTCACTGAATTCCTCAGAATACAAGTAGTTTTGAAAAAGTGTCAACACAAAGGTTGGTGAGTTCATAAGCTTTTGACAGTAATAGTTTGAAAATAGATCTTTGTAGAGAGATGTATGTCACCAAGAAAAATCCAATATTTTCCTTATAAAAGTTATGTGGCCCTAAATACCAAGACTGAAAACGAACAAGTATTTGTCATACTTAAAGATATAAAAGTGGTTTCAAATGATGTGTAGTGATAAATACCTAAATCGAGAGTGTACAGTAATATTTGTACTTATTGATATAAAAGTGATTTTTAAATCGACATAAAACTCCTTTTGTTTTATCAAAATCCCGTAAACTTTATGTATTGTTAGCTCCCTATGTGAGTCGCTATAACCATACTATGACTAGAGGTAACCTGCACAACGTCTTTTAGACGCCCTGATCCTATGACTCTTGTCACCCGCAGACCTGCCGGTCCGGCTGTAGCTAGCAGCGAGGTCTGAGATGTCAACCCCAATATAGATCTATACACAATTATCACGCTCTCCCTACAAGAGATTTTGGTTATAACTTACAGGAATTTGCATCCCGTACTCGGACGTACGGGGAGAGATAGTCTCACATTCTGAGTTAACGAGTTTACGTGTAGTGTGAGTGAGTGTAGAACCTTTTTGTATGAATGTACCCTTTTTGTACGAGTGTGTTATGTGATGAATCATAAACTATACCTATTATAGTTTATCCAAAACGTTTGTAATGTATAAGAACTCTTTTAAGAAAATGCATTAGTGTTATGAATCCATAAGCTATGCTTATTATAGCTTAATATACGTGTTCTCAATGAATGAATAATCTTATAATGAATGACTAAGTTTTAGTTTATCATCATAAGCTGAAACATAGTCATTCACCCGAAACCCTCTTAATAGGGCCGAAGCCTCTTAGGACCCGAAAGTCCTCTTAGGGACCGAAACCAAGAGGACCGAACCTCGCTCAAAGAACCGAACCCAAAGGGTCCTATCAGAACCGAAACCTTCCTCTTGGGACCGAACCTCACACAAGGCCCGAACCCGAGCCTCGGTCCATTTCGCTTCTGATTACCTTCTGTCTATCTCGCTCCTGCTGCTTCGGACCGAGCCTGTCCTTCACCTCTTACTCTCGGTTCGCTTCATTTCGCTTCCGAGTCAGCATCAGAGGAGACCGAACCTCGGCCAGGACTGGGAGGTCTCGTTGGGAAGCTTCTTTTCTCCCGATTTTCGTCTAGTTTTGCGTTTTAGGCCCATTTTCGACCCAGTCAAGGGTCGGAATGACCCGAATGACTTCAGAAAGTTGCAGGAACTTTTGAGAGAGATTTCACATTCTTGGATAGATTTCTCATACAAAGAGAGTTTTGGGAGAGATTTCACATTCTTGGAGAGATTTATCATACAAAGAGAGTTTTGGGAGAGATTTCACATACTTAGAGAGATTTGGGAGAGATTTGACATACGTGGGGAGATTTGAGAGAGATTCTCGATAAAGAGAGATAGAGTGAAAACGATTGAGAGAGGTTTCATGTATGACATTTGTGCGTGTCCGGCTTCGCAATGCAAGGTCCGTAAACCTGTTAAGCCTTGTTTAAGGATCTTACACACTCCCGATGAGTATGCAACATTGTTTTATCGATTTGGCTTGCCACGTACCACAGTTTTAGGTTAAGGAGATCTAGATGTTCGCACTTTTTGATTTATGATCTCTCATTAGAATAGCGAGTTGTATAGTATTTTCATAATGTAAACTCTAGTACCCACGGGCAAATTGAGTTGAATGGTTTGATTTGTTGACTTTAGTTGATTGGTGACCGAAAATTGACGGTTGTCACATTCTCCCCCACTTGAACTAGACTTCGTCCTCGAAGTCTGTTGCGGTGAACAGTCCCGGATAATTTTCCTGCATTTCTGCCTCTGCCTCCCACGTCTATTCAGATCCCTTCCGATGCTCCCATTGTACCTTCACCAAAGGTATTTCCTTATTCCTTAGTATCTTCACCTTTTTCTCCAGTATGTCCATGAGCCTCTCTACATAGTTCAGGCGCTCATCGACCTGAATATCATCCAACGACACCACCGCCTCCTGATCCATGACGCACTTCCGCAGCTGCGAAACGTGGAAAGTGTTGTGTATCCGACTAAGCTCCTCCGGCAGCTCGAGCCTGTAAGCCACCTTGCCAACCCTGGCAAAGATCCTGAATGGCCCGATATATCGGGGACCCAGTTTTCCCCTTTTCCTGAAGCGGATCACGCCCTTCCAGGGCGAGACCTTTAGGAGTACCATGTCCCCCACCTGAAATTCCAACTCGGATCGGCGTTTGTCGGCATAACTCTTATGTCGACTCTGAGCGGTCTGCAAGCGCTGTCTAACTTGCTGGACCTTTTCGGTAGTCTGCAAAACCACCTCCGTACTACCCATCACCCTGTGTCCAACTTCGCCCCAACAGAACAGGGTACGACATCTCTGCTCGTACAACAGCTCGAATGGCGGGGCGCCCAAACTAGAGTGATGGTTGTTGTTGTAGGCGAACTCCGCAAGCGGTAGGTGGGAGTCCAAGCTCCCACCGAAATCAATGACACATGCTCTCAACATGTCCTTGAGGGTCTGAATAGTCCGCTTGCTCGGGCCGTCGGTCTGCGGGTGGAATGCTGTGCTGAAGTGCAACCGCGTGCCCAGCTCCTCGTGAAACTTTTTCCAGAAGCGAGAGGTAAACCTGACATCCCGATTAGAGACAATGGAGACAGGAACCCCATGGCGAGACACAATCTCCCGAACGTACAATTCGGCCAATTTCTCGGTCGATGAGCCCTCTCGTATAGCCAAGAAATGGGCGCTCTTGGTTAATCGATCCACGATGACCCATATAACATTAAACCCCCTTTGCTGTCTTCGGCAATTTGGTAATAAAGTCCATCATGATTTGTTCCCATTTCCACATGGGAATCTGTAGGGACTGCAACTTCCCATGCGGCCTCTAATGCTCGGCCTTGACCATCCTACATGTCAAGCACCTCTCAACGTACCAAGCTATTTCCCGCTTCATGCACGGCCACCAATAACTCAACCTCAAATCTCGATACATCTTGGTGCCCCCCAGGTGAATAGAGAAATGAGACTTATGAGCCTCCTCTATAACCGTCTGCCTAACCCCACCTGACATCGGGACCCAAACCCGACCACATCAGGTTAATAGTCCCCGACTATCCTTCACAAACTGGGTGTCCTCGCCTTTGATCCTTTCCAGCTTCCAATTTTCCGGGCGGATGCCCTCAACTTGGGCATCTCTGATCAAACCCACCAGCGGAGAATCCACTGTTATCCCCATACATACCGCTGGGGTGGAAGACCCTGCTTACTTGCGGCTCAAAGTGTCCGCCACTACATTCACTTTATCGAGATGGTAAAGGATCTCACAATCGTAGTCCTTGACTACGTCCAGCCACCTGCACTGCCTCATGTTCACGTTTGGCTGATCCATGATATGTCTCAAGCTCTTGTGATCCGTGTAAATGGTACAACGGACCCCATATAGATAGTGTCTCCATATCTTGAGGGCAAACACCACCTCCCCCAATTCCAAGTTATGCGTAGGGTATCTCGTCTCATGCGGCTTTAGCTGCTGCGATGCGTAGGCTATCACTCATCCTCTTTGCATGAGGACCGCCCCTAAACCTGTGATGGATGCATCACAGAACACGACAAAATCCTCGACTCCCTCCGGGAGTGTCAATACTGGAGCCTTGCACAATTTCTGACGGAGGGTCTCAAATGCCCTCTGATTCTCGGGACCCAATCAGAATTCCACTCCCTTCCTAGTTAGACGAGTGAGTGGAACTGCGATCTTGGAGAAGTCTCGTATAAACCTCCCGTAGTACCCTGCCAATCCCAGAAAGTTCCTAATATCCGAGGGAGATTTCGGAACCTCCCACTGCATAACCGCCTCGATTTTGGTCGGATCGACCAAAATCCCCTCGTGGTTAACAAGATGTCCGAGCAAATGGACCTCCCGTAGCCAAAACTCACACTTCGAGAACTTGGCGTACAGTCATTCCCATCTCAGAACTCCCAACAGCTCCCACAGATGCTCCTCATGCTGCTCTTGGGTCTTGGAATACACCAAGATATCATCTATAAATACTATGACCGAGCGATCAAGCATCTGTCTATAGACCCGATTCATCAAGTCCATGAACACCGCTGGTGCGTTGGTGAGCCCGAATGGCATCACCACGAACTTGTAATGTCCATAACGAGTTCGGAACATGGTCTTCTCCACGTCCTCCTCTCTGACCCTGACCTGATGATACCCAGACCTCAAGTCTATCTTAGAAAACCAAGATGCACCCTATAATTGGTCGAAGAGATCGTCTATCATCGGGAGTGGGTAACGGTTCTTCACCGTCACCTTATTCAACTCCCGGTAGTCGATACACATCCGATGCGAACCATCCTTTTTCCGGACGAAAAGTATCGGTGCTCCCCATGGAGAACTGCTAGGTCGAATGAACTGCTTGCCTAGCAGTTCCTGCAGCTGCGATGACAGCTCCTGCATCTATGGCGGTGCCAATCGGTACGGTGCCTTAGCAATAAGGGCTGCACTTGGCACCGGGTCGATCCTGAACTCGACCTGCCTTTCCAGAGGTATCCCTGGTAATTCCTCCGGGAATACATCTGCGAATTCCCTGACTACCGGTACGTTGGAAACCGAAATCTGGTCCTTGGCTCGCGTATCTATCACATACGCTAGATAACCTGTACACCCATGCTGAAGGTACTGTCGTGCCCTGGCAGCTGAACAAAACCCTGATCCCACTCTGGTGCCCTCGCCATAAACAATCAGTTCTCCCCCACCTGGGGTTTGAACTACTACACGCTGCCCCTCACAGTCGATCATGGCACCGAATCGACTTAGCCAATCCATGCCTACAATCACGCATACCTCCCCCATGGGAATCAGAATCAAATCTATCGGAAATGACACCCCGAAAATCTCCAAGTCACACCCTCGATAAACTGAATAAGCAGAAACCCCATGTTCGTTGGCGACAGACACTCGCAACGGACACTCTAACTCGCCTACTGGTGCACTGAACCCCCTACTAAATGTCTGAGATACGAAGGACCGACTCGCCCCCGAGTCAAATAATACCAAAGCAGGTAAGGAGTTCACTAAAAACGTACCTAACCATAGGTGCAACCGATAAGAATGCAACATATATAGAAAAAAAAACGAGATAAGGATAGAAACATACCAGCAACCGCATCCGGTGCTGCTCTGTCCTCCTCCGCTGTAAGCTGGAAGGCATGACCCTGAGCCTTTGGAGGCTCTGTCCTGACTGGTCTCCCATCTGTGATCCTCAAAGTAGCCGGCGCTGGAGCCTACGCTGGCTTGGCGGCGAGTAACGGGCAGTTGGCCTTTAAATGGCCAACCTGATCACAATGGTAACATAACCTCAGACTCTGAACTGGAGCGGCCTGGCGACAGTCCCTCGCGTAATGCCCCTCCTTGCCACACTTGTGGCATCCATTACTAGCTCGACACACACCAGAATGACCCTTGCCATACTTCCCACACGTGCGGCTCTGCTGACCCCCAATCCTAGTATCAGCGGTCTTAGACCGCTTCGGTGCCGGCTGAGAATGTGTCGGGGCCTGCCGTTGTTCTCTCAACTGTTGGTCAATCTCCAACTCACATCGTCTGGTGGCCTCCTGCAACTCTACAAGAGTATCACATCACTAGGTAGACACAAACTGACGGATATCCGTCTTGAGCATGCTCAGATAACGGGTCATCTGAGCCTGCTCTGAAGCAAACTCCGGGAAAAACATCTCCCTCTCAGTGAACATCCAGGTGATCTCCGTCACCGACTCCCCATCCTGTCTCAAACTCAAAAACTCCTGTGACAATCGCTCCCGTTCAACCCGTGGAATGTAACGGGCACATAACATATCCCTGAACTGCTCCCAAGTAACAGTAGCTCTCTGATCATCAGAGTACGACCCAGTCGCAAGTCTCCACCAGTCCTTGGCCCCCGACCTAAGCAGGTTCAGAGCACACCTGACCTTCTGGTAAGCAGGACACGAGCAGGTGAAGAAACACCCTTCCACATCTGAAATCCACCTCATAGCCTTGATGGGATCCTGCGTCCCATCAAAAGTAGGGGGTTCGTGTTATCGAAGTCCCTGTACTGAAAACCTCTACCAACTCCTCCCCCCGTCGCTGATACAACTGATGCAGCTGTTGCGGCGGCTGTCTCTGCAAGGGCTGCATAGTGCTCATCAAAACACTCCACCATGGCGGTCTTGATCGATCCGAACATCTCCGGTACCAGAGCCCGGAATGCAGCAACGACCTCATCATGTAGGATTTCCCGAATCCTAGCATCCAACTCCTCTGTACCCATCTGCACCACTAGCTCAGGTGCTGCCGGCCCCTCCTGACCTCCATCCCCTGATCCTGATCCCGAACCGGATCCAACCACGAAGCGTCTCGTCATCACCATTCTGAAACATATCAAAAGATATTAGATAATTCATACAAATCTTTGTGATCCAACTCCCTACTAACCCTACGGATTGCGACTTACTTGGCACGCGTATAGGTTCTGTGTTTTCAGTAGCACGGGCCCCTACTACCTTCCACACCTACCCATATTCATCCCAAGTATCCCCACAACACCATAACAATATGCACAAAAAGGAAAGCGCTCAACCCTCACTCCTAGAGGAATGCTAAATATCTCATAACTGACCTCCCGGTATCACTCAATCCCTCCTATCCATGAAACTTCCACCAACCCTGCAGCACTAATGTATGCTAGCCATAAATAACGTTGGACCCTATAGACTTTCGAATATCCAATCCTACCCCAAGCTCCCATTCAAACAAGAACATAACATAAGGCCAAATCAAACATTATCATGCTATAAGATCTTAATTAGGTACAACTGTGATGCATACATTAGACAACTACATTAATGATGTCAATCTCACATAAGGAATCCCTAGGTTATCAAGCATCATATAATCAGGAAATTCTATCATGCAATTCCTGAAGATCCCTAGCCTAGTACTAGCATGTTGTTCTAATATATCACGATATCAAATAACTGTATGGTATTTTGGGGTCTACTTACTGGCTTCGGCTGATCGTACACCCTGCATCCTCCTTTACTTATTTTGAAAACCATTTAAAACAATTTTGAAAATCTTTACTCGATTTGAGACTGGATTCACACGAATGTTCCTGCAATTCACTTAAACCAAGGCTCTGATGCCAACTTGTAACACTCAAAAATTTAGGCCAAATTTAAACTTTCAAAAACACGTCGAATTCATCAAAACATTACAACTTTGTTTTCAAAATACATTTATATCAGAGTTTTCCCAGAAACATAACACAATAGGAGGAGCTGTACGATCATGCCTTCACCTTGCCGCGATCCCCTGAGGTACCTGAAAAAATAAACTGATATTGTTGTTGGATTAATGTCTAAGTCCATAACTATAATTGGTAAGACTTGACCCGACCCGGCATGGTCCATTTGGGTTGCATGGCATCATGCACTTGGATAGACTATAATGAGAGAAATAAGACACTTACGGTTATTAATATATTATAAGTTCTAGTATATTAACAATAAGAATAATAAGATTATTTAATTAGTATTGATCAAGAATTAATCTAGGATTAATTAAGTGATCAAAAGAAGACTAATTAAATATATGGGTTGATTGTGTAAATCATCCATACTTATATAGTGGGCTAATGCTCCATGGATTATCTAGTTGGGCCAAAACCCATATGATGCTCCATGGATGCTCCATGGTGTATTTGAACCCATGGATCCAAGGAAATGGAAAGTCATGACAATTAGGGTTTACCCTAATTGTAACACTATATAAAGATATTATTCTTCCCAAAAACCGGTCACTAGATTATTCTAGAGAGGGCTAACCGATTTCATGAAGTGTTATAATTTCTCTCTAAGTTATTCCAAGTGCTTATGGTGTTGTGTGAACCATTTGAGGTGTCACACTTGGGGCACTAGGCACTCAAGCTTCATAAAGACAAGCACTATCAAAGAGGTATGTATTCTATCTTGTTATATTGATAATATTGTATGCTAGATTAGGATAATACCTTGGATGTTCATATTTGCATGTATAATAGAGAAAACATAGATCCAAGGTATTTAGGGTTGCATGTACACTTAGGAGTGTTAGAATGCTCAAAACCCAACAGTGGTATCAGAGCCAGGTTTGTTTTCTTGTTATACCTGCAATAGAAGCTGAAAAATCGAGTTTTGATGCTGTCAGCCCAGCTGACTCGCCGAGTCCATGAAGGGACTCGACGAGTCCAAGGTAAAATGCATCCAACTCGCCGAGTTGTGTTCATGCACTCGACGAGTTGGACCCCAGACAGCATATCTTCGAGGTTTTTGGCTAGAAATGGACTAGGAACATTACCCTAAGTTGTTTTGAACTTATAAACTTGTTTTTAAATTTGGTAATGTTCATGCTAATCCATTTTCAAGATAATTGTCAATAGATTCATGTTTTGTATTAGTTTAAAGGTTAGACTAATGACATGAAAAAGTTTGATTTGAATTATCTTGTTCTTATGAGTTGCTTAGATTAATAGAAAAGTTGAGTGAAAAAGTTGTTTTCAATCCAAATTAATCTAAGAGTTGAGTATAAAATGTGTTTGTATAACTTATCCTTAAGTTACATGAAGAGTCACATTAAAGACTCATAAAACTCATAAAGTTGGCAAAGGTTACAAAAAAAAAAAAAAAAAAAAAAAAAGATGAAGAGTCTTGTCCTTAAGTTATGGAGGTACAAGAGTCACTTCATTAATAAATAAATAAATAAAATATGTAACCTTAATTAATTCCATAAGTTATAAAATAAAGAAAAAGATTAATTCTTTATTAGTTTAAAGTCTTCCATAATTTGTCCACAAGTTATGGAACTTGAAGAGTTTTTTGGATTAAAACTACTTTAAATACATAAGTTATGGAATTAATTAGTTTTGAATAGTTTCAAAACTTGCCTTCAAGTTTTGGAATTTGTAAAGTTTTCTCTTATGAATACTTTAATTCCAAGTTAGCCCTTAGAATTTTAAAAGTTAAAATTCAACCCTTATACTTTATAATATTATAAGTTAATAAGATTTATATGTATAAGAGTAAAGTCGGTCTTACCGCTAGTACGCCTCATTCACGAAGCCGGTCTATAAGGTGGGTATAAGGTTGTTGCCTATAAAATGGCAACTTAATGGGTGTTCACTCTCACCCACCGCTCGCTTGACTGGTGGAGGGTCGTTAGCCGAACGGGTTTGACATGACTATAATTCTCCCTTCATTAAAAGTATTAATGATAAATACTAAGTAACTAAACTTTTAATAATACCCAATCTTAGTTACTTAGAAAAATGTGAATAAGGTGCTAATCCACGAAATTACACTTTGCACTTTGTTTGAGTCGGTTAGTGGAGCGCGTGTGGTTAACCGGCACACTAACTCGTATTTAACAAGGTAGGCAAAGGGTAACTTAATGTTTATCATAGTATCGATGGAGCGTGTGTGGTTAACCGGCACATCGATTGAGGGATAAACACTTAAGGGTACCCAGTAATTTGCATGGTTACTTCACACCTTGTTTTGTGATCCTCGGCATCCCAGTCACAAAACCTGAAGGGCACACTCGAGATTGAAACATGCCATTGAACAGTTCAATGAATCTCAAAAGATCTAGGAGTTTCAAAACCAATTAAAACCTAATAATACATTTCGTTTATCTTGGTGGAAATTGGTGAATCGTCATTCACCTACCTTCAAATTGTTTTATAGCTTGGATTACGGCATACCTCTTCTAAGTTATAAAATAGTTTGTTGGATCCTAGCCTTAATATTTCATATTGGGTGTCATATTAAGGACTTTAGATCAACTATCTTGAATATCTCCCAAAAGATGTCTGGTTTAGACATTTATGATCTTCCCAAATCTCTTGAAACAAGCATTCCTAATGAAGATGATGTCCCATGGATATCATACTTCTTTCTCCTCCTCCAATTATTCTCCCTAACCCACAAGTTCTTGAAAAGTTTAAAGTCACTCGAGCCCTATTGGCAAGGCAAGGTCTTGGTGTGGTCACATCTTGGAGATGTAGTCACATATTGACAAGCCGGTAGAGTTGGGTGTCAAAGTCTTGAGAAAGTTGGTGGTTCAATCACTTTCTAAGTCACATAGTGAGTTCCTTTGGGACACCTATGAAATAGACTATGACAAGACCCTTAATGATCTCATCTATTGTTAAGATCAACTTCCTGAAACTTTATGGACATTGACAATGGTGACACTAGAAATACAGGAAAAACATTCTCTTCCCAATGGAAAGGGATCGGCCATAGTCAACTCGGTTGAACAAATGGTAAAGAGAAAAGCTAAGTCTGTGATAGTCCCGTGTACCATTATCAAAGGGTCCATATGTTTATATTGCCAAAGTAAGGGTTATCAGTTGCGAAGCTGCCTAATTTACCTAAGGATGTTAAAGTCAATAAGATTGACTCTACTTCAGGTAAAAGTCCACTAATCTAACTCAGTTAAGTTTCTATTTTCAGATTCCTGATACATGATGTGACTGGGTCACATGGTAATGTTTTAAGAATCAAAGAAAAGTAAAGGAACTTAAAGAAAGAATATGCTGAATCTGATCGCATAGATGGATTTCTATCGCGTAGTTTGAAAAATCGGATTCTTGAGCTACTTCTTAGGAGTTATGAGATATTGCTTAGGAATAGATAACAACAAGTTTTCATATGGATTGTAAGGATAAGTTTTTCCGCATAGTTTTAAAATAAAAGGAAAATTTTGATTTTATTTATTTTAAAAAATATCCTTACAATGGCATTTGAGGAAAAAATTGTTGCTTATATGATTCCATTAATAGCAAGAGTGGAAATATGAAATTGATTCCTTCATTTGTGGTAATGTCTAAATTTACCAAATAAGGAAAGATTCTCATCACCCAAGTCTCAATTGGACCGGAACTTGGAATCATGCGAGTTGTATAGCATGATGAATGAGAACTTTCAAGTATTGGAAAAATTAAGACTAATTACTTGTTCACATGGATGTGTGAGTCAAGTAATGGACTAAGGGATCAAGTACATAGTCATGTGCACTGATTAAGTCCACCACAAAAGATTAATAAGACTATTCGTCATATTTTACTAAAGCTCAGTAAATATGATTATACTTACAAGCTTAAGTGTAACTCTGAGACATTGGAAAAAGGTTCCAATGTATGACAGAGCGAATAAGAAGAATCAACTGAGGCAGAAGGATAAAAGTTTCTCAAATCTGAAAAGATGGGAGAGTACTTTAGTATCAGCTTTGTGATCATCTTAATGATTAAGAAACCATATCAAAATTTGTTCTCTAAGAAAGTCTTAGTGCATTCTTATGACTAAGAAGAAGGGATCTTGAAATTGTTGAAATGGTTAAATCAAGAAGATGAGTCATACTTCGTTCCAATACAAGTCTTAGAGTCATACTCCAAGATTGTAATTTGAGTGACATGTCTTAAAGAAGGTTTAAAACACTTGACAAATGTAAGAGTAAAAGTTTTCTACTCTTGTACATTTGAAATTGGTAAGTTGTGATGTTTTGGATAAAACAAAGACCAACTTAGGCCAATTGTGTGAAGTGTTTGTCTTGATTAGAATCCACACTATCTCTTGGATGTTTGACAAGGAAGTCTTATAGGTCAAGAGGACAGTGGGAGTCTTAAAGGTCTTGAAAGTCTCAAGAACTAATCAAGAATGAAACCTAAAAGTTCTTCACTAGCACACGACTTAAGGTTTATAACCTATCGTGTTGACATATTCTGTGCCCATTCTAGTTAAAGTTGGCTTTTCATATGAGTTCTTAGAGTTCTCAATGTGTTGCACAACAACTTGGAAGCAATGGTAGGCCCTTGAGCTGCCAGGTGGCAAGAAATTAAGATTGAGTTCAATCCATATGAGTTTGGATTTGTCATTATCCTTGTCTTGTGACTATGGTTATGACAATTCACATGGATAAGAACACATACACCATTAAATCTAAGTGTCATAAGGTTTCTCTCCGATTCATGAAAATGATGGTGAGGAAACACTTTGACTAAGTAGATTTTAGTTAGATAGCAATTGTGATATTTGCATTCTCAAAGTCGTTAGTGGAGCGTGTGTGGTTTACCGGCACACTAACTTGGACTTGTGAGAAATGGCAAAGGTCAAAACGATCAAGACTATGATTACGACATCCTTTTTCATAGTTCTTAAAATTGTTTTGACACACCCACAAGCTATCTAAGGGAAGGTGTATGTTTTTGATAAAGTCTTATCAAAACAATCTAGTATCAGAAATCTGAACTTTGGTAAGAAAGTCAATAAAGTATTGATTTCTAGAAGTCCAGCTGATTTCTGAGTACATGTCAAAGCTAGTGGGAGCATAAGTGTTATGCTAATAATCATCATGTTAGTGGGAGCATGATAATTACGATAAGTATTGCAAGCTAGCAATGTTAATTATAGAAAACAAAAGGTTTCAATTGGGAAAAAGTTGTTTTGCTATAATTAAGGGAGAGGAAATTATACTTTATCTCAAATCTATAAGCTTAGATCGTGAGGTTTTAATCATTTAGTCAAGGATATATATGAATTTCATGTTGAAATGGCTCAACATAAGGAAATTCTGTATATGGGTCCATTATTTGCGTTCTTAAATTCGATTATGATTACGGCATCCCTTTTCATAATCTGAATTATGAGAACTTGGCAAATTGAAATGGAAATGTTATAGCAAAAGACTGGTTTAGTCTTTATGTGAGACATCATGAATCGTGTCCCATATGCTTCGGATATAGGACCGATTACATGTGCTATATTCATCCTTTCTAAAATTTTCCAAATGCCTGGGGCGTTAAGAATGGAAAAGGTTTAGAACTGGATATGACTAAAAAGGATTAAACAATTGTCGAGGACAATCTAAGGTTTACCAAAGATTGGTTTCTCAAGGACAATTGGAAGTATAGTGATAATTCTGGAAGGACCATATTGACATAATCTGTAAGGAGGCAACTCTTGTTCAGAAGTGATAGTCGAAATGGAATCTGGAAATGTTTCAAAGTTAGAATTTTCAATCTGTGTAAGATTAAGGAAACTTAATGCAAGAAGGATGGTTCCAAGGACTTGATCTCCTTTGGAATGCTCTGTAATGATTGTTGTTAAGTCTTTCTGACTTTGTGCATAATCATTACAAGAGGATCGATGCATATAAGTTTAGAATCTAACAGATTTCAGTAAATGACATGAATTTGGAATTCTTGCATTTGCAGTAAGGATTTGGGAGTGTGAAAAGAGAATCATTGAAGTTATGCTCAATTGATCTAGTTCACAAAATAAAGATCATAGACAAACATATTATGCATACTTGGTGTATGGCATGACTATTGTTTAGAAAACATAGTGTGCATGCTTGGAGCATGGGACAACTATTGCTTTAAATTCAAGAATAATGTTGATAGCTGAAACAATATACAATGAATAATGTGTAATCATATGGTGATAAATAAAAGGAGTTTTATTTATATTCATAAGTTCTGAGACCATATTGGATTCAAATTATTATTGTGTTTCACTTTGCATGTTTTGACTTCCCGAATAAACTAGGTTATTCTTCCGGAATGACTAAGTTATTCAAACCATCCACAGTCGGTCATATGTTGGAAGTAGATATGAATTAAGACTGTCATGGGTTGGCTTGTAGAGGTCTAAGTTGTTGGACAAAGGGCTACAACACTCATGAGTGCTCATAAGTTCTGAGTATTGGATTCAACCCGCGCTCATTGGAATCACTTCATGGATTTTATCACGAGTGATCATGAGACAATAATATCTTATATTCTTCAAACCTAGAGATATGAGTTGTTACTATGAGTTGGTTGTACATTGATTGCACGAAACCGCATTTGGTAACTCGGTGCTATAAAACGTGTCTTTGTGTATGATTCAACAAGTAGTAGAACAAGCCATATGAGTCGAAGTTTATCCATTCCTTTTACCTTCGGGATGAAAGCGATATCTGTGGGCCCCTCGATGATTTGATGATGACAAATGGAAGTGCTCGGCCGGGCCAGGACTGATTTGATTTGTTCAATTAGTCAGTCGTCATAAATCGGAAATCGGGAAACAACTAATGGACAGAGAGAATGATTATAAGCCATGTCTCAGTCCATATGATATCTAGAATGGAGGAATATATGATCCCTTATCTAATGGACAAGTCAGTGACCAGATCAAAGTTCATCTACAAGGTCAGAGTTCGACAGAAGCTTTTGAGAGCTACGATTGCTAGTTGGTTCCTGAAGTCATACGCAATAATAGTTTTAGACTTATCCAAGTGGGAGACTGTTGGATTAATGTCTAAGTCCATAACTATAATTGGTAAGACTTGACCCGACCCGGCATGGTCCATTTGGGTTGCATGGCATCATGCACTTGGATAGACTATAATGAGAGAAATAAGACACTTACGGTTATTAATATATTATAAGTTCTAGTATATTAATAATAAGAATAATAAGATTATTTAATTAGTATTGATCAAGAATTAATCTAGGATTAATTAAGTGATCAAAAGAAGACTAATTAAATATATGGGTTGATTGTGTAAATCATCCATACTTATATAGTGGGCTAATGCTCCATGGATTATCTAGTTGGGCCAAAACCCATATGATGCTCCATGGTGTATTTGAACCCATGGATCCAAGGAAATGGAAAGTCATGACAATTAGGGTTTACCCTAATTGTAACACTATATAAAGATATTATTCTTCCCAAAAATCGGTCACTAGATTATTCTAGAGAGGGCTAACCGATTTCATGAAGTGTTCTAATTTCTCTCTAAGTTATTCCAAGTGCTTATGGTGTTGTGTGAACCATTTGAGGTGTCACACTTGGGGCACTAGGCACTCAAGCTTCATGAAGACAAGCACTATCAAAGAGGTATGTATTCTATCTTGTTATATTGATAATATTGTATGCTAGATTAGGATAATACCTTGGATGTTCATATTTGCATGTATAATAGAGAAAACATAGATCCAAGGTATTTAGGGTTGCATGTACACTTAGGAGTGTTAGAATGCTCAAAACCCAACAATTGTAAGCCCGAGAGCTTAGTGAGTTACCCCCAAAATACCGATACACATACAGTCCACATAACCCTATCACACCTTAACATATCATAACAAACTGAGCATAACAGCACATAACGGGTCCACAACTTTACATACTGGAATACCCCTGGGCCCACAGTGTGAGTCTGGAATGTCTACCGGGCCCTCAGCTCACATCTGGATTGCCACCGAGCCCTCAGTACGAGTCTGGAATGCCTACCGGGACCTCAGCTCGTATCTGGAATGCCCCTAAGTCCTCAGTATGAGTCTGGAATGCCTACCGGGCCCTCAGCTCACATCTGGAATACTCTAGGGTTTGTTGGCTACCGCACGGAGCAGTACGACCTCAACCCATCCCACATAACATATCACATGTAACATATAATGCACATACAGGAAATCAATCAGTATCACAGGTAGTCCTACAGTCCTACCCTCAAGCGTATCAAACTAGCATGCATAACTAACTCCGACTCAACATAATACAACTACTAGGATATCATATCCAATGGGCCAGCCTTGGTGCCTTAGACCCCTTAGTATAGTGAGGATAACTCACCTCGCAATTGTCGTCGGAAATAAGAAAGCTCAACTCCCTGGTCCAACACGAACTCCACCCCTAAAAGTACCACACAACCTTTTTCATAAATCTCCCAATCCCAGAAACCCACAGAATTCAATTGGTTAACCCTTGGTCCAAGTCAAAGTCCACAGTCAGAGTCAGCAGTCTATGTTGACTCGACTCGCCGAGTGCAGGTCACCGACTCGCCGAGTTCTTACTAAATTCGAGAAGTCGTGAAATCCTTGATTTGCTCGTTGAGGTCCCCTTTTAACTCTTCGAGTTCATATGCGGCCAAGATTTGGAAGAAGCCCTAGCCAACTCGCCGAGTTCAAGGCAATCTTCAATGAACTCGACGAGTTGTTCATCCAACTCGCTGAGTTCATGGCTTCTTAATCCATGCAGATGCTTTTTAAGCCATGGCAAGGCCCCAGATTACAGATCCAAGCTCCTAAGGCATGTTTATCAAGTAAAGTTGCAATCTTTACGTACATGCAAAGCTCTAAAGGCCCGAAATGATCAACCTAAACTCTTTAATGGAGTTTTACACCTTGGGAGAGTTTCATCCTTGTACAATCTGGGAACTTTATGGATCTAGATGTCAAGGGAAGTCCAGATCTGAAGTTACAACTTCAGATCTTAGCTTAAACATGGAGAGCCCTTCATAACACCCATCCAAGGGAGGTTCAAAGTGAAAAGAGCTTAAGGAACAGCCTAATACCTTCCAGAGAGTGATGTCTGATGCAATCCCTTAGCTTCCCACGAGTTCCTGGCCTTGCTTTTCCTTGCTTCTTCAAGTGCTTCCTTCCAAGGTTACTCCTTCAAGCTTGGACACACCAAAGAACACACACACACACGTTTTATGGTTTGAGAGGGACAAGAAGCATAAGGGGAGGCTGGTGGAGGCCAATGATCCTTAAATAGGGTGTAAAACCCCCATAATTTAGGGTTTCATCTGCCAGCTCCTACTCGCCGAGTCCCTTAGTGGACTCGCCGAGTAGGTCACTAAACACGCGTTCCATTCCCACTGCTTCTCGGCGAGTAGGGCAGCCAACTCGCCCAATAGGACATAAGACCAATTATTCTTTAATTAAATTCATACCTGGAATCGGGACGTTATAGGGTTATTTCGCATACAACCCATAGAAACTAACTCATCCTTCTCAAAAGGTCCAAAAGACCCAAAAACTCAACATACAAGAGATCTAAACTATAGTTCATCAAGTAAAGAACTTTTTACCTCAGAAAGCTGCCAAAGGTGAGTGTGTTCCTGGATCTTCTTCTCTTTCCCCGTGCTTTTTAGCACCAAGCTCTTGCAACTTCCTTCAATGGCACCAAAATACACTAAAAAGCTCAAGAAAGGGGCTCTCTAACGATTTAGGGTTTCCAGAGAACATGGAGGCTGATAAGGGAGGCCCAAAGGGGGTTTAAGTTGTTTAAATATGGTGAAAAACCCCCAAAAATAGGGTTTCCCTCTGGCAGACCTACTAGTCGAGTCCATGCTTGGACTCGCCGAGTAAACCCTTTAAACCCCTCGTCCTTTTTGCCATCTACTCAACGAGTTAGGGCTACCAACTCGTCGAGTAGCTCAACTAATTTCTTAAATAATTTAAATGATTATGTACCAGGAACGGGGCGTTACATTAATAAATTAATTAGAAATCAAAATAAATAATTTATTAATATGTTTTGAGAAAAATATATTAATTCGAAATTATATTGTTTAATTATAAGTTTATCAGAAATTAATTGGAATTAATTTTAGGATTAATTGGAATAATTAAAAGTGGAAGGACTAAAGATGACAATGTTTAAAAGATTGATCATTGACCAATTCTAGAACCTCCCAAGAGGGGTGGATGAATTCTCTAAAGTTTTTCTTGGGCTCTAAGGAAACTTGGGGGGGGGGGGGGGGGGGCGAAGAAAAGGGATAAGGCTTATCCAAGGAAACCTGCCTTATCCAAGCCCCTTTTAGCCACTTATATAAAGGGTACTTATGCCTCATATTTTTGGCACTCTTCCTAAGAAACCCTAGATCCAAAAATCATATCCCCTCCCCTCTCTCTCTAACAACTTCTAGTATTTGGGTGTGAGCCATCAGTGGCACAAGATTTCTGATGCTAGCTTTCTGAAGATCTACAAAGAAGGAATTCAAGTTTATTTATAGTAATAAACTAAAAGGTATGTTGTCAATAACCCTTCTCCAATTCCAAAATAGCAATATACTTTAGGTTTCTTAAATTTAAATTGTTGTTTGCATATCATAGTGAGAACATATATCCTTGAGGGTATATATGAATTTAGGGTTTTGTGTTTTCCGCCAAAAATATGATTTTGTTATCTATAAAACCCATCGGTTGCAACAATAAAAGCTTCAGTGACAACAATGTAATGCTCATCAAACATCTCTATCATCATGATCTTGATAGACCTAAATACCCCCGGGATAGCCTCCCTAACTGTTGTGGCCACCTTTGCAACATTGATCCTACGGATCTCATCATCCCTAATACCCTACCTCTCCAGGCTGCTGGAGCCTGAACCTTGGGTGAACACCATACTGAAACACACAATGGAAAAAGGATCAAAACCAGACTATAAGTACATACGAACACATAACCTGATCAACTACTCAGTCACATGGGATTCCTTCTTAATCGCATATGGATCCTTTGCTTTCTGTAGTTAGGGCCCATACCTATTCGTAGTTGATTTGGAACTCCTCTCAAGGTACCGAATAACAAAACACCATGCTCTCACAAAAGAAGCACACATACACGTAGGTGCTCGAAGTACCACATCTAATCATCTAGATACTCATCCTAGGTCCCTCTTCAGCTACAACTCCGTCCTGCGAGAAGTCTCTACTAACCTCACCAATGGCTCCATACAAACTAATTTTACATAACTCAAACTCCATAGACATTCGAATAAAAGATTCCACCTCAAAATCACAACCAAACAAGGAACATGAAGTAAGGTTAAAACAGACATTATAAGGCTATAAAATCCTAATTATATACAATCATGCAGTACACACAAATCAATTAGCAATCTTAGTTTCAACCCTAGCAAAACATTCACAAAAATCTCTTAGGCTATAAGGCATCACATAATCAGGCAACCCTATCCTACAAGTCATGAAGGATCCTTAGTTTATCAACTATCATGCACTTTTACCGGCTTTAATAATAATTCTAATACAACATACAATACAAATATGAATATTTTGGGAGATCACTTATTCGGGCTTGGACTGATTGTACACTTTGCTTCCTTTGTTCTTCTCTAAATCTCTCTTACTTAGTAAAAGGTTTTTATAACCTCTCAGATCCTTAGTTCGAGTCTGGAATCCCATGAATGTTCATCAAAATTCCTCAAACCAGGGCTCTGATATCGACTTGTAATATACTTATTTTTACCATGATTTTTATTTTTATTTTTAAATAGAGAAAACATCCAATATTATAAAAACAGAGTCATAAAAATCTCATGTGACTCAAATACAGTCATCCCAAATTAGAGTATCAAATTCGGAAAGTCATAAATCTGTAAGCCAGTATGTACAATCAACCCTTCGCCTTCCCGCAATCATCCAAAGTACAGAAGAACATTTAATCCACAATTGAAAGCACAAGGCTTAGTAAGTTCCCAACATAGTACATACAACTTAGTAAAGTAAAAAACTATTATCAACAAACAACATATTTCAGGGGTTATCAGCAACCCTATGGTCTATCAGTAGTCTCGTGGACTTACAACTATCCAAGAGATATCAGCAACACACTTACACAAACACATTTAGTCCATAATTGTAAGCACGAAGCTTAGTGAGTTCCCAACATACTACATACAACTAAGCAAAGTAAAAAACTATCGGTAATCAACAACCCTGTGGATTAACAACACGTTTCAGGGGTTATCAGCAACCCTGGGGACTATCAGTAGTCTTGTGGACTTACAATTGTCCAAGAGATATCAACAACACACTTACACAAAAACATCGACAAGTAAGACCCAATTGGTCAGCATGCATAGACTACTACACAAGTGATATAGTGAGAAGACTCACCTCATAGATAGCAACTAAATCAAGACAACTCTCACACAGTGAAGACTGGTACTAGGAAACACCTAGCAACAATAAAAGTACTTACTTAGGTTATACCCTAAATCCTCTAAATTGAAAAAAAGTCAAATATAGCCAAAAAAACCAATGGTAAAAGTCAACTTGAGAGGCTTCCACATCATGGCCACCCATAAGCCACGTGGTAGGCACTCTGAGACCAAAACAGTTAGCCATCAGTCAAATCCCACGCCGTGACCACCATTGGCCACGCCGTGGCATCGTCCAAAGAGAAAGGTCGCGGAAACACCAGTCGCCATGTCGTGGCAACTGGTAGACACACCATGCACACTAGGCATCCACAACTTAATAGCTTAATTTGTTATACCTCAATCCCAACAACTTTATCACTCAGATCTAAACCCCTACAAGGTCTTGATGGATAAAGTTTCCAACTTTATCCATTATGACATGCTATTTAGTTAAGATCTTCGATTCCAAGTTCTTAATGACAACACCAAGGCATGGGTTCCCTCAATAACCCATGCAAGCCAAGTTTCCAACAAACCCCAATGTTGAGAAGCTTTCAAAATTCTCAAAGGTTCTGGAGTTCGCTCACACTCCAAGAACAAGAGGATTTGGGGCTAAAAACTCATAAAATGACCTAGAACTAGATCTAGAGAACTAAAGTCAAGGTAGAGACATTATACCTCCAATGATGCAAAAATGAGATGTAGATGACAAATATAAGTTGCAACCACACTCACAAGGGGGTAGAGTTTTGGATGGGGTTCATTTTTAGAGGGTGGAGACTTCCATGCCGTGGCCACATAATGACATGTCGTGGCCAAGCGCGAATGCGCGTTCTTCATTAACTGAGTGTCAACACATTGGCCGTGGCCACATAATGACATGTCGTGGCCAAGCGCGAATGCGCGTTCTTCATTAACTGAGTGTCAACACTCCAATGTCACGTTGTGGCTAGGACAAATTAAAACATAAAAATAACTTAAGACTTGAAAATTAATACATGGGACACGGATGTTACATGAAGATAGTCCCTAGGGTTACTGATAACCACTGAAACGTGTTGTTAAACCACAGAGTGTGTTGTTATCTCATTGGGATCGTTGATAATCCCCAGGGTTGTTGATAACCCATAGGTGTTTATTATGTTATCAACAACAAGGTTGTTGATAACCCATAGTTGTTTATTATGTTGTGTTGTATGTGATATTTTGGGAAACTCACTAAGCTTCGTGCTTACAGTTATGGATTAAATGTATTTTAGGTACTTCTGATGATCGCAGGAATGCGAAGGCTTGATTGTACACTCTGGCTTGCAGATTTTTATAATTTTCACATTTTGATACTCTGATTTGGGATAATTTTATTTGATATACCTCAGATTTTATCGAATTGGTTTTTATAATAATTGAGGTTTTTCTATACTAAAAATAAAAATTAGGATGTTACAAGTTGGTATAAGAGCCTTGGTTTAAGGGATTTGGATGAACATTTGTGGGATTCCATACTCAAACCAAGGATATGAGAGTTTTATAAAAACCTTTTTACAAAAAGAATGCATTTCAAAGAAAAGAATGGAGGAAGTGATGCGTATAGTCAGCTGGAGCTCGAGGAAGTAATCTCCTAAAATATTTATATATGTATTGTATTATGTATTAGAGTTGCTGTTATTTGAGTTGATAGAAATGCATGATAGTTGATATGCTAAGGATCCCTTAGGAATTGCAGGATATGGTTGCCTGATTTTGTGATGCCTTATAGCCTAAGAGATTACTTATGAATGTTTTGCTTGGGTTGAAACTAAGATTGTTAATTGCTTTGTGTATACTATATGATTGTACATATTTAGGATTTTATAACCTTAGCATTTATAGTTTAACCTTACTTCCTATTCCTTTTCTGTTTTATGGATTTGTGGTGGAACCATTTATTTGAATGTTTATCGAGTCTGGGTTATGTACAATTGGTATATGCGGAGCCATTGGCGAGATTAATAGAGACTTCTTGTAACGTGAATATGTGGATAAGGAAGAACCTATAAGGAGTACCTAGGGGTTTAGATGCAGCTCCTTTGAGCACATGGGTGTACGTATGTTTCTTCATTGAGAGCGGAGTGTTTTTATGACTTGGAACCGTGAGAGGAAATCTAAGTCAACTACGGATAGGTGTGGAAGGAAGTATGAGTTTGTAATACTAAAAGCACAGGATATGTGACATCCCCAATTTCACGGTCAGAAAAAGACTGATTTGTTTATGATTTGTTTTATAAAATCAGAGTAATCCTTTGATTAAAAGAGTTGCAGAATTTGTTCCCAAAATAAAATATGATAAAATAAATTTTATCAAAGAATTTCTTAAAGAAATATATTTTCATTAAATAGCAAAAATCTCGAGATGTCATGTTCCGATACAGACCAAAAGCATAAACAATATAAAATAGACCTTACAACAGTTATTTATAACTAATGATCTATAATCCAAAATCTCTCGTCAAGTCCACCAACTTATACCCTTGTGTCATTACCTGTAATGCAAAGAAAACTGAGTGGGTCAGGCTTGGGAGCCTGGTGAGCATATAGGGTTTTCAACCCACAATAATATAATTATTATATTTAATCATCAAACAATCAACCCAATTACCCATCTCCATTATCTTCATTTAATCTCCCCTAAAGATATTATCCTAAGGGTCATCTCCTATATCATATTTACCTCTCATCTCCTTACATCTTCTTTCCTTATATGTTTGTTCCTAAGAACTTTTCCTAAGGATCATTGCCTACATCGCATAGATAATACTAATTCAGGGATCACTCCTTCAATATGTGTCTAGTAAGGGTAAGGGTATCATCGCATGATTACGCAGCCACAACATCGCCTGGACTCGTAAATCGTAATAAGGGTTAGACTATCATCACATGAATATGCAGCACATCGTCTGGACTTGTAATTCATAATAAGGGTTAGAATATCATCGCATGAACACGCAACCACAACATCGCCTAGACTCGTAATTCATTACCTATCTATCATCACCTAATTATCATTACCATCATATCCTCACCTATCTCTTATCACATTATTTAATCACGCACCAACTATTTCATTTACCCATGTTCTACCCAACATATTTGTAGATATAAATTACATATATAGTTTAAAACATATACAAACCTATATAAAACATTCATCCAACATCCATCTCAAATAAACAAACAATATATAAACACATAACACATATTTCATAGCAAATACTTCATATATATGTGTTAGAAGAAAGTAACTACACACTCACACCAAACATATACTTAATACATTCAAATAATACTTGTATTAAAATCGTGTTTATGAAATTGACTATACAATCACTTGATCAGAAGATGATCGGACAACACTACGGCTCTAAGAGTAGTACTTCTTTGGTGAAACTAGAAGATCTTCACACACCGGGCTTCTCGCAGACAGAGCTTCGGCTCGGAAACTCTTTTCTTCTCAGGATCTTCGAGCTTCGGTACTTGCTTTGTGTCTCGGGACAATACCGGGGCTTTGGGGGTTAAAATAGGTCTTAGAGAGAGTATCGGGAGTGGGAGAGAAGAGATTGAGCAACCAAACTCGGTTGCCCCTTGAATTCTATTTATAGGGCTGATTTTTTGGATTAACGTTGTGAATCTCAAATATTCACATCGTGAGTTCAGTCGTCACTACATACGTCATCGCAAGTTGCGTCTGTCAGGCTCTAGAAGTCATAAATACTGAGTTCACGTCGTGAACACTGTATTCACGTCGTGAACTCTAATAGTTTTGGGGTTTCGCTCCCCAAACTTCAGAAATTCATAACTTTCGCATACGAACTCCGTTTTTAGCGTTTTTTATATCGACGCGTAGGTAAAAACAAGATCTACAACTTTAATATAGACTTCGTCGGCTAATTTTGACTTTAATTGTAATATATTATTAATATATTATTTTTAGTTGGCTGGGTCAGGAAAACTCCGTTCGAAATTTATAACTCCTTCATCTGAACTTCGTTTTCGTCTGTCTTTTTGCGTTGGACTAATATTGATGAGATATTCAATTCGCATTTAGAAATTTTTGGCTAAATATCACTCGACCTCAATCTCGAGTTTCGAGTTGCATACTGCTAATGTTGAAACTTCGAAAAATCATAACTTCCTCATACGAAGTTAGATTTAGACGTTCTTTTTATGCATGCTCTCGGTTTAACGTATTCTAAGACTTTCATTTAGATTGCTAATGCCAAATATCGCTCTAATGTAAATTCACTATTTACGTCGCGTTGTGTCGTGCCGGTTCTGTCGCGAAACTTCGACATGTCATAACTTCTTCGTTATAACTCGGATTTCGGCATTCTTTATATGTACGTAATCCCTGTAAAATATACTAAAAATTAGTCAAAATTGCCCCTTTTAAATAATCTTCCATCAAAAAGTCATTTTTGATGCTTATCGTCTCTAAATTGAATAACCCGGATCTACGGGCGTTACAGGATACGTATGCGATTTAGAAAGAATCTAGGGGGTCTTGAGAAATTATTTGTAGTATGTATAGTGTATGTGTGAGCTTTAGCTTGGTTTTATCCTTTTCCTTGTGTATTTCTGTATGGTGTTTATCTCAGGTTCATGCTCTAACGGTTCAGAGAGGCAGAGTGCTAGTAATGCTGAGATTCGTAGGATCATTGCTGCATAGGTGGTCGCGACGGTCAGTGAGGTTATCCTGGAGGTATTTGGGTCTATCAAGATCATGATAATTGAGATGTTTGACGAGTGCTACACTGTCGTCATAGAGGTTGCTGTTGTCGCAACCACCACAACTGTTGTCTCCGCGAGACCATAAAGGGGTGATTCGATATAGTATCGGGAGTTTAACAACATGAAGTCCCCAAAGTTTGATGGGGTTAAGGACCTGGTTGCAGCCATGAGTTAGATCTCTGATTTTGAGGGATGCTTTTACACTTGCTCGTGTCCAGGTGATATGAAGGTTTGCTTTGCATTGAACCTACTTCGCTTGGGAGCAAAGGACTGGTGGAAGTTTGTGACTATTGGTTATTCACATGTGGAGCAGTGACATGGGATCGATTTTCTGTGATGTTTTGCGATGAGTATGTTCCTTTGGTGGAGCGGTAGCAGCTGACCCAAGAGCACTTATCTCTAAGACTGACGAAAAAGATGTCTATTGAGATCACCATGATGTTCTATGTGCAAGCCCTGTTATGCTCTGAGTATGTATACTATAAGCAGACACATATGACCCGTATTTGAGCATGCTCAATAGGGACATCAAAGAGTTCACGATGAACTCCTAGTACCGGACATTGGTTGAGCTGCAATCTATTACTAGGAGAATAGAGATAAAGTTGGAGATGTAGGTGAGATATTCAAAGGTGGATATGTAGAGGAGAGATATGAGACCAGTCCATTTTTAGCCGATGGCTAAGTGGGCCAGACATGTTGATCAGAGATCATGAGGTGAGAGGAACCGCACTTGCAACATGTGTGATAAGGGTCATGAGGGTCCCTATCGGGTTGGGAGGGTATGCTACTTTTGTGTCAAGGAAAGGCATTTTGCAAAGGATTTCTTGAAGGGTTTATGAGTCTGTTTCAACTGTAACCAGAAGGACCATGTCAAGGACGAGTGTACACTACTTTCATCGAGGCCATTTCAGACTCTTGCTCCTGCGACCCTGCGCATCACGAATGGTCGTAAAGGGAAGGTTTGCCCGAGGTTGAGCTTTTCAGTTAACTATAGAGGAGGCCATATTAGCACTGGATGTCATTGTTGGTATGTGTTTATTTACATTTACGTTGATTTATTTTATGTATATGCTTATGTTGTGCTCCTGGTACCTTCCTTTGGGGGGGGGATACAATTTTTCCCTTATAAGACTAAATCCCAAACAGTTGACCAAAAGTCAAACTGGTCAGAAAGTCAATGGTCAACCCTTAGTTGACCTACGCTCAACGTAACATACTGATCTACACTCAAAGTCAAGCTCCTGATGAAAAATAGGCAAATCCAAGGCTACACTCAACATAGCTCCGCTGATGTCCAAAATTTTCATTAAGCACTTAATACATAAAGTTAATATCTATAACTTTTAGATTTGATTCAAAAGGACATCTTAATGGATGAAGTCACTAAGCTTATCAATTTTCATGGCTAAAAGGAGCACAAACCCAAGCTCTAATCCATAAAGTCACATTTTGCTCAAGAACTAATACATGGACGAATGAGACTATCCAAGTTCTCATTTTTATGACTTCACAACCCCAAAAACATCAGAAAATGACTCTTAATGATCTGAAGTAGCCAATACTTACATAAACCAAGCTTACTGGAACAAAATGCATAGAATCTCAAGACCAAAAGTAGATCTAACATGAATAAGCATCAAGATACAAACTTTATACCTTGTGGAGATGGATGATGGGTTGCAAATATCGGATCTATATTGACTTGAGCTTCCAAGTGGTTCCACAATGCAACTCATCCTTCAAAAGTGCACACAAAGCACTATAAGAGCTCAAAACTCACAAATGGTGGACATGTTTTCAAGGTGGTTGGTGAGGAGAGCGGAGGCTAATTATGTGGAGGATCTCAACGAGTTAGAGCATATAAATAGGGTTCACAACCCTAGGTTTAGGGTTTTGATTCAGCGCACCTATGCTATGTGCAGCTTAACCTATGCTCAACATAGGCCATTAAACTCTCGCATTAGATCTCCCACCCACGCTCAGAGTAGGGGGCTATCCTAGGCTCAATGTAGGACATAATCTTCCAAAAAATGAATGATGTGTGTAAAACTCACTTAGTTTTAATCCTACTTTAATTATCAAATAACACATAAAAGGCAGTGAACCTATCAATTGTGGTATAGCTAAATAAGCATGGTATCGAACACAGGGAACGGCAAATTAAATTAAAAACTAATTCTATCTAAGTTAATTTAGCAAATAGGGGTTTTTTCTCTAGTTTTACAAGACTAGAAACTTACTAACTAAAACTAATGCAAGACTAGAAAAGAACAAATTAACTAGATTCAATAATGGGAAAGAAACTTCTGTTTAGTTCAACTCGGTTAACTTTATGGTTGATTTTAAGATAATAGTGCAATGGATTAATTCTTTCGTTGGTTACCGATTCAAGTGATTAAGTTTGTGTTCACTACCCTAATCCTTAGCAAATAAACTAATTCAAACAGTGGCCAATTGCTTAATTTAATTATATTTACTAGATTAATTATTCGGGTTAAGTTAGACTTGCAATAGCTAATTAATTCGTTATTCTTAATTAACCTCTTGTTCGATGGTCATCTTACAAGCTTGCACATGAGTTTACTCAATTTCCTTATTAATCCTAGTTTCATATTCATTAATCCTAGACATATGGTATAGTGGTCACATATCATATGAGGTTGATAATCAATAGATGTTCATGCTAATCAATTATCTTCCTATTAACAGAAAATTAATTATCATTCATACACAAGGTTCTTTAGCAAGCTAAAATAACAATTAATCACCAACTTGGAATTAATCCTACCAATTAATCAAACCATATTGTCAACTTTGTATCCCCAAACAGAAGTCTAAAGAAATTAGTTCATAACTAAGGTAAATAACAGCAAACAAATAAGTTCAAGTTTCTTAATCATGTTGACAAAACAAAAGAATTAAGTACAATGGTGAAATTATGCCTTAATTACTCCCGGAATTGGATTCTAGCCTCTTTGGTCGACTTCTAGGGTTCTTCTGGCTTCTAATTCGCAGCTAAGCACTTCTGAAACTTCCCAGAATTCTCTCTTCTCGCATTGTAGAGTTATCTTTATATATGCGTTCCGACTCGTCGAGTCATATGGTGACTCGCCGAGTCCCTCTCACAATAGTCGTAATCCGATAACTATCTTGACTTCCGAATGCTTATCTTTCTGAATCCGTGACCAGACTCGTCGAGTCAAGGGGCAACTCGACGAGTAGAAGCCTTTTATGGGTGTTTTCTTTCTTCTTTCCACTCTTGAGCTCCTAACCGCTTCTCTTGCTTCCTTTCGCTTCCGAGCTTCACCTTTGGACTGAAAAACATAATTTAACACTTTTAAGTACCTTTTGTCCATAATATGCAACAATTTAGCTAATATATGAATAAATACTACACTTAATACACACTAAATATGCACATATCAAAATACCCCACACTTGTCTTTTGCTTGCCCTCAAGCAAAACTGAATTTTAACACATTAGAATCACATATAACAACTCCAATCCAACCCAGCCATTATGCCAAGACCGCAACGCATGCATTTGTGTCTAAAATTCCTAAAAACCCCCCATACTTCAAATACTCACAATCCTCATAAACATTCGCCCACTCACCCCGAACTATGCTCATTTTATGCAACCCTCCGAATCCATCCTCAGAAAACCTCTTTACCCTCAAGGTATTTTTAATTGAGCAACCCAAGCATACATAATCTAGAATTACAACTTTTCGATACCACTATGGAGCTCTTTGGAATTCTTCACTTGCTTGATAATTTGATCTTTAATTTCTTTGAATTCACCACCTTTTTGTTTGATTTTTGGTATCTTCAACTTTTCGGATTTCTTCGAATTCTGATCTTCATATTTGATATTTAACTTTGATGCTCCAAAAATTCTTCAAATTTTCTTGTAATTCTCCCTTTTTTTTTACATGTATACCTCACTTTTTTTTCACTCAAATCCCTACATGCTTAAGCAGGGGCGCTCAATCTCAACCTTTATTAGCTAATGATAAAAATCTTCCTGGATACATTTCAGGTTTAGGCTGCTAAACATATTGCATCCCTCAGGCTGAGCAAGGTCGTGTTTTTGTCTCATGATTTCACTGAAATAAGGAAGCCACAAATGCACTAGAACGTATATAGGCTCAACTAAACATTTGGGTCTTCATACAATTATTAACACAATTCTAACATGGAATCCTAATTTTTTACCAAAATTTTCTAAATTAAATCCTAGGTAATATTTTTGTATGCAAATTTTTTAAAATTTGACTAATATGTAACCAACCCCCTACCCCACACTTATGTGATGCAATGCCCTCATTGCATATTATGCATAAAAACAGAAAAATAAAGAGGGAATTGGAACAAACTCACCTGGGATAGCAGTGGATAGGTTGATCACTCTCATTTAAGCTCCATCTTCAATAAACTTCATACATGGGAACATCCCATCCATGTCTCGTGTGGGTCGCTCTAAACATGCGGCTCAAAAAATGAATGACTCGTCATTCGGCAGTCAAATCAGCAGTCATTCGGCTCAAAAAATGAATGACTCGTCGAGTAGCAGCGCGCCGTCTAAAAATTTCTGGAAATACAAAGCGACTCGTCGAGTCAGCTTAGTGCACTCGACGAGTTGGCCACTGGATGAAAAATCTTGGTACGTGGCAACTGTTTTAGCCTCTCACAACTTCGTTAACCCTTCCTCACATGCGGACTCAATCGCTCATACCCCTAAGACCGGACTTGACACTTTGACGTTAAAAACTCGCTTCCTTGACTCGCTCTCACACGCAAAAACATCCATGCTTTACATCTCTATACCATCCTAAGCAAGCAATCAAAATGCAATCCTGAAAATAACTAAAGCAAACAACTATTAAACATAATAATATCTCAAAGCATACACACCAAAAACAAAACAAAATAAAAATTGAAATTGTTTGATTAAAAACACAAAAACACTATTAATAAAAAAATAAAGAGTAAAAGAAAGCAAACTCTAACGACGGGTTGCCTCCCGCCAAGCGCTTCTTTTTGAGGAGTCATTAGCTAGACTCCTTCCCATTTACGTTTTGTCATCTTCAAGCATCGGGAATGTACGCCTCACTTTTTGTGGTTTATACTTAGTCTTGTAGGCGTGAATCTTTTTCTTGTAAGCCCTTTTTAATTCGTCTCTTCTCTTTTTCTCTGTATCATCCTCAGCTGTTTGGGCCTCTCTTTTCCTCTTCTTCTTTTTCAACCCATGCTTTTTCACCAACTTTTGAACCTCCTTTTCTTTAAATTTGATAACTTCATATTTCATAGCGGTCCGTGCTCTAGGTTTAGTAGTGAATTGGTGATCAGCTTCCGCTCTGCTTCCATTTATGTCCTTATCCTCTTTTGTGCTCGACTCTTCTCCAAATGGCATCGTATCAAGGCATGCCACATCGGCGTGTTGGACCTCCATTCCTTTTACTTCTTCTTCCGATTGTTCTTCCAAAGAATCAATAACAGTAACTGAATCCAGGGTATGTGAAGAACTATCAACAAATAAATCAGCTTTGGTCAAGTTTTTATCCAAATCGACTGGACTCGTCGAGTCCATTATGGTGACTCGGCGAGTCTGATCGAATTCCATCAATTCTGGAGTGTTGTCTGAGTTGGCTCCTTCCAGTAGCTTTTCTAGCTCCTCCAAGTCTTTGTTAGCATCTTCAACTTCTTCTGAGTGTAGTGTGAACTTACTTGGGTCTTCTTTTAGTAAAATTTCAAGCTCTTTTTGTAATACCTCATCATCCAATTGGATAAATGAGATTTCTTCTCTCTTTTCTTCTTCTTGCTTGACCTCTGGATTAGCTTTAAACATCACCGACTCATCACCCACTCTTAATGTCAAAGTAGACTCACATATGTCAATTAGGGCACATGCGGTGTTTAAGAATGTTCTTCCCAAAACAATTGGTATTTCGGGGTCTTCTTTCATCTCCACCACCACGAAGTCTACTGGGAAAATAAACTTGTCCACCTTGATAAGGAGATTTTCACATATGCCTTGTGGATGAATTATTGTTTTATTTGCCAAATGGATTCTCATATTTACCGGCTTTGGTGCTGGTAAATTCAGCTTTTTAAAGAATGAATAGGGCATCAAATTAATGCTTGCCCCTGAATCAGTCAATGCTTGTGTAGAAACTTCATTACCAAATTGGCACGGAATTACTATGTTACCCGGATCACCCTTTTTCTCAGGCAGCTCACTCATCAATATCTCCGCGACTTCAGCAAGATCTTTCCTAGCAGCAAACAGGCCTTTAAGCAAGTTAAAGTATTTAGGAGTTTGGAGCATTGTGTCCACAAATGGCATATTGACTTGTAAAGCTTTAACATGCTCCATGAAGGTTCTATAGGCTTGAACTTTTTCTGAAGGCATGGCTCTGGATGGGTATGGAAAAGGAGGATTGTATGGCTTCAGAAAACTGACATTTTCTTCATTCCCAACTGGACTCGTCGAGTCCATTTTGGTGACTCGGCGAGTTGGATCGAGTTTTTCTTGTTCTGGTTTTTCTTCCTTTTCTGCCTTCTTCTTGGAAACTCTTAGTGTTTCTGCCAATTCTTCTTCACCGCTGGAGGTTATTACGATCACGTTCTCATTTCTTGGATTGGGTTGGGTGTCGCTCGGAAGTTGGCCCGGTCTTCGTTCGTTTACCTGATGTGCAAGTTGGCCCAGCTGTTTCTCTATGTTGAGAATAGAAGCTTGCTGATTCCTCAACATGTTTCTGGTTTCTTGCATTGCCACATCATGATCATTATGTCTTTTCTCGGACGCGGTGATGAATTTTGTAAGTATTTCTTCTAAATTCGTCTTCTTGTCCGTCACCGGTTCTTCCTTTTGATAATATCCCCTCTCCCTCTGTTTATATTTCTCTTCCTTAGCCTTTTTGTACTCTTCGTATGGGAGCCATTCCTTCTTCGGTTTCCTCCAATCTTCATCGTATCTATCGCCGCTGGAGTAGAATACTTGGGCCTTTTTATTTCCATTCTCGTCTCGATCACATTCCTTGGTAAGATGGGGACCGCCACAATTTTCACATCCAACTCTAATAGCATGGATCGTTTGATCTATTTTTGTCATTCTTCGGTCTAGGCTATCGAGTTTAGCTATCACCGCCGCCATACCATCGTTTACCGAATTTACTACTCCTCGACTCACTTCATTCCTCGGGTTGTGGTATTCTCTAGAGTGCCTGGAGAATTCTTCAATTAACTCCTTTATTTCCGGAGGTGGCTTTCGGGTGAGTGGGCCTTGTGAATCGAGTAGTTGCCTCGTGGTGACATTTACTCCATCATAAAAGATAGAGACCTCTTGTTGGCTATTGAGATCGTGGTGGGGGCAATTTCGAAGTAGGCTCTTGTATCTTTCCCAAGCTTCATAAAGGGATTCACCGGGTTGTTGCTCGAAGTTGGCAATGGCTTTCTTTAGCTTGGCTATCTTGGAAGGTGGGCAGAAGTGATCTATGAACTCTTATTTCATTTTGGCCCATGTGGTAACTGATCCGGGAGGGAGTGACTTCAACCAATCCTTTGCAGCTCCTTTAAATGTGACAGGAAGCATGCGTAGTAGCTGGATCTCGCGGGGCACATTAGGTACATTGAAGTAATCCGCCACGTCATTTACTTCATCTAAGTGCTTATAGGCGTCTTCATGATCTCTCCCGTGAAATGGTATCTCCTTGAGTTGAGCGAGAATATGGCCCTTTAGTTCAAACGTAGCGGTAGCGGGGATTGCGGGTTGCACAAGTCCCGGGCCGGTGTCATCACGCATCCTTTTCTTCCACTCCCCCATGGGGATTTCGTCAATATTAGCCATAGCGGTGGCTAAGTCGTCTTCAAACTCGGATGTGTGCTCGCTTTCTTCTTAGGTCTCGTAGTCGGTGTCTTTTGGGATCGGATCTTCGGTTGTCAACGATGCACTGGATGCTCCTGCTTTGCTGCTCCTTTTCTTGCTAAAAACGGATTTGATGTTTTTGAGTGGTGAGTTCTTTGAAGAAGCGGTTTCTCCAACGGTTTTGCCCTTGTTTCTTCTTAATGCGGTTTCCGGATCTTCAAGAGGGGGAACTAGAGGCGTAGCAGATCCTCGGGTCATGAACCAACTGCAAACAAAAACAAAACAAAACGCGTAAAAAAGAACAAAAAATTAAATCTGATTCAGCGTCAGACTCGCCGAGTCGGGGCGAATGCACTCGGCGAGTTCAAGTTAAAATCAACGATTAAATTTTTTTTTTTTCAACTAAAACTTAAACAAAAAATGAAACAGAAATTAACTTTGTGTAAGATGAATCTTACACAAAGGATCGATTGAATTAGAATTTTAATGCTAATTTTAGAACCGTTCCCCGGCAACGGCGCCAAAAACTTGATGTGTGTAAAACTCACTTAGTTTTAATCCTACTTTAATTATCAAATAACACACAAAAGGCAGTGAACCTATCAATTGTGGTATAGCTAAATAAGCAGGGTATCGAACACAGGGAACGACAAATTAAATTAAAAACTAATTCTATCTAAGTTAATTTAGCAAATAGGGGTTTTTTCTCTAGTTTTACAAGACTAGAAACTTACTAACTAAAACTAATGCAAGACTAGAAAAGAACAAATTAACTAGATTCAATAATGGGAAAGAAACTTCTGTTTAGTTCAACTCGGTTAACTTTATGATTGATTTTAAGATAATAGTGCAATGGATTAATTCTTTCGTTGGTTACCGATTCAAGTGATTAAGTTTGTGTTCACTACCCTAATCCTTAGCAAATAAACTAATTCAAACAGTGGCCAATTGCTTAATTTAATTATATTTACTAGATTAATTATTCGGGTTAAGTTAGACTTGCAATAGCTAATTAATTCGTTATTCTTAATTAACCTCTTGTTCGATGGTCATCTTACAAGCTTGCACATGAGTTTACTCAATTTCCTTATTAATCCTAGTTTCATATTCATTAATCCTAGACATATGGTATAGTGGTCACATATCATATGAGGTTGATAATCAATAGATGTTCATGCTAATCAATTATCTTCCTATTAACAGAAAATTAATTATCATTCATACACAAGGTTCTTTAGCAAGCTAAAATAACAATTAATCACCAACTTGGAATTAATCCTACCAATTAATCAAACCATATTGTCAACTTTGTATCCCCAAACAGAAGTCTAAAGAAATTAGTTCATAACTAAGGTAAATAACAGCAAACAAATAAGTTCAAGTTGCTTAATCATGTTGACAAAACAAAAGAATTAAGTAGAATGGTGAAATTATGCCTTAATTACTCCCGGAATTGGATTCTAGCCTCTTTGGTCGACTTCTAGGGATCTTATGGCTTCTAATTCGCAGCTAAGCACTTCTGAAACTTCCCAGAATTCTCTCTTCTCGCATTGTAGAGTTATCTTTATATATGCGTTCCGACTCGTCGAGTCATATGGTGACTCGCCGAGTCCCTCTCACAATAGTCGTAATCCGATAACTATCTTGACTTCCGAATGCTTATCTTTCTGAATCCGCGACCAGACTCGTCGAGTCAAGGGGCAACTCGACGTGCCTTTTATGGGTGTTTTCTTTCTTCTTTCCACTCTTGAGCTCCTAACCGCTTCTCTTGCTTCCTTTCACTTCCGAGCTTCACCTTTGGACTGAAAAACATAATTTAACACTTTTAAGTACCTTTTGTCCATAATATGCAACAATTTAGCTAATATATGAATAAATACTACACTTAATACACACTAAATATGCACATATCAATGAACAACTTAAATACTATAAAACTTCAATGAGCAATACCTAAAGATACATGTGTTACAATATATAAACGAACACGAACACATAAATGAACGAACAAACTTCAAAGAGCAATACCTAAAGATACGGGTGTTACAAGTCTTGTTTATGTCCATTCATTTAAGTTAGCCGAACAAATGAACGAACACGAACAGATAAACAAGCAAGTTTACTTGTTCATGTTAATTCATTTAACAAGTTACGTTGTTCATGTTTGTTCGTTTATGTTCATGAACATGATAAACGAACGAAGATAAACAAACATAATTGAACAAATATAAATATAATTGTACATATAATATAATAATATACTCAAACACAATTAAACATATATGAAAATAAATGAACAAACATAAACAAACATAAATGAATAACATAAACGAACATAATTGAACAAACGAGAATTGTTCATGTTTGTTCATTTAACTAAATGAACAAAAATTTGTGGTTATTTTTGTTCATTTATTAAATAAATGAACATAAACGAACTTCCCGCCGAACGGTTCACGATTAATTCGATGAACCTTCGATTTGTGTACAACCCTAGATGTTGCAAGAAAGATTGCATTGAGACTATACATGGGAAAATTACATACAAGAGAATCATGTAAAGCTCCATTGAACAATCCACTTGTAGCCTTATGAGGTCATCATAAAGATCGGAAGGTATTCCTTGATCACATCAACATTGTAAGAAAATTATGAGAAAAAGTCTATTGGAGGTTATGAACTACTTCCAACACTCCAATCATGGCTTTAGGTCATTGTCCAATTCAAATGCCTGCCTATCCTTTCTAGTTATCTAGAAAGGTCCAATACATCAATAAATAACCAAAGACTTTAAATGAACTCATCATCATCTCAAATGTTCTCAAGAAACAAAGTTCATTATTAATAAATTATTAATTAAGAGATATTTTTTTTAGTTATATAAAATTATAATCGTTATCTAAATAAATACATGAAATTATATCATCTTATAATCTTTATTAATTTTATTTTAATTTTAGAGTAAATTACACGAATGGTCCCTATGGTTTAGGGTAATTTACGTGTTTGGTCCCTAACTTATTTTTTTAACTCGGAAGATTCTTACTGTTTGTTTTTGTTACGCGCTTGGTCCCTGTTTTACCTAAAAATCTATTTTGCCATTGATTTTTTGATTTTAGAGTAAATTACACAAATGGTCCCTATGGTTTAGGGTAATTTGCACGTTTGGTCCCTAACTTATTTTTTTAACTCGGAAGGTCCCTATTGTTTGTTTTTGTTACACGCTTGGTCCATGTCTTACCTAAAAAGACTATTTTGCCCCTGATTTTTTAATTTATTTAAATAAACACACTCTCAACCCTACTCTCCTCACCTTACCCTACCTATCCCATCATTTTTCCATATTCAAGTAATAGTCTTTTTAGGTAAGACAGGGACCAAGCGCGTAACAAAAACAAATAGAAGGGACCAAACGCGTAACAAAAACAAACAGTAGAGACATTCCGAGTTAAAAAAGTAAATTAGGGACCAAACATGCAAATTACCACAAACCATTCGTGTAATTTACTCTTAATTTTATTAAATAAACACACCTGCAACCCCACCTCCTCACTTTACCTTACCTACCCTAACATTTTTTCCTATTTAAATAATAATGTTTTTAGGTAAGACATAAATTAAACGCGTAACAAAAACAAACAGTAGGATCCAAACATGTAACAAAAACAAATACCATAAATCTTCCGAGTTAAACAAATAAGTTAGGGACTAAGCTCGCGAAATACCCTAAACCATAGGCACCATTTGTGTAATTTACTCTAATTTTTATTGTAATGTTATTAGAGTAAAAAAATTTAAATTTGAAATTTGAAATAAAAAACCAATAAGTTGACAAATAACACCACATTAATTATTAGAATGAGATGTAATTATAATGAGAATGCTATTTATATTACCAAACGTTTTTTTTTTCTTTTTTTTTAATGTGTATATTATGTTTGATCATTTAAATTTCAAAGTCAATCCAGATTATCTTGAAGACAAGGACGTAATGTTTGTCGCCAGTTAAATTTTTTGAAAACTCCCTGTTATTTTCTTTCAAACTTTAATATTTACATGCATTCCTTATGTGTCTTAAAAATAATATTTAATTTGATCTATGTTTTCGCAAATATTAATAAGTCGATGCTTAAATTATTTATAGCAAAATAAAACTAAAGCAAACTTATAGTTTATATATGAGAACCAATTTTTATGATATATTAGTAGTAATTAATAATGTGAAAAAGCGAAACCTAATTCAAAAACTCAAAACTTGAAAACGTCCATTGCATGATCAAGGTGATAGATCAACCTGCAACACAATTTTTGGGCATTTGAAAATATTTCGCTATAACTTCCCGCGTTTGGTCTCGAATCTCGATCGATCAAGGAATTGCTCATTACCTTCCCGCTTTCACGATTGAATTTCAGCCACTTGTCTGCAACCGTTATCACATTGCAAAGCAACCAGCTCAATGTTCTCAGACAGGGATCGTGATTAAGTAGGTGAGCTCCTTCCTTTTCACATCGGTGGATTTGGATCGTTTGGAGCTGATTGGTCAGTTATTCTGAACTTCAACTCTGATAATCGTTTCATATCCCTGATGTCGTAATCCTGGTTCAGTTCGTAGCCGAATAACTTTGTTAGCACTGCGATCCAGAACCCTAAGTTGCTGAAGTTGGTCACCATGACTTCTAAATCCACAATTTATTTACCAAATTCATATCCAGGAACACAATTTCTTAGATGTAGCAATTTTATTCGTTAATCGTTTATATTGCTTTCCATTTGAATTTTTGTTGACAAGTAACCTGATACATATATATATTCTATCTTCAGTTCGAGATTCTAGCAACCTGTAGTTCCGAAAATTTTCCATAATTGATCCGAAGTAACGAAGCCGGGGATGGGAAGGCAGCTACATTTACTAGATGTAAGCATCTGTGGATACCTTTAATCACGTCATACCCTATCTTTTACATCTCATTATGTTGATCTAAACGTAGCTGTATTGCGTATAGATTCAGTTCATTACTTGACATCAATGGACGAGAATTTGTTTAATCATCTTTCTAATCACGCATTAAATGTTTTGAAGCTCCTCATCAACCACATTTACTAGGATTTTGTCCACTTTCTGCTTTTTTTTTTGCCATTATTTCCTTTGTGTCTACTGTGTTTCCCGCTCACTGAAAAACAAATTGTTTCCTACAATGATTTATATGTTTAGTGAAGTTCAGGAAAATATAGAGGCTTAATTGATCAAATTATCTATGTGCCAGGATCATATGAGTGGAAATTGGAGTTTGGGTAGCAAATACCATCCATGTAGCCAGTCAAGGAAGATATCAATAGGTATTGTGGTTGATTCTGTTGCCAAAACGAAGGGCAAAAATGGAAGGGGAGATGTGACTGAGTTGCAAACTTCACAAAATGTAACATCAGCAAAAGATACTCCCACAGAAAGACAGAACAAAGCTCCATGCCAGGAACCCCCTCCACTGGTTTATACAAACACTTCCCATCAAATCATATCACATCCAGATACAATTAATCATCCAACAAAAGTCTCGAGTTTGCCTTCCACCAGCAATGTACTACTGCAACCTAACAAGATAGTTGGTGAAACTGATCCTGATACAGTTTTTGAAACCCAGATGTCTGATCTTCACTCCAAGGATGCTAATAATGAGGAAAAATCAAAGAAAAACACTTACCAAAGTGAAGCAGGCAGCCATTTTGTCATGGGCAGGGAAGAACAGTCTTCATATGCAACTCCACAGAAAGTAACTGTGCCAGAGAAAGGGATAACAGAGCAGGGAACAAGTGAAAGAGGAAACAATGGAAACATGGCATTAAGAATGAAAGTCCAGGAGTTACTTGGAACTGTTTATTCACCTAACAAGAAACAATACGACCATGAGACTTTTGGAATGGATGCAAATAATTCAAAGCCCAAGTCTGTGACCAACAAAAGTGATAGCCAACATTTGCAGACAAGAGAAACCCACTCTGGAAGTCTAAACAAGAGACCAGTAACTCGATCTTTCACCAGCAAGAAACCTCAAACACAAAAGTTTGTTCCATTATATCAGTCTAAAGAAGCTAAATTAGACAAGAATGTATTCTCTTTTGTAGACAATTGGTCAAAGAAAGCAAGCACAAATGTGAATCATGGGTCTACAATGTCTAAGAGAAAGGAAAGAGGGGTTCATAAAGATGAGAACCATCAAGCTACTGATGTAAGGAAAAGAAAAGCTGATACTGTAAATGTCTCATTGAAAGAAAACAGAAGAGGAGACATAGAGAAAGTTCAGCTAGATACTGAAATGAAAGACCAGTTTGAAGTTATCAGGACCGGAGGAGGTAATAATAGTACAATGTTAAAGAACAATAAGGATCAAGATTCTTCTTCCAAACATTCCTTAAAGATCAATCTAGACCCACAATATGATCTAAAGAGCCCAACATTTGAGTTCAAAACAGCTCCTAGATATTTGTTCTACAACAACCATGAAGACCTTGATGTTGGTAGCCTGTCTAAAAGATCCTTCAAATCTCACAGCATAGGGTTTTCAATGGGGGCCCACTCCAATGCAAACACAAATAATTTTACCATGGACCCTCAAGACTGTGTAGCAAAACCAGCTACAGTACACAAAGAAAGTAAATATGTAGGATCTGAGAGCTCTGAAGATGGTTCACCTGTCACAGGTAGCATTTACTTTATGCTGTTCTTATCTTGTTTAGTTAGTTGCCATCTACTTTAATCATAATCAAATATTCTCCTTTTTGTTTTACAAATCTAGTGCCAGTTACATTAGAGAACAAGAACATAAATGGAAATAGATGGTCTATATCACCATCATGTCAAGAGGAGGTTTCTGAGAGCTCTGAAGATGGGTCACCCATCAAAGGTAACAATTGGTCATTTACACTACTAAAACCCTGTAATTATAATTATGATTATTTTTATTATTATTTATCATTGTGTCTTTTAAATGGACAGGGGATGAAGATTGTGAAAAATTTCATGATACTTCTTCAGAACAGGATGGGCTTGCAGGGTATTCCATTTCCATTTTTGAGTTTGATAAATAAACATTTTTTTTCTTCTTCCCAGTTCCCATTATACTATTATTTTGATCATTTTTAAATATCTTTCAGTGCTGTGAAGCTGTTTGCCTTGGCCTTAGAAAGAGTTGAAAGCAAAATACATTCAAGCACTACTAGACAATCTGCTGAGATATTGTTGTCTGTTTCCATGAACATACATTCGCAGTTGCAAAACGCTGAATCTAGGATCCAAAACGAAGTGTGGGTAGTAGTCTTACTATTAATTTGTTTATCAAGAATTGAGTTGTTAGTTACCCATGCTTTCTGATTCTTTTTCAGTGGAAAGTTAACAAACCTTGGTAAATCCAAAAGAATGCACTCAGAAAGCCAATGCCAAGGTGATAAAATTATCTAGTTGAAGTTGATATATGTTGTACTCCATATGTTTTAGATTATTTTTTACTACACTTTAATGAAAAAAATTAATACAGAGCAACAAGAGCAGCTGAAGCGCATATACGAGAAATTTAAAGAAGAAGTGGATCAGCACCTTGAAAAGTGCCGAAGCACACTTAAAGGACTAGAATCACATGAGATTGAAGTTAGAGGGATGGTAGAGAAACAAAGTATGACCTTTCTTTACCAAGTCTTGGAATCAGGGAAGGAGTGGAATGGTTAATTCCATAAGAATGGACCATTCCTGAGTCCATTTTGTTAATTTTCATGCATGAAATGAAATCAACTTTGCAACACAATCCATTTTTATATATGTCAATTTTCATGACATATAACTATATACATATTTTAATAAAATAACCAAAACATATTATTTTTATTATAACTTATTTGGGATTTAATGAGCTTTTATTATGTTTAAATATTTATTTTTATAAATATAGGTTTGCCAATCATAATTAAAATAAAATATAGAATAGAGTTTAAAGTATATGTTGTGTTCATATTATTGATCAATGCTTTCAGGGCTGTCACACAGAAAGCTTCTCATGCAAACTGAAGAAGCTATTGAGGCACAGCTTAATGATGCCCAAAAGAGACTCTCAGATGTTCACAGGGTAAGTTTCTTCCCTTCGAAAAAAAAGGTTGCTTATCCTGCCCCTATTGTGTTTGATTTGTGTAGTGCCACTTGGTCTCATTTTGTTGCAGGTGGCAAGGGAGAAAATGGTCAAGCTGAAATATGGTATAGCTGAATGCTTAAAAGGAGGTTTACTCGGTAGTTGAACGACTCTTGTTTTCAAACCAATATCATATATTAATTACTTTTAGGATCAACAACAGAATAAGTCATCCCTTGGGTTCTTGGTACTCTACTTTTTGTCATTTATAATTAGGTAGCAACATATACATCCTATTTTCTGTGTTAAGAAATTGAAAAACCATTTCAGGTAATCATTAACCACACTTATCAAGCCCTCACGCTATAGGAGAATTTGTTATGGATTGATAATACTTCAGTAATAATCAAGGGTTGCAATGTGCATTGGATTCCTTGCGGGGATTGTCAACCCAGAGAATAACCCGTTTTCATGTCAATTTGGGGATTGTTGGAAGAATAACTTTTTTTTTATATATGTTAATTAAAATGGTGAAATAACATGTGGACTTTTACGTATTGAATTGGTATACTAACACAACCATTAATCATGTAAATACCCTTTTAAAGGCAAACTCACATCTAAATCACAACCCCTTAAACGTGTTTCTTTCCATTGATGCCAAAATATCAAGTATACTCTTTAAAATACAAATTCAACTTTGATTTGAAAGAATTTTAGGGTTTTAAAAGGTTGATAGGATAAATAAAAATAAGGGGTAATACATGAAAGGGACAACAAACTTCTTGGATGAGATAAAGAATGAAAAGATATTACGAGCAGTGGCCGATGCATGAATTACGATTGTAATTACACATATTTTTTTAGTGGGTGCACCTTAAAATTCCCTAGAGATGCTCTTTCACATTTCTCTATGATCTTAGTGAATCAAACCAAGAAATCCATTTACCGAAAGATGATAAGATGGGGATTGATGTACCCCACCATCTAGCCACCAAAAGCAAAAGATCAATCGAGATAGAACATAAAAAACTAGTTTGAAACCAACTCCACCCTTGTATCACAAGTTAGATGCAAGAATACGATACATCCACATCTTTAAGGTCTAAGTTATTCTTTTTAGAGAGTTTATCCAAAGCCAAACGCCAAATCAAGACATTAACTTTATTAGGGACAAGTTATGCCTACCGAGTTGAAATTGAACTAGAGTGAAGGGTGTGATGGTTAATAAAATCTTTAGCAGACGCAATAGTAAAATCGCCAATCTCCTAAACCACCATCGAAGCTCCAAGCCCAATGATACGTGACCATAGATAAAGAAATTATACAAAACATAGCGAAATGTTAGACTTAATATACAGTAATGTAAATAACTGGTTACTAAGGACTTTTCTAGTAATGTAAATAACAATCGGGGTTATCAATAGGAGCGACTTCAGCAGTTGCTTGAATCTTTTGGGTTGGACACTGAACTGTACCATCTACATAGCTGAAAAGGTTGTTGGTTACCAAGAATGATTGGATCATTGCCTTCCAGTACCCTTAATTTGTTGGTGATAAGGTGAAGGCGAATTTGTGGGAATTATGAGCTATCTTTTATGTAGAGGCGAAGGCTGTAACAATGGCCATGGTTGATTGGAGTAGCTGCAAAGATAGGTTTAGGGCAGCAAAGTTGACGGCTGCTAGGGTTAGTGGTGATCGGGCTGTGATACCATATGGAAGCAAATATCAGAGCATTAATAGAGAAGATTGTAATTGATTCACCATAGAGAAAATTGTAATTGATTCACTTTATAAAATATAGTATAGGGTACAATATATATAGACTTTGATATTACACTTAAGTACCCTAAACTTAGTCTAAATATAATTGATAGTCTAACACTTCGTAATGGTGCCTTGATGATTTTCTGGTGGAGAGATGAAAATGCACAATCATGGTGTTTATAAGGAGGAAGAGCATAACTGAAAAGACCCTTCAATTATCCTCCTGATCGTTCATATATTACATCATTTTCATCTTATGGTGTTACAATATACAAATCAAACTTGTAGGTTTTGGATTTCAACAATCATGTCGGGCCAAGATTTTGAGATCATATTTTACTCATTCTAACTACAATATAGGACATTTTAATTTTTAAATCTGAGAAAAGCTAATAAACATATAGACATATTTTATTTTTGAGTTTTCTTCTATTCATACCTGTCATGGATCAAAATCTAAAGGAAACCAAATATTTGGTCTTGTTTATTATATTAGCTTGTAATCTTTACTTATCATTTCCTTCGTTATCTCTTCATTTATTCCAACAAGTTTATTGTACCTTTGGTGTATTTATACCACTTATTGTTATTTACATTACTAGAAAAGTCCTTAGTGACCAGTTTCCGCGACGACTTAATATACAGTGATCATATGATGATGTTAATGATTAGAATATAGGTTGTCACTAAAAACTGGTCACTAAGGACTTTTTTAGTAATGTAAATAACAATAAGTGGTATAAATACACCAAAGGTACAACAAACTTGTTGGAATAAATGAAGAGATAACGAAGAAACGATAAGTAAAGATTACAAGCTAATATAATAAACAAGACCAAATATTTGGTTTCCTTTAGATTTTGATCCATGACTGATATGAATAGGAGAAAACTCAAAAATAAAAATATATCTATATGTTTATTAGCTTTTCTCAGATTTAAAAATTAAAATGTCCTATATTGTAGTTAAAATGAGTAAAATATGATCTCAAAATCTTGGCCCGACATGATCGTTGAAATCCAAAACCTACAAGTTTGATTTGTATATTGTAACACCATAAGATGCAAATGATGCAATATATGAATGATCAGGAGGATAATTGAAGGGTCTTTTCAGTTATGCTCTTCTTCCTTATCAACACCATGATTGTGCATTCTCATCTCTCCATCAGAAAATCATCAAGGCACCATTACGAAATGTTAGACTATCAATTATATTTAGACTAAGTTTAGGGTACTTAAGTGTAATATCAAAGTCTATATATATTGTACCCTATACTATATTTTATAACGTGAATTAATTACAACTTTCTCTATGGTGAATCAATTACAATGTTCTCTATTAATGCTCTAATATTTGCTTCCATATGGTATCAGAGCCCGATCACCACTAACCCTAGCAGCCATCAACTTTGTTGCCCTAAACTTATCTTGCAGTTACTCCAATCAACCATGGCCATTGTTACAACCTTTGCCTCTACATAAAAGATAGCCCATAATTCCCACAAATTCGCCTTCACCTTATCACCAACAAAATTACGGGTACTGGAAGGCAATGATCCAATCATTCTTGGTAACCAACATCCTTTCCGACTATGTAGATGGCACAGTTCAGTGTCCAACCCAAAAGAATCAAGCAACTGCTAAAGCCGCTCCTAATGATAACCCTGATTATCTCAATTGGATCTCAAATGATACACATGTCAGGATGGCAATCATCTCAACAAATTCTGAAGCTTCATTCCAACACGTTCAAGGTATAACATCTAGAGAACTTTGGCTTGCATTAGAACGAGCATATACACCCAACAACTAATCAAGAGAGTGCACGCTGAAGACTCAACTTCTCAAGATTGAGATGAAATGCGATGAGTCTTCAATCGCCTATCTTACTCGTGCACAGGAATACGCCACTGCCCTGGCCAACATTGGAGAACATGTAAAAGACAAAGATATTGTCATGTTAGTCATCTCAGGACTTAGAGATGAATATAATGGTCTGAAATCAAACCTTCTGGCTCGTTCTCCTCCTATTGTTTTTAATGAACTTTATGGTCTCCTCAGTGATCATGAGTTCATGATCAACAAAAACAACCCCACTTAGATCGCAGCTCCTCAGGCCTTCATAGCTTCAACCAAAGCATCCTTTTCTCAGCCAAACACTATTCAATCACAACTATCCTCTTTTCAACAACTTACTTCACAACTTGGTCTTCAGTAAAACATCTCTCCTTATCAACAACAACCTCAAGCCTTCTATTCATCTCGCCCCTCAAATAACTTTCGAGGCAGTCGATGCAACAATAACTAGGGCAACTCTCGCAGCCACTCCAACTGTGGACGTGATGATAGTCGAGGACCCAATAATCGTTAACAATTTGCATCGTCTTCCACTCAAAATACAATGTATGGACTCTGCAATCGATGTGGTATCTGGCACATTCCTTCACAATGTCTAAATCAGCAAACCAACTATTCTACCCCCTCACAAGCAAACTTCACAGCCTTCTCAGATAATGGCTCGACCTCAGCTGCATCTTGGTTTCCTGATACAGGAGCAAACAGTCATGTTGCACCAAACCAGTCAAATCTTGACAACCGAGAAGCATACTATGGTTCAGATTCTATTCATGTCGGTGATGGTAAGGCTCTTCCAATCTTTCACATTGGCTCGTCCAAGGTCTCCTCACCACACAAAACCTTTACTCGCAAATATTCTTCATGTTCCCACAATAAAAAATAATTTACTTTCTGTCCAAAAATTTCATCTTGAAAATAACATCTTTTTTGAATTTCATTCTTATTTTTTTGTTGTGAAGGATGAAATTACCAAAACCAGTCTCCTTACGGGACCAAGTAAGCATGGTCTCTACTCCATTTGTCTGCCACAACTCAAAGTCATTCCCAAGATTGCTTTTTCAGCCATTCGAGTATCTTCCACTGTGTGTCATCAGCGACTAGGACACCTTCATCAACGAGTCGTTAATTCCATTGTTAATACTTGTTCTTTACCAGTTTCCACCAAACATTTCTTTTGTAGTTCGTGTTAGTTGGGAAAATCTTCCAAACTACATTTACATGATTCAAATTTTTGTAGCAATAATATTTTAGATTTAGTTTATTGTGATGTTTGGGGGCCTGCACCACAAATATATTTTGATGGATTTTGTTTCTTCTTGCTTTGTGTTGATCATTATTCCCAGTAAATGTGGAATTTTCCATTAACTAACAAATCTGATGTGTATTCCAATTTCCACATTCAAACTTGTTGTCACAATGGTTGAACGACAGTTTGACACTAAACTAAAAGCTGCTCAAACTGATTGGGGGGGGGGGGGGATTTCGCAATCTTTCCCCTTTCTTTTCATCTCTTAGCATCATACATCGACGTTCTTGTCCACATACAAGTGAACAAAATGGTATTGTCGAACGTCGACATGTTGTTGAAACGGGCCTTACACTCCTTGCTCACTCTTATGTTCCACAAAGATTTTGGCAGTTCGCATTTGAAACAACAATGTATCTTATCAATCGCATGTTATCTCGTATCTCCTCCAACAAATCTCCATTTGAGATCATCTTCAAGAAACAACCAGACTACAATTTTCTACGTGCTTTTGGATGTCAATGTTTCCTACACCTACAACTGTACAATCAACACAAAATGGATTTTAGGTCCACATTGTGTGTATTTTTGGGCTACAGTGCAACTCACCATGGATATCGGTGCTTGGATCTCGCTACCAAACGAGTCTACATCGCTCGTCATGTACGGTTCAATGAATATGTTTTTCCCGTTCAACCTACCCCTAAACCACCCACTATTACTAACACCAATCCTTATACCTCAACTTACCCAACACCAATCGACTACCTATCTTCACCTGACCACCCTACACCACTGATTCCCTACCAGCTAACTTCACCCCTTCTCCCTCGCTCTAAAATAGTCCTCCAACCTCACCTAACACCCCTTCTGACCCAACACCACTACCCTCATCTCCATCGTGCCTCCTCGCTCTTGGTTGCCTAATCTTTGGCCAACCCCAAGCCCAACCAACATTATACTTCAGCTGCCTTTCACACGATCTCATCTTCCACACCAATCCTTGAACCCACTTCCTTTACAGCCGCCAATAAATCCCCTGAATGGCTTCTTGCCATGGCTGACGAGTTCCAGGCACTTGTCAAAAATGGTACCTGGTCATTGGTACCACCTGTCAAAAATACTAATATCATTGATTGCAAGTGGGTATACCGAGTAAAACGAGACCAAGATGGCAAAATCACTCGCTACAAGGTTCGCCTTGTAACAAAGGGTTTTAAACAACAACATAGTATTGATTTTCATGAAACCTTTAGCCAGGTTTTCAAGACCACCACCATTCGTGTGATTCTCTCACTTGCCATTACCAATGGGTGGTCTCTTAGGCAATTAGATATTTAAAACGCCTTTCTACACGGTGTCCTAAATGAAACTGTGTATATCTGTCAGCCATAGGGTTTTTTTGATCCAAATAAACCCACTAATGTATGCATGTGACATCCCCATTTTCATGGCCAGAAAAGACCGATTTTGTTTATGCTTTATAAAAATCAGAGTACTTCTTTTCATAAAAATGTTGCGGAATTTGTTCCCAGAAAAATACGATAAATACGTTATCAAAATATTTTTTAAGAAATGTATTTTATTTATTTTAAAACGTTTGGGATGTCATCGTCAATACAGAAACATAAGCATAAACAGAACTTACATTTATTTACACTAGTGATTTACATCTCTTTAATCTCTCAGTGTAATGTGACTTCATATCAACACCTGTGATATAAATAAACTGAGTGGGTCAGGTTGGGAAGCCTGGTGAATACATAGGGTTTTCAACCCACAATAATATAATTATTATGTTTAAACAATCAAAGAATCAACCTAATTACCTATCCCCATTATCTTCTTTAATCTTAAGGATCTACCCTAAGAATCAGCTATTCCTCGTTTATTCATTCCTAAGGAATCGGCACAAAGTCCATCGTTGCCACGGTTTACACAACGGGCACTAAGTCTGCATAGTCGCTAGGGTTTAGGCATCAAGTCTGCATGATCACCAAGGTTTAGCCATCAAGTCTGCATGATCACCAGGGTTTAGGCATCAAGTCTGCATGATCACCAGGGTTTAGGCATCAAGTCTGTATGATCACCAGGGTTTAGAGTACACTGGGTGAACACATCGTTCACAACACCTACAGGTTGCGAGCCTGCTAGTGTTCCACTGGACTGTCTAGAATAGTCTGTGGTTGTCATCCATAGTCTGCTGAATGACGGGGCCATCATTTGGGAAAAAGGCTTCTCACATCGTCCACCTCTCACCCTCACCTCGTGGTCTATAACACCTCTCAACTCATCATTCAACTCATATTCCATCTATTATATCTACCCATGTTTACCCCAACATTATCGTAGATATAAAATACATATACAGTTTAAATAATTTAAAACATGTATACAATCGTTCATTTAGCATAGACAACAAGTACTCAGATAATATGCACACATAGCACGTAATTTATATAAAATACTTCATATCTATGTGTAAGACGAAAGTAACTATGCACTCACTTGAAAAGGTGGTGATTCCGAACTCAGACAACGCTTCACTTCTTGAAAAAAATAATTTCCTTCGACGAAACCTAGTATTATTACCACTAGAGTTTAGTCTATTATTCACCGAGACTAATTAATAGTCTAGCTATTATTACTATTATATAACCGTTAAATAATACATATATAACCCATAATAATAGCCCAATTACTTATTATATGTTCTTAATAACGTTAATATAATTAAATAAAAGCTATATTAAAAATAGTATAGACGTAGCTCACTTATAGCGGGTTTTATAGAAAACTAGGCTTTGCTTGGAGCAGCATTCCCGTGCGGAAAATCTCTTCTTCTCGGAGCCATCGAGCACTCAGGGGCTTCCGCCTCGTGCTAGGGAGGTTCCCTAGGCTTTTCGGGGGGTTTCAGGGCTAGAGAGAGGTTCCAGAGAGAGAGTAAAGAGAAGAAAGAATGAGAAAGGTGTGAAGAAAATGAGGGTGGGATAGGCTCTATTTTGAGGGTGAAAATGGCTGAACTTGGTGCCACATGTCACCATCTAGTGGCAAGACTTGGGGAGAAAGCAATGGCCAAGATTGTGCCACATCACCCATTTTCACACAACACACTTCCGATTTCTAAAATCCGTAACTTTCACATACGACCTCAGATTTTGATGTTCTTTATATCCATGCATAGGTAAAAATAATATCTACAACTTTCATTTTGACTCCGTCGGCTAATTCTCGACCGATCTTAAATTTAACAGTACGAGGCGTTTAGACTGTTAAATAACCGCGAAGAATTCGTAACTCCTTCATACGGACTCTGTTTTTGTCTGCCTTTTTACTGTTAAGTTCCTATTAATGAGATCTTCAAGTATCATTTAAGTCACGTAAGCCAAAAACCGCTCAAACTAAAATTCGAGTTTCGGGTCGTGCACTGCTAACCCGAATCTTAGAAAAATCATAACTTCTTCATACGAAGTCAGATTTGAGCGTTCTTTTTATGGATTTTCTCGGTTTAACATATTATGCGACTTTTTTTTAGATCAATAAGGCTAAAAAGTCCTCCATCGTAAAATCACTATTTACGCTTCCCGGTGCTGTGCCGGTTCCGTCGCGAAACTTCGACGGGTCATAACTTCTTTGTTATAACTCGGATTTCGACGCTCTTTATATGTACGGAAACCTTGTGACATATTCTACAACTTGGTTAAGATTATTTAGAATCTTTTGTCGAAAGTCATTTTCGACCCCTATTACCTCTAAATTGACTAGCCCGGATCTACGGGCGTTACAATTATCTCCCCCTTAGGATGATTACGTCCCGGAATCATCAACGAAACAAGGCTCGTATAATGACTCCATATGTCATCTCTTCATACTAGGTAATAATTATAACTTCTATATTCCTTCAATTCTATCTCATAGACTCATTGACTGTAAGCAGTACTTGATCGTGCACCTGCTCTCTACCTCAGGCTAGACTCCAAATTATGACCTTCAAGTCACAATCTTGATCCTTACTGGATACGAACTTGAGATAAGTTCTTTTATTACTACTATGGATCTATGTGTCATATTCTAATGACCTATCATCGTATGTTGCACCGCTTTAGACTTAGGTCTGTTAGAGTCAAACTCCAAAACAGAGTATATACCTTCCTTCATGTTCTAATATGATACAATCACATTTCAATATGTAGCATTTCTAGCTACCAACTTCTTTAACAATCATCGCGATACTTCTACTGATCGCCCTGGGTTAAGCTTTCTTTTCAATCTTTTGGTTTAAGTTAGATGCTACATCGAACTTGGTTCTCTGAACCACGTAACATACTCATCGTATTCAGACTCAATTTGATATGACCACTAGGGTCAGAATAACAACAATCTTCTTAGTCGTTACCGAAACGATGGTAACGACATGCTCGAATAAAACAGTGATATGTGTATTTTTGTATATATTTTTATGCACTTTATCTTAATATTTTGGTCTTATTTATTCTATTTTAGAACTAAAAAGTACTCATAATACTTTGAATGATGTTTTGTAGCTATTCGTTGTCAATAAAGCACAAAAGAAAAGACTGAAGCGGAAAAGGGGCTTAGGAGCTAAAAGGAATTAAATATGCTGAAGAAGTGGGTTACGTCCCGCGTAAAGTCACAGTACGCCCAGCGTAAAGCCTAAACTAGCCGTACACCCCGTGTAATAAAAGGGTACGCGCCGCGTACTGGGTGCCTTCAGATAACTCCAAATCGCGTAGCAATTGTGTGTACGCCCCGCATAATCCTATGTACGCCCAACGTACTTAGGTCGGCTACAAAGACTATAAATGTTGATTTTTAGCTAACCAGGAGGGGGGATTCGACTTCTAACCTAATTTAGTCGACAGTTAACTCCTGTTAAGCCGTTTTGAGGGTCTAGAAGGCGGCCGGAAGGCCATTAAGCTAACGGGAGCGGAGATCGGAAGGGTTGGAGAGCGGATACGTGTCGGTAATGCTATGGGCTATTAACGTGACCATGTTTAGCATTCCATTGCGTTACTATCTTGTATTTAGTTTCTGACTTGGGTGTAAAAACCTTTTACTTTGTGTTTATGATTGAATGAAGCTTTGATTATTAGACTAATTGCTATATTGAATAGTTTGTTTGTGTTTAATTTATCTTGCTAAGCTTGTTAAAAGATCCTTATGTATTAATAATGATTATTTTCTGTTAATTGTTAAGTGAAATGAGTTGTATGAACATATGCTTGATTGCTTTTCTCTTATGATTTTTATGACCATCGAGATTATAAGTCTAGGAATAACGAATGTGAAACTAGGATTAACATGGGAATAAGTAAGTTAATGTGTGAGCCTTGTTTGATGAACATCAACGAGAGGTTAATTGAATGTTTAATTTGGTTAACTATATTTACAAGTCTTGCTTGATACAAACTGAACATTAGGAAGCGTGTTAGTTTAACCAATTGATCACTGTTTGAATTAACTTGTTTGCTAAAGGATTAGTTATAGTGAACGTGAATCTAATCATTTTAGGAATCGGTGAACATGAATAAATGAATTTGTGTATGCAATTGTCTATGTTTTTAAAGTGTAATTTGTCTAAACCAAAGTACCTGAAGAGATTTGCTTCCCTGTTAGTTTATCGAGAATGGTTAATTAATTATTAGTTTGAGATTTATTAAATTATTTCTTTTATTCTTTTCGTGTGACCTGTAACCTATAATTAAATATATTAAATTAATCCACCGTTCCCTGTGATCGACACCCGACTTACCTAAGCTATACTGTAATCTGACTAGGTACACTGCCTATAAGTGCATAGTTAGTCTAAGTTTGTTAGGTTATAAATATTAAAATTAATGGGTACTTTTGTGCACATAAAACAGACTCAATTATTGGCTTCTTGGTAACCTTGTGACTTTCCCTGATCCAAGTGTGAGTCATGTGCTTCTGGTAGTATATGCATCTACTACCTTTCACACCTACTCATACTCGTCCCAAGTATTGTCTCGTAGTTTTCCAAGTCACCATACAGGAAAAATCACATAACAGTTTAACACATCAGATAACAAAACGAGGGCTTTATTATTTCTCAAAACTATTACATAGGTGTTCAAGTTCACCCTAGACTATGCCTCTAATAGGCTACATCACACGATACTATGGCTACTGCATAACTTGATCTTCAGATATGAAGTCCTCATCCTTGATTCCTCGCATGGTTTTCTGCTTCGTCGAGGATCATGTGAAATGCCCTTGGCCTTGGTGACGTTTCTGGTCTTGCTGCTTTATTTTTCCTCAGGAAGTCCCTAGAAATATGCCCTTCTTTGTTACATCCATAACACACCTTCTTGTTGGATGCACACTTGCTGGCGTAATGCCTTGCCTTTCCACATTTGTAGCAAGTCACATCCTCGCCACATTTTGTGACAATCCGAAATTTCCATTTTGTACAAAATATATCACTTCAATAGAAGTTATAGCAGTCACAGTTAATTTTCAGACTTTCTCGTGTAAGTTTGAGTAATTCAGGGTTTACACTTCAGGAGATATCAAGAGAGTGGATGCACTAGGGTTTAGTGCAACTCTATTATTCCATCACTCTATTATATTAGAGGTCATTTCAGGAATAAAAATATTTTCTGCCAAAAATATCTCAGGACTATAAATAAAATTCTGAACCAAATTCATTCATTATTCGCATTTCCAACTAGAGAAAAGCCATTTTCTCTCTCACGGATCTTCGGGTTTTTATCCCAAATCGTGAGCACCTCTTTCTAGTAGTGTTAGAAAGCTTTATATGTAGTTATAACATGATTTAGAAGGCTAAATCACTAGATTTAGGAGTTTACTCCCCAAGGTGTTCTTGGGCGGTAAACTCCCGAAACAAAGCCGAGACCGACCCTTGTGTTATGCTACTGCCTTAGACTCATTTATAAGTGTGTTAGGGACATGAAATCAAGCAAAAACCACCCAAGTTTAGGAGTTCATGGCCCAAGAGTTTCTTAGGTCGTAAAGTCCAAATTCAAGCTCCAAATGGTGCTTTTAAAGCACCTAAAGCATTGGACATTTACTAGGAATTGTTCCCACTTAAATCAAGGACCAAAGCACATCAAAATCACCTACCAAAGTGAGTTTACGGCCAAGACATGGTTCTTGGGCCGTAAACATGAAAGAATGGCACCAAAGTGTGCCTAATGTCTTCATTTGCTTGGAATAAAAGCCTAGAAGTTATACCACCTATGCTTGAGACTTGAAAACAACAAGAACACCATTCAAAGGGAGTTTACGGCCGTAAACTCCAAAGGAAATGGCCTTAGGACCGTAAACTACTAAATGGAGTGTTTCTAGACCTTAAACCCTTCCAAGGACTTAGCCACCAAGTTGGAATAATTCTAGGAATCATTAGGGACTTCAAAACACACCAAACCACCATGGTTGGGAGTTTACGACCGTAAACTCAAGAGTTTACAACTGTAAACTCCATGTGTGATGGTATATGGGGAGTAAACTCACATATAGGGTCCTTTGGAACCCTAAAACACAAGGGCCTTGTCCCACATTAGCTTAGATGCAATCCTTAGGGCCTAAAACACTTATATAAAGTGTTTAATTGTGTCTAGGATGTCTTAACATTATCAATTAGTGATTTATGTCTAGTTGAATGCATATATGTTCGATTATATGTTCATTAGGATCGTAGTGTGTGTACAAGTCCTCGCTTGACACCTAGCATTCCTATATCGTTCAGTTCATCCCAATCACCAACTACAGGTGAGTTCATACCCCTTAATCAATGTTTTAAATGATTTTAAACGTTTTAATGGGGGGGGGGGGAATACAAGTGGAAAACAATATGTTATTAAATCAATCTTATGTATTTTATAACTGTGTTTTCACTCAGTAGATTTCACATATTTCAAAAGGTGACACATGAAGTGGTTTTCTATCTTAAAATACCTTAATAACAAAATTATTAGTTTTGAAATGTTTATTAAAATGACATCAAGTCATTCTTAATTATTGTTCAAAACTCCTAGATATCATGCAAAACCATTATTTTACCTTATTGGATCAAACTATACTTATGCGCATATGGTCATATATATGTTAGAGATTATAGTTTTCACCCTTCATTTAGTTTCCAATACTCTTGGGTAGCAAGAGTGCATAACCCTATGTAAACAACCAATTACCTTTCAGTTTACTATTATAGGGATAGTTAGAAGATATCAAACATTATTACTACCACAAGGAATCACACAAGAGTCAGTTCATTCATGAGTCTATACCAATACCTTACATGATACATGAGTACACTTACTTAGGATTACATGATACATGAATATGTTTACATATACTTACCTGTTACACGAACACACTTACATGAATATCATACAGGAACATTGTTACATAGGTGCATTATCCTGTATTCACTTACCTGGATACTTGTACTTAGGACTACGAGGATGATTTATTAGTACCTTCTGTGTAAATCTTCCTGCATATCCCTAGTACCTCGGGATATCTAGATAGGACCCTATCCCTAGTACCTCGGGATACCTAGATGGGCCCCTATCCCTAGTACCTCGGGATATACGGACGGGACTAACCATTCCGGAACCCATCTGTTAGCAACAGTGGGTGATGAACATCTACAGATGCCTACCGTTACTACTTATACTAGGAAGATCGATAACCGGGGCTAACCCCTCCACCCACCTGCTGCTGCTACAGAGCACAAGTGGACAATCTTCGATTGTTCATAAGGTTATACTTTTCACTTATTGCGATGTTGTGTTACTCCTAGTACCCAGCGATGACACTTACATTAATACTTGTTCTGGACAATCTTCGGATGTTCATTAGGTTACATATTTCGCTTAACGTGATGTTGTGTTAGTCCTAGTACCCAGTGACAACGTTTACAGTAGTACATTTTCCTGTTTACTTTATTTTGTGATACTTTCACATAAATGATGAGTTAGACTAAGTATTTTAGTACTAAACAATTGAAGGAAAAACTATCATTTTACTAACAAAACATTCGAGTCTTGGTAGAAGACTACATTATCATAACAAAACATTCGGGTCTTGGTAGAAGACTACATTATCATAATAAAACATTCGGGTCTTGGTAGAAGACTACATTATCATAACAAGACATTCGGGTCTTGGTAGAAGACTACATTTCATACTTATAGAAAGCAAGGGATTTTCTAGGGTTTTTCATACTTACATCAACATTTTCATTAAAGGTTTACATGGCCTTCATAATAGATTTTCATAAGCCAGACAATGACACCTTAATTACTTATGAATTCACCAGCTTTAAGGCTGATACTCACTTTCAAAATAACTTGTATTCTCAGGTCATCAGTTAGACAGGTGAGATGGCCAGGTTATCGAGAAGATGGAGCACAGACAAGACTTGCCTTATTTTGATTATTCATTTTATTGTTGTACACTAAGAAAGAACACACATATATTAAAACTCTACTTATAATGCAATCGATGATGTTGTTGCTTGTTTATTATATTACACTGTTGTGATACTGTACATGACGTCCTCCACCCCTGAACGTTTTCGCCGTTTGTGGTTTTGGGGTGTGACACATTTCCCAAAGTGCTTCTTTTTACACTTCTCGCACCACTTGGTTTCACCTCCTCCTCCTTCTTCAGTCTTTGAGAATTTCCCTTCTTTGTTGGATTTTGAAGATCCTTCATGCTTCCTTTTCTCGCTAACTTCAGCTCTCTCTAGACCTTTTTCCATAATCTGAGTCTCAACATTCTTGGCTGCCCAGATGGCAGCTTTCAAAGTGGTTGTTTGCTTAACCATTGGACCAAAGTCTGCTGGTAATCCATAGGCAAACTTGTTAACCTTGGAGATTTCGGTTGGGACTAGGTAAGGAACAAGGTTCATTTTCTCCGTAAAACTTGCAGCATACTCGATGACACTCATCCTTCCCTTCTTTAGATTCTGGAACTCATTGTTGATCTCCAGAAGATCCTGCTCAGAGCAGTACTGCATCTTTAACTGCACCAGAAAATCTTCTCACGACATCTTGCTCGCTTCTCATTTGGGCATCGAATCAACTAATAGCTTCCACCAGCTTAGTACTCCAGATTTCAACAGAGGAACCGCGAGAGTGGTCTTTTGCCTGTTGCTACACTCGCAACTCTCAAACATCGTCTCCCTCTCGAAGATCCAGTTCATGACTTCCACCGGCGTGGGGCTTCCAGATAGACTCGGTGGTTTGGACGCCATGAAATCCTTGTATTTGCATCCACGTCCGTCATTTCCACCGTCATGGTGGTTTTGCCTAACTATCGGTGGGTTGGCTTGACCAACGGTCCCACTGTAGTTTCCCTCCTCACTCTGCCCTTCGTTCAACTCGGGATGTTCGATCTGTATGGTCGCTTCCTCTCGATTTTGCTAGAGCAAACGTCTGGTTTCCTCCATTTGACGATCCAACATCGTCTGGATCATCGCTTGTACTTCGGCCATCGTTATTGGCTACTACAACCGGTATTTGCTCAATCACTGGGGTTGGTTTTGGTTCCCATTTGTATTCACATTTCCGCTACGGGTCCTTGCCATCTTGATCTATACACCGAATAAGGTGAATCTAGATCTTTATTTAGGATTGACATTTAAATCATCTTTATCACTCCGAAATGTTTATATGCTAGTTCTAATATTGTATTCGTACGTTTAGAATCCTAAACACATAAGGTTTCCAGATCCGATCGGCAACAGACCATAGATCCGATCAAACTGTAGCATAACAAATCATTTAGCACGTAAAAGCAATTTAGGCATCATTCCTAAAATAAGCTAGTGCTCACACCTCACAATCACCGCTTAGCATTCTAAGTTTAAGTCTAGAAATTTCCTACAAATTCCTAGTTCGCTTAAACTAATGCTCTGATACCAACTGTGACATCCCCATTTTCACGGTCAGAAAAGACTAATTTTGTTTATGCTTTATAAAAATCAGAGTACTTCTTTTCATAAAAATGTTGTGGAATTTGTTCCCAGAAAAATACGATAAATACGATAAATACGTTATCAAAATATTTTTGAAGAAACGTATTTTATTCATTATAAAACGTTTGGGATGTCATCGTCAATACAGAAACATAAGCATAAACAGAACTTACATTTATTTACACTAGTGATCTACATCTCTTTAATCTCTCAGTGTAATGTGACTTCATATCAACACCTATGATATAAATAAACTGAGTGGGTCAGGTTGGGAAGCCTGGTGAGTACATAGGGTTTTCGACCCACAATAATATAATTATTATGTTTAAACAATCAAACAATCAACCCAATTACCCATCCCCATTATCTTCTTTAATCTTAAGGATCTACCCTATGAATCAGCTATTCCTCGTTCATTCATTCCTAAGGATCATCCTGAGGAATTGGCACAAAGTCCATCGTTGCCACGGTTTACACAACGGGCACTAAGTTTGCATAGTCGCTAGGGTTTAGGCATCAAGTCTGCATGATCACCAAGGTTTAGCCATCAAGTCTGCATGATCACCAGGGTTTAGGCATCAAGTCTGCATGATCACCAGGGTTTAGGCATCAAGTCTGTATGATCACCAGGGTTTAGAGTACACTGGGTGAACACATCGTTCACAACACCTACAGGTGGCGAGCCTGCTAGTGTTCCACTGGACTGTCTAGAATAGTCTGTGGTTGTCATCCATAGTCTGCTGAATGACGGGGCCATCATTTGGGAAAAAGGCTTCTCACATCGTCCACCTCTCACCCTCACCTCGTGGTCTATAACACCTCTCAACTCATCATTCAACTCATATTCCATCTATTATATCTACCCATGTTTACCCCAACATTATCGTAGATATAAAATACATATACAGTTTAAATAATTTAAAACATGTATACAATCGTTCATTTAGCATAGACAACAAGTACTCAGATAATATGCACAAATAGCACGTAATTTATATAAAATAGTTCATATCTGTGTGTAAGATGAAAGTAACAATGCACTCACTTGAAAAGGTGGTGATTCCGAACTCAGACAACGCTTCACTTCTTGAAAAAAATAATTTCCTTCGACGAAATCTAGTATTATTACCACTAGAGTTTAGTCTATTATTCACCGAGACTAATTAATAGTCTAGCTATTATTACTATTATATAACCATTAAATAATACATATATAACCCATAATAATAGCCCAATTACTTATTATATGTTCTTAATAACGTTAATATAATTAAATAAAAGTTATATTAAAAATAGTATAGCCGTAGCTCACTTATAGCGGGTTTTATAGAAAACTAGGCTTTGATTGGAGCAGCATTCCCGGGCGGAAAAGCTCTTCTTCTCGGAGCCGTCGAGCACTCAGGGGCTTCCACCTCGTGCTAGGGAGGCTCCCTAGGCTTTTCGGGGGGTTTCGGGGCTATAGAGAGGTTCCAGAGAGAGAGTAAAGAGAAGAAAGAATGAGAAAGGTGTGAAGAAAATGAGGGTGGGAGAGGCTCTATTTTGAGGGTGAAAATGGCTGAACTTGGTGCCACATGTCACCATCTAGTGGCAAGACTTGGGGAGAAAGCAATGGCCAAGATTGTGCCACATCACCCATTTTCGCACAGCACACTTACGATTTCTAAAATTCGTAACTTTCACATATGACCTCAGGTTTTGATGTTCTTTATATCCATGCGTAGGTAAAAATAATATCTACAACTTTCATTTTGACTCCGTCGGCTAATTCTCGACCGATCTTAAATTTAACAGTACGAGGCGTTTAGACTGTTAAATGACAGCGAAGAATTCGTAACTCCTTCATACGGACTCTGTTTTCGTCTGTCTTTTTACTGTTAAGTTCCTATTAATGAGATCTTCAACTCTCATTTAATTCATGTAATCCAAAAACCGCTCGAACTAAAATTCGAGTTTCGGGTCGTGCACTGCTAAGCCGAATCTTAGAAAAATCATAACTTCTTCATACGAAGTCAGATTTGGGCGTTCTTTTTATGGATTTTCTTGGTTTAACATATTCTATGACTTTCGTTTAGATCACTAAGGCTAAAAAGTCCTCCATCGTAAAATCACTATTTACGCTTCCCGGTGCCGTGCCGGTTCCGTCGCGAAACTTCGACGGGTCATAACTTTTTCTTTATAACTCGGATTTTGATACTCTTTATATGTACGGAAACCTTGTGACATATTATACAACTTGGTTAAGATTATTTATTCTAAATAATATTTTGTGAAAAAGTCATTTTCGACCCCTATTACCTCTAAATTGACTAGCCCGGATCTACGGGCGTTACAATGCAAGCTCCATAAGTCTCTTTATGGTCTCAAACGGTCGCCAATAGCCTGGTTTAATTAGTTATCTACAACCCTACAACAACTTCACTTCAGGGGGTCTAAAATTGATCCCTCACTTTTTATTTTTGAAGATCGGGGCACTCTTCTTTATGTTCTGGTTTATGTTAGAGATATTATAGTTACTGGAGACAACCCTACAACTATTCGTCACGTAATCCACAAGCTCAGTACTTCATTTGCAGTCAAAGATCTTGGCAATCTCACTTAATTTTTTGGCATTGAAATAGTGCCCATTGGAAAGAATATTCTGCTATCTCAACAAAAGTACATCCTAAAACTATTGCATAAATCTGGTATGACTGACTGCAAACCAGTGTCTTCTCCCATGAGCGCCTCTCAACCATTGAGCCTAGCTGACGACCCCCTACTCTCTGATCCGGCACCATACCGTCAAACTGTTGGAGCTCTTCCAGGGGCAGAGCTTTATTAGGGCACATCCCCTTGATTTTTTGGTTAGAACTAGCCGCTATACATTAATTTAATACATATTAGACCCAAAAATATAAAATTTTGGCTATGACCCCCCTGTTCACCGATTTGTATACATATTATATTCCCCCCCCCCCCCCAAATAAAATATTGAAGCTCCGCCCCTGAGCTCTTTAATATGTCACTCTTTCCAGACCAGACACCACATTTGCGGTGAACAAAGTTTGTCAGTTCATGCATGTACCAACAAAAACTCACTTGTCTGTAGTAAAACGGAATCTATGATATTTGAAGGGAACGCCAAATCTTGGTCTCTTTATTCGCCATAACTCCGGATCCTCACTTCAAGCTTTCACCGATGCATCTTGGCAAAATGTAGTTTCTCTTGTTGAAGCTTACTCTTATGCTGACTAGGCTGGGGATCCAGATGACCGTCGGTCCAGCGGGGGATATGCTATCTATTTGGGCTCTAACATTATCTCATGGACCGCAAGAAAACAACACACCGTTTTCTGGTCTTCTACTGAATCAGAGTACAAGGCTCATACTAATATTGTTGTAGAACTCACATGGCTTGAAGCTCTTCTAAATGAACTAGACATCTCTACCAAGACGGAATCATACTCTGGTGTGATAACTTAGGTGCTACATATCTCTCTGCAAATCTTGTATTTCATTCTCGTACCAAACATGTTGAAGTGGATTTTCACTTTGTTAGAGAGAAGGTTAGGCGTGGCAAACTAAACGTTCAATTCATATCTATAAAAGATCAAATCGCAGATATCTTTACAAAACCCCTTTCAACACAAAGATTTATGTTTTTACAATCCAAGCTTCAGGTCGTTTCCCGTCCTTATCTTTCGGGGGGATGTTAGACTATCAATTATATTTAGACTAAGTTTAGGGTACTTAAGTGTAATATCAAAGTCTATATATATTGTACCCTATACTGTATTTTATAACGTGAAACAATTACAATCTTTTATATGGTGAATCAATTACAATCTTCTCTATTAATGCTATGATATTTGCTTCCATATGGAAATATAAGGAATCATAAGGCAGTCATCTTCAACATCAATGATATATCTTCAAGTAAGTATTCATCAATTTATTTAGGGTTATCTATGTTCATGTAATACATAATAATTATAACATTTTTGGATAGTTCATAAATTTCTTGATATGCCACTTTGATCATTTCTTATTTTATATCATGTAGAAATGCTTAAGAGCTTTAGATGGAACACACATAAAGTGCTTATGCCAATTGAAGACATGCCTAAGTACCATACTAGAAAGAATGATATTGCCACAAATGTCCTAGGGGTTTGTTCACAAGATATACAGTTTATTTATGTTTTATCTGTTGGGTTTTGAGCAATACATCAATCCTATGGTGTACATGCAAACCCTAATAGCTTTGGATCTAGTTTGTCTAATCAACATACAATTGGTTATCAAAAGCCATAAACCCTAGATCTAATAAATTATAATTGAAATTAGGGTTTAGATCTTAACTTTGATTGTTATATAGTAATAATAATCAAACCTTGGCTTCAGAAAGCTTAGTGCCTCAAGTGTTGCACCTCTAATGGAGTCACAAACACCACTAAGCAACTTGGATGAAGAGGGAATAGAAGGGAGGCACCAAAAACAGCTGGAAACCCTAAAAGGAAGTGTTAGCCACGTTTTTGGTGCTTAAGGACTCCTTATATTCTTAGGCTATTAGGGTTATCAAGATAGGAAACCCAAATTTGACTGCTTAAGCCCTAAGCAGCCCATGGACTCCTTCTTTAGAAGCCTTAGACGATTTCTAATGTGTTTTCCCATAGAATTCATCCACTCCACCTTCTATGGAGTCCATAAGCCCATCTATGTAATTATCTTATAATTACACAATACGTCCCTTAAGTTTAATTAATCTCTTTTAGCCACAAAATTAATGCTTAATTAATTCTTGACTAATATTAACTAAACAATATGATTTCTCCTTTAATATATTATTCTTATAATATATTAATAAATCATAATTAAAACTTTCTCTCCTTAATTCATCCTACATATTGCTATGGTGAAGGCAACCCAAAAGGACTATGCTCATAATTGGGTCAAGTACATACCAAAATAGTTATGGACTTAGACACTAATCCAACAGTCTCCCACTTGGATAAGTCTAATAAATATTTTCCGTATGACTTAGAACCTGATTAGCAATCGTAGCTTTCATAAGCCGTTGTCACCTCTGATCTTATCAGATACGCGTGTCCTTTAGATAAAGGATCATATATTCCTCCATTCTCAAGATATCGTATAGACACAAGACATGAATTTCAATCATTCTCTATATACAGTTTCCCGACTTCCGATTTATGATGACTGACAACAGACTACAATTGAACACATCAACTTAGTCCCGGCTTAGGTGTCATCACTAAATCATCGAGGGGCCCACATATATCGCTTTTATCCCACTTTGGGTAAAAGGAATGGATAAATTTCGACTCAAATGCTCGCTTGCATTCACTGATCGAATCACACACAACAATAAGTTTTATAACACCAAGTTACTGGTGCATTTTCTTATTATCAATGTGCAACCGACCAAAAAATAACAACTCACACGTCTCAATTTTAAGAATATACAATATTATCGACTCACAATCACTCGAAATAAAATCCATGAAGTGATTCTCGGGAGCATGGGTTTAATACAATACTCTAATCTTATTAAAGCACTCATAAACTCTGCAGCAAACTTGTGCTATGTCTAAACTCTTTAGAAAATCTACAGACTCTTCATGATAGTCTTGCTTCGTACCTACTTCCAAAGTATGACCGACTGTGGAGGTTTGAATAACCCAATTATTCTGGAAGTCAAAACATTGCAAAATTTAAACACAATAATAATACTTAATCCTACATGGCCCCAAAATTTTTGAGTGTAAATAAAACACTTTTATTTAAACACCATATTGATTACTCATTGTTAATTGTTTAATGTTTCAGCTAATCAACTTATTACTTGAATTATAACAATAGTTGTCCCATGCACAGGGCATGCACACTATGTTTCCTATGGTCCATGCTTTGTGAAATAGATCAATTGAAAACTTTTCCAATGATCCTCATATCACAATTCCTAATCCCCATCGTTAGTGTAAGAACACAAGGTCCTTGCCACTATTAGAATATGTTAGATTCTAACATTTTAAGCAACGATCCTTTCGTAAAGTCATAGCAAAAAAGTCACAAAGACTTGGTCAATGAGAATACTAAGTACTCTATCAGAAATTGTTACAAAACAATTCTATAAATGTGATGTTTCTCACTCAAAGCACATTCCTTTGAACATCCTTTTTTCATAAAATTTTCTAATCTAGACATAAATTCTTAATTTCCAACTCCCAATATGGAAACATTTCCATATTTTCCATACGACAACTCATTCTTAATAGAACTGTAGCACCTGGTTCCTGGTACGTAAAATTTATCTAAGTATTTGCAATTTTAGCCTTGGACTCGGCGAGTTGTAGGCCCGACTCGCTGAGTAGATACAGGATATGGAACACGTTTAAGTTGGCGACTCGGCGAGTCCATATCCTGGACTCAGTGAGTCCCTGTTGTATGGTAAAACCCTAATTCCAAGGGTTTGCACCCTATTTAAACCAACCTTATGCGCCCCAAGCTCGCCCCCTTCACCCTTAGAGCTCCCTATATCGTCCAAACCTTGTTCCTTGTGAGATTGAAGTGCTTTGGTGTGTTTTCTTGAAGACTTTGAGAGAAAAGGAGAGTAGATCAAGAAGAGAAGAAGGAGGCCAGACATCTTGGTGTTATTTCAGTGATTTCCTTGAGGTATAACTCAGTTTCCCTCTGTTTTCATGCTTATATGCCTTTGTAGCTCCATTAAAGTCCTTCTTGAGCCATTTCCAAGCTTGTTTTCGAGTTAGGGTTTGTAATAAGTTGATTAACCCTTAGATCTAGGCATGATTGAGCTCCAAGAGCTCAGATCTACTACCTTTATGGAGCCATATTGCATGAAAGCCCTAGATATACTATTTTAGTGCATTTTGAGTCCTAAAACCTTCATTGGTGTTTATTTACACGTAAAGTTGGAAACTTTACGTGTTAATCAAGCCCTAAGAACCCAGATCTATGAATGGCATGAGCTGGTTTCAAGCAAAATCGAGTATATAGTATTTGCATGAGAAAGACTCGGCGAGTCGTTTATCGGACTCGGCGAGTCGAGTCGCGAGTCCCCGAATTTTCCCCCTTTTCGTGTTTGCTGGGTGGAGTAGTGAGTCATGGGATGTGACTCAGTGGGTCGGAAGCCAGACTCACTGATGAAGGAACTCGGCGAGTCAATTCCCTGACTCGGCGAGTTCAAGGCAATCTTTTTACCTCAAGAACAAACTCGGCGAGTTGTTCGTACAACTCGGCAAGTCTCAGCATAGAATGTTCTTCGGATAAAGATGAACTTGACAAGTTGTTCATACAACTCGGCGAGTAGGATGAAGGACTATTGGACATCGGTTTAGAAGGAAAACTCATCGAGTCAATGCCTAACTCGACGAGTAGAGACAGGATTATGGTCAATCAAATGGATAGGGACTCGATGAGTTAGCGAGCCAACTCAGTGAGTTGGGTCAACTGGAAGTTGACTTTGACTTTGACTCTTGGTTTGGTTAGGGGTAAATGGTTATTTTACCCTGAGGTCGGTTAGCAGTATTTGACTTAGTGGTTTGGTTTGGTGGGAATTGCAGTCGGAGGATTTCCGGAACAGCAGCAGACAGACCGTTTCCACGCAGATCAGCAGGTACTACGAGGTGAGTTACCTTCTAGTAGCGGTGGGTCTAAGGCCACAATGTCGGCCCACCAGTAGGAGACGTATGATAGATGATTGTCTTTGTGATATCATCTAGGTTTGCTACTACCTGATATGTTATATGCTAGCATGATATGTTGTATGTGATAGTAGTAGAGTTCGGTTGTTAGGACTGAAGGGTAGTTCAGGCACCCCAGATATGTCTGATAATATGTTATGTTATGATATATGTGATAGTAGCAGTAGCGGGTGAAATAGTCCCCGAGGATCGATTGTTAGGGCCGATGGGTAGCCAGTACCCCAGAATGGCTTGACATGGGTAGTCAGCACCCCAGAACGGCTTGACACGGGTAGGTCGGCACCCCAAAATGGTCGTACCGGGTAAGTCGGGCACCCCAAAATTGCCCGACAGTATGTATGATATGTGATTGTATGGTATGTGGTATGATGTGGGAGCTCAGTAAGCTTCGTGCTTACAGTTTTCAGTTTTAGTTTCAGGTACCTCTTCTTCGAAGGGGAAGGAGCTGGCGCGGTAGCGGCACATCACAAACACGCTTTTGTATTCCGCACTATGAGATCTTCCTGGGGATTTGTACTCTGACATTGTTATGTTTTTATAAACTGGTTTCCAGACACGCACATCTTTTATGAAATGATATGATCGGTGAATGTTTTATTTCTAATGTTTTGCTAAGTATGTGTTTTTATAAACTGGTTTGAGGGATTCGGACACACCTTCGGCGGTGTCTGAACTCAAATCAAGGGATTAAAAGATCTTGAAAAAGAAGAATGTTTTCTAAAAGGTTAAGTAAAGAGTTTTAAGAAGGAACAAAGTGTGTGATGTGCACGACCGATCGAGCTCAAGTAAGTATTCCCCAATGTACCCATACAAGTTTATATATGTTTATCAGTTCCAATAGAACAACATGCTAGAATAGGACTAAGGATCTAGGAGTGATGCCTTATATTCCTGCTTTATGTGCTTCAGTATATGAAAATTGCATGCTAGGATTGAGTAGACAGCAGTAGGATAGCCTGTTTAGGTTATGCCTGATAGCATGAGCTTAGCATTGTATTCTAGTACAGTTTCCCATTATGAGGATGGAATTGCTTGAGTAGTCTCCTATGTCTGAATGTTTCTTGCTTTGTGCTTTGTGGGACTCTAAGTGATAGGAGTTAGCCATTAGGTGAATGCATCACGTCACATGCGAACAGGGTTGAAAAATTTCAGAGTGCTAGACTTGGACCTATTGCGCAGATCTTGTCTGAGTTTAACCATTGTAGGGACGAGTCTTTTACTTGAAGGATTATATGAGCCTCGCCGCATGTGATGGTATTCAGGTGATGGCTAATTGGCATCACAAGGAGGCTTTCAGCAGCTGAGGACTGGATCGGGTATAGTCATAGGATTCCCTAGGGCAAGCCTAGGATGGGAGTAGCAGAAATTATTAGCAGTAATAGTGACTTGATGGAGTCAAGGAAGTACTTGAGGAAAGTACGGAGAGATGTGGAAGGTAGTATGGGCCCGTACTACTGGAAGCATAGGATCTGTACTCGAATCAAGGAAAGCTGAGATGAGACCAGGAAACATGTGGTAGTAGTGATTCCTCGAGATATGTCAGTGTTCCTGACGTTTATTATGTTGTGTTTTAGAATGGTGGTATTGCGCCCTAGACCAACAATTGGTAGTTCAGGAGAGAGATCAGGTTTGGGATCAGGTTGTGAGCCGGTGGATGAGGGGCTATGCGATTTCATCGAGTCAGAGATCACCAGGGCATCCTTGAGTCGACCCCCATTATCTTCTGGTCGATCAAGGAAGGGATAGTGGAGTTGATGGAGGATCGCCTCCGAGCATTCAAGAGCGACATGGCATCTGGCCAGTCGGGATCTCGCACACTGCACTTTAAGGACTTCAGGGGTAGTGGTGCGCCGGATTTTCACGGGGTGAAGGACCCTATAGCTGCTAGGTGATGGATTGCAGACATTGAGTCTGCACAGATGATTAGCTTCTACCCTGATGGGTCGAAGGTGAGGTTTGCAGTAGGGTGTTTATGAGATCGAGCTAGGGATTGGTGGGAGTTCGTGGGTGACTCGTTGGGAGCCTTAGCTATCGAGGCTATGCCTGGTCGGACTTCGCGACCAGGTTCAGGGCAGAGTTTGCACCGGCTGTCGAGCTTTAGCAGCTGGCCAGGGAGTTCTTGGATATGAGGCAGACGAAGGAGACCGTGGCGGAGATCACCGCCACGTTCCGGGAGAGGGCATTGTTAGTGCCCCAGTATGCGGGTAATGAGGACATGAGGATGACCCGCTACCATGACATGCTCCGAGCTAATATTCGAGAGCATGTCAGTTTTTCAGCTTGCCCTACCTTGGACTCTATGATTGCCAGGGCAAGGGAGAGAGAGATAGATCTGGAGCACATCCGGAAGAGGAAGACATAGGAGGGACAGGCAGGAGGGACTTCGGGGAAGAAGCCCAAAGGACCAGATGGTAGGCCGAAAGGCCAGTCAGGACCGAGCCGCTGCAAGAAATGCAGCAGGCCTCATGAGGGGGCATGTAGGCTGGGATCGTTGGGCTGCTATAAGTGCGGCAAGACGGGGCATTTCAGTAGGGATTGTACCACCCCTGCACCTGTGATACAGACGTATGAGTTGCTGTGTTTCCACTGCAACCAGAGGGGCCACAAGAAGGTCAATTGCCCCCAGTTGACAGCATCATCATCGGTTAAGGCGCCAGCTCCAACTACCCTACGGATTACAGATGGCCGGCAGGGCAAGGCCGAGGCTCCAGTGGTGAGGAGTCGGGAGTTTTAGCTGACTACTGAGGAGGCACGCGCCACACCCGATGTGGTGACGGGTATGATTCTTTCCCTCTATTTTATTTTTATGATGTTATGATATTGATATGTGCTCTGTATATATGTGTTAGGATCGTTCCATGTGAACGGTATCCCTGTTCAGGTGTTATTTGACTTGGGTGCCACCCGATCATTTGTTTCCCTTGCGCTTAGCAAGAGGTTTACTGAGTCTTCAGGCATGTTGGATTGCCCTTTAGAGGTAGAGATTGCCGATGATCGATCGGTGCGAGCATCAGCAGTATTTCAGGAATTGTGTTCTAAGGTTATTTGAGGAGCGCTATTTGGTGGATTTGGTTCCCATCCCATTGTGGGGGAACAAGGTGATTATAGGTATGGATTGGTTGAGCCCTAATGGGGCGGTGATAGATTGCGCACAGCAGCTAGTGCAGATCAGGACCCCAAGTGGGGGAGAGTTGGTGATCCACGGCGAGAGGCCACAACGTGGACCCACAGTATGTTCAGCAGCGAGAGCTAGGCGCTACCTTCAGTAGGGTTGCACGGGATATGTCGCGTACGTGATGGATACCCGGGAGACGGGTAAGACGACGGTGAGCGAGGTGCCAGTGGTGCGAGACTATGCTGATGTGTTCCCGGAGGAGCTTCCTGGAATACCTCCGGAGCGTCAGGTAGAGTTCAGGATCGACCTAGTTCCTGGTGTGGCTCCGATAGCCAGGGCACCCTATTGGTTGGCTCCTCCCGAGATGCAGGAGCTGCTAGACAAGGGATTTATTCGACCGAGCAGTTCACCTTGGGGAACCCCGATCCTATTTGTGAAGAAGAAGGACGGGTCGCATCGGATGTGTATAGATTAGCGGGAGCTGAATAAGGTAACGGTGAAGAACCGTTACCCACTCCCAAGGATTGATGACCTTTTTGATCAGTTACAGGGAGCATCTTGGTTCTCCAAGATAATTTGCGTTCAGCTTATCATCAAATGAGGCTCAGAGAGGAGGATGTACAGAAGACCGCGTTTGGAACGCGATATGGCCATTATGAGTTCGTGGTGATGTCGTTTGGGCTCACCAATGCTCCTGCCACGTTCATGGACCTCATGAACCGCGTGTGTAGACCGATGCTGGATCGGTTTGTGATAATTTTCATTGATGACATCTTGGTTTATTCCAAGACGCAGGAGGAGCACGAGGAGCATCTGAGAGAGGTTTTGGAGACCTTGAGGAGGGAGAGCTTGTACGCCATGTTCTCCGAATGTGAGTTTTGGTTGCGCGAGGTGCAGTTTCTTGGGCACCTCGTCAACCAAAATGGGATTTCAGTAGACCCGGCCAAGGAAAGGCCGTGATGAGATGAGAGGTTCCGAAGTCTCCATCCGAGATTCAGAGTTTCCTAGGATTAGCAGGCTACTATCGGAGATTCATTCAGGATTTCTCCAAGATAGTCGTACCCCTGACACGGTTGACTAGGAAAGCCATGGTCTTTCGATGGGGGCCTGAGCAGTAGGCAGCGTTCGAGATTTTGAGGCGGAGATTGTGCGAGGCCCCAATCTTATCCCTGCCCGAGGGCGTAGAGGATTTTGTGGTTTACTGTGATGTGTCTACCTCAGGTTTAGGCGCGGTATTGATGCAGAGAGGGCATGCCATCGCCTACGCTTCGAGGCAGCTGAAGCCTCACGAGGCGAACTACCCGACACATGATTTAGAGTTGGGAAAGGTGGTCTTCGCCCTGAAGATTTGGCGACATTACCTCTATGGAGTTCGGTGTACCATTTACATGGACCACAAGAGTTTGAGGTACCTCATGGATCAGCCGAATCTAAACATGAGACAGCATCGGTGGTTGGACGTGGTGAAGGATTATGATTGCGAAATCCTTTATCACCCGGGGAAGGCCAATGTGGTGGCCGATGCACTTAGCCGTAAGGCGGCACCGATCAGGGATGTGTGTATGAGGATGACGGTGGTGACTCCACTGTTACAGCATATTCAGGAAGCTCAGCAGGAGGCTATGAATGAGGAGCATTGGAAGAGAGAGCGAATAGTGGGTCAAGCCGAGGATTATCGACACTACATCGTAGGGTGTGGGTGCCGTATCACGGAGGAGTGCGCCAGATCTTGATGGAGGAGGCACACAAATCCCGATTCTCCATTCATCCAGGGGCGACGAAGATGTATAGGGATCTTCGTCAAGACTATCGGTGGCCCTGCATGAAGCGGGATGTGGCTTGGTACGTCGAGCAATGCTTGACCTGCAGAAAGGTCAAGGCCGAGCATCAGAGACCGCACGGCAAGATGCATCTGTTGGATATCCCGTTATGGAAATGGGAAGATACTACGATGGATTTTATCACAAAGCTTCCCAGGACTGCGTGTGGAGTAGATTCGATTTGGGTCATTGTGGATCGGTTGACCAAGAGCACCCATTTTATTCCGATCCAGGAGAGCATCTCGGCCGAAAAGTTGGCCAATATCTATATGCGGGAGATAGTGGCGCGGCATGCGGTGCCGGTGTCAGTAATATCAGATAGAGATGTGTGTTTCACTTCCAGGTTTTGGAAGAAGTTTCATGATGAGTTGGGCACTCGTCTGCATTTTAGCACCACCTTCCACTCGCAGACGGATGGTCAGAGCGAGCGGACCATCCAGACTTTGGAGGATATGTTGTAGGCGTGCGTGCTAGACTTTGGTGGTAGATGGGATACCTATCTTCCCTTGGCTGAGTTCTCGTACAACAACAGCAACTACGCGAGTATCAACTTCCCTCCTTTCGAGATGTTATACGGACGAAGGTGCATGACCCCGATATGTTGCGGTGAAGTTGGCCAGAGGGTCATGGGGAGCACATAGGTGGTGCTCAAGACGACCAAGAGAATCCAGCAGGTTCAAAGTAGGCTTCAGACTGCGCAGAGTCGGCAGAAAAGTTACGCCGACAAGCGCCGATCAGACATGGAGTTCCAGGTCGGGTCCTGAAAGTGTTGCCTTGGAAGGGCGTCATTCGATTCAGGAAGTGGGGCAACTTGGGGCTGATATACATTGGTTCGTTCAGGGTTGTAGCCCGGGTGGGCAAGGTGGCATACCGGCTGGATTTGCCAGCCGAACTCAGCTAGATCCACAACACCTTCCATGTCTCCCAGCTGCGGAAGTGCCTAGTGGATGATTCTGCAGTGGTGCCGTTAGAGGATATACAGGTTGATGACAGTCTGAATTACATTGAGCGCCCAGTTGCAATCCTCGACCAGAAGTCGAAGGATCTGAGGAACAAGAGGGTGGAATTAGTGAAGGTGCAATGGCGGCACCAAAACGGTTCAGAGTGGACTTGGGAGCCGGATGAAGAAATGATGGAGCATTTGTTGGGTTTTGAGCAATCTAACACTTCCTAAGTGTGCATGCAACCCTAATAAACCTTGGATCTATGTTTGTCTAAATACATGCAAAATAATAATTTTCCAAGGTTTATAACCTATCTAACATGGCATGGGGAACATTTCAACATAAAAGAGTTAGAAGAGATTACATACCTTTTGGTGAGTTTGGTTCTAAGGAGTTTGAGGGCCAAGCACCAATAGTGTGAATGCCTCAAATGGAATCACAAACACCACAAACTCTTGGAAAACTTTGAGAGAGTATACACCTTGTATAAAATCGGCCACACACATGCACACACACACTAGTTCACTAGTTTTCTCTTAGGCTCCATTTCATGCTCCATAAGCATGCTTATATAGTGTGCATGGTTAGGGTGAAACCCTAATAACCCATGTCTTTTCCTTTTCCAAGGATCCATGGGTTAAAAGCTCCATGGATCATCCATGGACTTCCACATAAGCCTAGCCCATTAACAAATGAGTATTAGCCCACACTATATAAAACAAATAGCCCATAATTTAATTAGTATTCCTTTTAATCTCTAAATTAATTCATAATTAATTTAAGACTAAAACTAATTAAATAACGTAACTTCATATTAATATATTATAACTCATAATATATTAATAAACATATGTGTATAACTCTCATAAAATTATCCATAATAGTTTGGATGAGATGCAACCCAAATGGACCATGCCGGTCGGCTCAAGTATATACCAAATAAGTTATGGACTTAGACACCTTATCCAACAGCATTACCCCGAGCTGTTTCAGGATCGAGCAGCAGACTTCGAGGACGAAGTCTAAAATAAGTTGGGGAGATTTTTAGCACCTGGTTCCTGGTACGTAAAATTTATCTAAGTATTTGCAATTTTAGCCTTGTACTCGGCGAGTTGTAGGCCCGACTCGCCGAGTAGAGACGGGATATGGAACACGTTTAAGTTGGCGACTTGGCGAGTCCATATCCTAGACTCGGCGAGTCCATATCCTGGACTCGGCGAGTCCCCTCTGTCTGGTAAAACCTTAATTCCAAAAGTTTGCACCCTATTTAAACCAACCTTATGCGCCCCAAGCTCGCCCCCTTCACCCTCGAAGCTCCCTATCTCATCCAACCCTTGTTCCTTGTGAGATTGAAGTGCTTTGGTGTGTTTTCTTGAATATTTTGAGAGAAAAAGAGAGTAGATCAAGAAGAGAAGAAGGAGGCCAGACATCTTGGTGTTATTTCAGTGATTTCCTTAAGGTATAATTCAGTTTCCCTCTGTTTTCATGCTTATATTCCTTTGTAGCTCCATTAAAGTCCTTTTTGAGCCATTTCCAAGCTTGTTTTTGTGTTAGGGTTTGTAATAAGTTGATTAACCCTTAGATCTAGGCATGATTGAGCTCCACGAGCTCAGATCTACTGCCTTTATGGAGCCATATTGCATGAAAGCCCTAGATATACTCTTTTAGTGCATTTTGAGTCCTAAAACCTTCATTGGTGTTTATTTACACGTAAAGTTGGAAACTTTACGTGCTAATCAAACCCTAAGAACCCAGATCTATGAATGACATGAGTTGGTTTCAAGCAAAATCGAGTTTATAGTATTTGCATGAGAAAGACTCAGCGAGTCATTTATCGGACTCGACGAGTCGAGTCGCGAGTCCCCGAGTTTTCCCCCTTTTCGTGTTTGTTGGGTGGAGTAGTGTGTCATGGGATGTGACTCAGTGGGTCGGAAGCCAGACTTACTGATGAAGGAACTCGGCGAGTCAATGCCCTGACTCGGCGAGTTCAAGGCAATCTTTTTGCCTCAAGAACAGACTCGGTGAGTTGTTCATACAACTCGGTGAGTCTCAGCATAGAATGTTCTTCGGATGAAGATGAACTCGACGAGTTGTTCATACAACCCGACGAGTAGGATGAAGGACTATTAGAAATCGGTTTAGAAGGAAAATTCTTCGAGTCAATGCCTAACTCGACGAGTAGAGACGAGATTATGGTCAATCGAATGGATAGGGACTCGACGAGTTGGCGAGCCAACTCGGTGAGTCGGGTCAACTAGAAGTTGACTTTGACTTTGACTCTTGGTTTGGTTAGGGGTAAATGGTCATTTTACCCTGAGGTCGGTTAGCAATATTTGACTGAGTGTTTGGTGGGAGTTGCAGCCGGAGGATTTCCGGAACAGCAGCAGCAGACAGACCGTTCCCACGCAAATCAGCAACTACTGCGAGGTGAGTTACCTTCTAGTAGCGGTGGGTCTAAGGCCACAATGTCGGCCCACCAGTAGGAGACATATGATAGATGATTGTATTTGTGATATCATCTAGGTTTGCTACTACCTGATATGTTATATGCTAGCATGATATGTTGTATGTGATAGTAGTAGAGTTCGGTTGTTAGGACCGAAGGGTAGTCAGACACCTCGGATACGTCTGACAGTATGTGATGATATGTTTGCATGCTGGCTTGTTATGTTATATGCGATAGAGGTAGTAGGAGGGGACCAGTCCCCGAGTTCGGTTGATAGGACCGAAGGGTAGTTCAGGCACCTCAGATATGTCTGATAATATGTTATCTTATGATATATGTGATAGTAGCAGTAGGGGTGAAATAGTCCCCAAGGATCGGTTGTTAAGGCCGATGGGTAGTCAGCACCCCAAAATGGCTTGACATGGGTAGTCAGCACCCCATAACGGCTTGACACGGGTAGGTCGGCACCCCAGAATGGCCGTACCGGGTAAGTCGGGCACCCCAAAATTGCCCGGCAGTATGTATGATATGTGATTGTATGGTATGTGGCATGATGGGGGAGCTCACTAAGCTTCGTGCTTACAGTTTTCAGTTTTGGTTTCAGGTACCTCTTCTTCGAAGGGGAAGGAGCTGGCGCGGTAGCGGCACATCACACACACGCTTTCTATTCCGCACTTTGAGATCTTGCTGAGGATTTGTACTCTGACATTGTTATGTTTTTATAAACTGTTTTCCAGACACACACATCTTTTATAAAATGATATGATCGGTGAATGTTTTATTTCTAATGTTTTCCTAAGTATGTGTTTTAAAAATGAAATTTTTGGCTTGTATTTTTGGGACATTACAAGAATCTTATATATTCATAATAATGTCGATATGGTCCATCCAACACTATACTTCCAACTACTCACAAGCTACAAATCCTTGGCGGACATTATATCGTCCTTTGATAGTTGTTTAATTATTTAAGTCAAAAAAACCGTTCTAGTCCCTTTCCCCTCTTAATGCGCTAAGCATTTGGAAAATTTTAGAACGATCAAACATTATAGCATATGCAATCGATCCTATACCCGAAGCGTATGGGACACGATTCATAATGTCTTACATAAAGATGTGATACTTTTACTAGTCTTTTGTTATAATATTTCTAATTGCCATGTTCTCACAATTTTGATTATGAAAAGGGATGCCGTAATCATAACCAAAATTTGAGAATGCAATTATCCTTTCCATATATAGAATTTCCTCATGTTGAACCATTCCAACACAACATTCATATATATATATATATATATATATATATATATATATATATATATATATATATATATATATATATATATATATATATATATATATATATATATATATATATATATGACTAAATTTGATTAAAATTCCACAATCTAAGCCTTTAGATTTGAAATGAAGTATAATATTCTCTCCCTTAATTATAGCAAAACAACTTTTCAACCCTTGCGACTTTGCAAAGTATAACTATTGTTTTCTATAATTAATATTGCTAACTTGCAACACTTACCATAATAATCATGCTCCCGCTAACATGATGATTATTTCCTTATTGTCATAACACTTATGCTCCCATTAGCTTTGACATGTATTCAGAAAACAGCTTTTCTTAGATAGCTTATGTGTGTGTAAACAATTTTAGAACTCATGTTACTAAGTCTCAAATGTTAAGACTAATTGCCAAATCTCATAATTCGAACTATGAAGAGGGATGTCGTAATCATAATCGAATTTGAGAATACAATTTACACAACTGCTATCTGCTTAAAATTTCTCTTAGTGAAAACATTTCCTCACAATCATTTTCGTGAAGGAGAAAAATCTTATGACACTTAGATTTTATAGCGTATGTGTTCCTATCCATGTAAATTTTTCATAACAACAATCATAAGACAATGTTTGTGACAAATCCAACTCATATGGACTAAACTTGTTCAATCTTAATTTCTTGCCTCATGGCAACACAAGTGCCCACCATTGCTTCCAGGTTGTTAAGCAGCTCACCCTTACCTATCAATGTACTTTCCATTGATCAAGGTGCTTGCCTTTATGCATTCAAATGAGAACTCATAGAACTCATATACATAATTAATTCAACTGGAATGGCACAGAAACATAATTATGTCAACATGATAGGTTGTAAACCTCAAGTCATGTGCTAGTGATGATTAACTAGGTTCATTCTTGAATTTGTTCTTGAAACTTTTCAGAACATTTAAGACTCCCACTGACTCCTTGACATATAAGGTTCTCTTGTCAAGAAACATTTCTTGACAAAAAAAATATTCAAGAGTTAGTGTAGCTTCTTATCAAGTTTAACACTTCACTCAAATGGTCCTAGTTGGTCTTTGTCTTATCCAAGACATCACAACTTACCAATTTCAAATGTACATAAATAAGAAACTTTCATATTCTACATTTGATAAGTGTTACAAACTGTAACGCTCGTAGATCCGAGCTATTTAATTTAGAGACAATAAGCATAAAAAATTACTTTTTGATGGAAGATTATTTAGAAGGGTTAATCTTAACTAAGTTGTAGTATATGTTACAAGGATTTCGTACATATAAAGAACGTCGATATTCGAGTTATAACGAAGCAGTTATGACTTGTCGAAGTTTCGCGACAGAACCGCCACGACACAGAGCGACGTAAATAGTGAATTTATGTTAGAGTGATATTTGGCCTTAGAGATCTAAATGAAAGTTGTAGAATACATTAAACCGATAGCGTGCATAAAAAGAACGTCTAAATCTGACTTCATATGAGGAAGTTATGATTTTTCGAAGTTTCAGCATTAACACTATGCAGCCCGAAACTCGAGATTGAGGTCGAGTGATATTTAGCGAAAACTTTCTAAATAAGAATTGAAGATCTCATCAATAGTAGTCCAAAGATAAAAAAGACAGATGAAAACGGAGTTCAGATGAAGGGGTTATGAATTTCGAACGAAGTTTTCCTGACCTGGCCTACTAAAAATAATATATTAATAATATATTAAAATTAAAGTCAAAATTAGCTGACGAAGTTTAAATGAAAGTTGTATATCTTGTTTTTACCTAAGCGTAAATATAAAGAGCGTCGAAAACGAAGTTCGTATGCGAAAGTTATGAATTTCTGAAGTTCGGGGCGCGAAACCCCAAAACTGTCAGAGTTCACGACGTGAATACAGTGTTCACGACGTGAATTCAGTATTTATGACTTCTGGAGCCTGACAGACCAACTTACGATGATGCATGCAGTGACGAATGAACTCACGACGTGAATCCATAAAATCAGCCCTATAAATAGAATTCAAGGGGCAACCGAGTTTGATTGCTCAATCTCTTCTCTCCTGCTCCCGATAATCTCTCTAAGCCCTATTTTAACCCCCCAAATCCCCGGTATCATCCCGAGACACGAAGCAAATCCCGAAGCCCGAATATCCTGAGAAGAAAAGAGTTTCCGAGCCAAAGCTTTGCCTGCGAGAAGCCCGGTGTGTGAAGATCTTCCAGTTTCACCAAAGAGTACTACTTCTACAAAGCAGTAGTGTTGTCCGATCATCTTCTGATAAAGTGAGTGTATAGTCACTTTCTTCTTACACATAAATATTAAGTATTTGCTATGAAATACGTGTTATGTGTGTATATATTGTTGTTTATTTGAGATAATTGTGGAATGGATGAATTATATAGGTATTAATGAGTTAAACTGTATATGTATTTTATATCTACAAATATGTTGGGTAGAACACGGGTAGATGAGATTGTTGGTACAGGATAAAAGGGTAAAGAGATAAACTTGTTTTAGATCTGGGAGTATGAATCAGATCAGAAGGTTATTTTTAGATCCGAGAATATGGATTAGGTAATGAGGTAAATTTTAGATCCAGGAGTACAGATTATGTATTTTTGAACTATGTGTTCATTCGATAAGGTATCATATGTATAGTCCTTTTTATGAATGGGATTTTAATATGAATATTGATTTAAGTACGAAATATATATGTGTGTGAAATATTTGCTATTGCTCAAAACATGTGTTATATGTATAATTGATGATATAGAACATGCGAACCAGTTATGGTCCAATATGTGTTAAGATGTGTATATATGATATTATTACTTAAAACTTTGTGTTAAGTATACACTAGTTAGCGTTTCCTAAATAGAGATAGTATCAAAAATTGATTATAGGCATTGTAGGCTTGCCTAGTGCTGGGTTAAGACTTAAATAGGGATGTTTAGTTCCATTAAGTTTGGACATTGGGTAGCCTCTTATTAAGAGTACGTATGTTGTGAGATTAATGATTGGTGGAGTACGTTCTACGTTCATAAGTACATTTTATGTACGAAAGTCTTTTTCAAAGCTCTGTGTCTTGGGTGCTGCTTGTGCCAGGGTACTATTATGTTCTCGGGTACGAGTCTTTTGTGTTGGATTAGTGTCTAAGTCCATAACTATTTTGGTATGTACTTGACCCGATGGTGCATGGTCCTTTTAGCTTGCCTTCACCAAAGCAACTTGATTGGAGAAATAAATAAAGAGAGAAAGGTTAGTATGATTTATTAATATGTTATAAGAATAATATATTAAAGGAGAAATCATATTTGTTTAATTAATATTGGTCAATAATTAATTAGGAATTAATTTTGTGATCAAGTGTAATTAATTAAACTAGAGGGGCTGATTTGTAATTATGTGATAGTTACAAAATAAGGTAAGGATTATCTTATTATTAGGTTGGACGAATTTGAGGTGATAAGGCCTTAGAATTCGACTATGATAAGGATTCAAGGATTATCTTATGGGTTGCTTGGTGGATAAACAACTAGATAAGGATAATGACTGAAACCCTATCTCTACACCTATATAAAGACCCCAAGGCTCATGAATTCATGTATCCCTTCCCAAGGAGTCCTAAGGACGAATTCTAACCTCTCTCCTCTCTCTTTATACCTTCTCCATTTGCTCTTGGTGTTTGTAAGCCATTAGAGGAGTGACACTTGTGACTCTAAGCATTCCAAAGTCAATACAAGGAGATTAGGGATTGTTATTGCTACATAACAATCAAGGTAACATTATAAACTTATTCTCATGTTAATATGATTATTTGAATTCTAGAATTAGGTTTTATAGTCTTGGATTTAAAGCATGTACAATAGAGAAACCTAGATCCAAGCATTAGGGTTTGTATGAGCACATAGGATGTCTTATGACCAAAACCCATCAGTGGTATCAGAGCCTAGGATGGTTTCAATTGTATTGATGCATTGTATATCTAAAAAATTCGATTTTTGGTGTTCTAGAGGCTGGACTCGCTGAGTCTATAGTTGAACTCGCCGAGTCCAGGCTTGACTCGACGAGTCAACTCGTCAGATAATGTTTATCTCGGGATTTCTTTCTGTTTTTGCATATGGATAGTTACCTTATCATGTTAGATCAATATTAATCCGATTATATGATATATTTGACTATATTTTTGATCTAAATGAAGATATTTATCGATTAATAAGATAATTGTTTCCTTATAAGATAATTGATTAATTATTTTGAGTAAATTGATAAATTGTTTTGCAAGAAATCATTAAATAAATCAAATATGGATAATTATGTGATTAAATGTTAATTTAAAATTATTTGTTATTTGATCGTTGTTGTTATGAAAAGTTTCATATTTTCCCCATTAGGTTTTATAGTTTAAATTTGAACCCAAAAGTTTTGAAGTTTTGAAATTTAAATAGTTAAAACCCTAATGTTTTGAAAAAGGTTTCAAAACTTGCCCTCAAGTTTTGGAATTTAAAAGTTGATTAAAAGTTAATTAGGAATGTTAAATTCTAAAACCCTAGTAATGTTTTGAAAAGTTCAATTTACACCCTTATGGTTTTATTAATTAATTAAGGTGTATAATTAAAAGAGATTTAATAAATCCATAAAAGTTTAGGTTAACCATTTAATTGAATTAAAAGTGTAATTGTTAAAGTTAACCACATAGTATTTAAAAAGTATAAAATGCACCCTATACTATATATATAACATTAAAAGTCTAACATTATATATATGTATGACTAAAAGTCAGTCTTACCGTTAGTAGGCCTCATTCACGAAGCTGGTCTATAAGGGGTGTTTAAGGAAATTGCCTATAAAATGGCGATTGAATGGGTATCCACTCTTACCCACCGCACTCTTGACTAGTGGAGAGTCGTTAGCCGAACGGGTAGGATAGGATGAAACCTTCCATTATAAGTATTATGAAATACAAAGTAACTAAATGTTTTTCAAATCCCCAATCTTAGTTACTTAGGCAAAAGTGAATTGATGCAATTCCATGAAATTACACTTTGTGCCCTTGCGAAGACGTTAGTGGAGCGTGTGTGGTTTACCGGCACACTAAATAGTTCTAAGCAAAGGTAGCAAAGGGTGACTCAATGTTTGTCATAGTTCGGTGGAACATGTGTGGTTTACCGGCACATCGAATAGATGACTGTAACATGTGAGGGCACCATGTAAGTTTGCATGGTTATTCACACCCGCTTTTTGATCCTCGGCATCTCAGTCATAAACAAGAGGGGCATATCGAGATTTAAACATGCCATTGAAATGTTCAATGAATCTCAAAGGATCTAGGAGTTTTCATAGATTTAAAACTTAATTTTCTTTTTGTTTTTCATGGTGGAAATTGGTGAATCGTCATTCACTTACCTTCAAATATTTTGCAACTAGATTACAACATCCCTTTTCTAGGTTGTAGCGTATTGTGTTGGGTCCTAGCCTTAGTATCTCATTTGGGTGATTTACTAAGGACTCAATCAATCTATCAACTAACTTGAATTCGTTTTTCTCCCGTTTTGTAGATGTCAAAGTTCGACAACTATGGTCTTCCCAAATCTCGTGGAACAAGCATTCCACATGAAGATGATATTCCACGATTCGATCGAGGAACAAGAAATCATGCTTCACTTCCTCCTCCTCCTCCAATTATTCTCCCTAACCCACACGATTGTAAAATTGAAAGGTTCAATATCACTCAAGCCCTTTTGGCAAATAAACATAAAGAAGGAAAGTCGGTGTGTGCACACGTCTTAGGGATGAAGTCACACATTGATACGTTAAGAATGATGGGATCCGTTGTCGGTGAAGAGATGGCTGTTGATTGGGTTCTTCAGTCACTTCCTAACTCGTATAGTGAGTTCGTAAGAGAGTACTATATGATGAACCACGACGTGACCCTTATTGATCTCACCTATATGTTTATTGCTGCTGAATCAGCAATGGTTTGGCGCAATAGAAAAGCAAAGTTGATTGGTGAATCTGCCTTTAAGACCTCTATGGATATAGACAATGGCAATGAAAGATATGCAATGATCGAAAAGTTTGATCATAAGAGAAAGGCGATGTCTGAAGTAGTTCCATGTGTTGTTCCAAAAGAGTCAATTTGCTTTTATTGCCAAGAGAAGGGGCATTGGAGACGAAGTTGCCCTATTTACCTAAGAGATCTAAGAGATGGGAGAGTCAAAAGTATGACTACGCTTCAGGTAAAATCCACTATCTAACTCTGCTAAGTTCCTATTCATTGATTCTTAATACATGATGTGATAAGATTGCATTTGAATGTTTTGTAGGATCGGTGAAAAGAAAGGAAGCTTGATAAGAGAGCAAGATGAATCTAATCACAAGAGATGGATCTCGATCGCATGGACTTGAAGATTGGATTTTGAGCTTAGATAGTTATGATAGAGTTGTTAGAAATTTTCCTTTTACATAGTTTTCAATAGATTTTGCATTGTAAGGACAAATGTTTTTCCGCTGCTTTTATAAATAAAATAAATTTTGTTTGAATTATTTATTTATTTGTTTACTTCCTTGCAATGAAATCGTTATGAAAATTGATGTTTGCATATTTCTACAACGAATGGATATGATTCTTAGTTATGTTATTTATGGAAATGTCGAGAATTTACCAAATAGGGAGAGTTTCCCATCGCCCAAATTTCAATTGGACTGAAATTTGGAATCACGCAACTTGGTTGCATGATGAATGAGAAATTTCATATTTGGAAATTAGACAAATTCGTTGACAAAGTGTCAAGTGAAGGACTAGGAGATCGAGTACACAAAGTTGTGTGTTGATCAAGTTCACCATAAGAGTAACAAAGATATTCGTCATGATTTACTAAAGGTTTAGTAAATATGATTATACTTACAGGATTAAGTGTAATTTTGAATTGATTAAAGGGTTTAGATCAATAGTAGAACGAATAAGAAGAATCAAGTAGGCAGAAAAAATAAAAGTTTCTCCATTCTAAGAAGAAGGGAGAGTAGCTTTTATGCTTTATGATAGATCTTAATGATTAAGAACCATATCTCAATTGATCCTCTAAGTGAGTCTTAGTATAATTGTATGTTTAAGAAGAGGAATCAAGGATTGAAGAAATGGTTAAATCAAGAAGTCTATCATACTTCGTTCCAATAACAAGTCTTAAAGTTAAGATTGTGACAATGAGTGAAAAGTATTAAAGGTTTAAACATTCATCAAATGTGGAAAGTTGTCTTGAATAAGACAAAGACCGACTAGGACCAATTTATGAAGTGTTTTGATAAAAACTACACTAACTCTTGAATATTTGTTTGTCAAGAAATGGTTATTGACAAAAGAATCTTATATGTCAAGGATTCAGTGGGAGCCTTAATGGTCTTGAAAGGTTTCAAGAACAAGTCAAATAAACCTTATTGATCATCACTAGCACACGAGTTGAGGTTTACAACTTATCGTGTTGACAATATTTTGATTATGTGTTGTTCCAATTGAGTTAATTATGCATGTGAGTCCTATGAGTTCTCATTTTGAATGCATAAAAGGCAAAGCACCTTAATCAATGGAAGGTACATTGATAGGAAAAGGTGATCTGCTTAACTACTTGGAAGACGTGGTGGGAAGCTGTGCTACCATAAGGCAAGAAATCAAGATTAAGAAAGTTCGATCCATATGAGCTTGAATTTGTCGTAAACTCTGGTTTTAACAAATTCACATGGATAGGAACAAATACACCGCTTTAAATCTAAGTGTCATAAGATTTCCTCCTTCATGAAAATGATTGTGAGGAAATGCTTTCACTAAGAAAGATATTAAGAAGATAGTGATTGTAAAATTGCATTTTCGAATTTGATTATGGTTATGGTATCCCTTTCCATAATTTGAATTGTGAGGTTTGGCAAATAGTCTTAATTGTTTAGACACACATATGAACTATCTAAGGCAAAGGTGTATAAGTTCAAGGAGTTTTGATAAAGGATTATCAAGGTACTAAGTATTAGAAACATTGACTTAAGAAATTCAATAGGTATTGTTTTCTGAAAGTTAAGATGTTTATGAATACATGTCGAAGCTAGTGGGAGCATAAGTGTTATGTTTTATAGTAATCATCATAATAGTGGGAGCATAAATGTTATGATTGTATGATTATTAAGGAAAGTATTGCAAGTTGGCAATATTAATTATAGAAAACAAGAGCCATTCTTTGCAAAGTTGTAAGGATGGAATAGTTGTTTTGCTATAATTAAGGGAGAGAATATTATGCTTCATTTCAAATCTAAAGGCTTAGGTTGAGAAATGTTAATAAATTTAGTCAAAGGTACATAGTGTGTTCTTAAAATTTCGATTATGATTACGGAATTCCTTTTCACAATTCGAATTTTGAGAACATAGCAAATAAAACATTGTGCATCGTGTCCCATACGCTTCGGGTATAGGATCGATTGAAAATGCTTTAATGTTTGACCATTCTAAGATTTTCAAAATGTCTAGCGCATTTAGAGGGAAAAGGACTAGTATAGGTTTTGACTAAAAGAATTAAACAACTATCAAAGGACAATCCAAAGTTCGACGAGGATTGGTTGCTTGTGAGTAGTTGGAAGCATGGTATTGAATGGACCATATCGACATTATTATGAATAGATAAGATTCTATTAAGAATAAGTTGTCATATGGAAAATATGGAAGCGTGTCCATATTGGGAATTGAATATTGAAAATCTATGTCTAGATTAGAAACTTTTATGCAAAAGGATGTTCAAAGGAATGTACTTTGAGTGAGAGACATCATGTCTAAGGAATTGTCTTGTAACAATCTCCGATAGAGGACTTTGTATTTTCATTGGCAATAGTCTTTGTGACTTTAGTGCAATGACATTACTAAAGAACTATTGCATAGAATGTTAGAATCTAGCATATTCTATAAGTAGCAAGAACTTGATATTCTTTCACTTATGAAAAAGGATTTGGAGTTGTGGAATTAGAATGATTGGAAATGTGTTCAATGTGATCTATTTCACAAAGTAAGAACCATAGGTAAACATTGTGTGCATGCTAGGAGCATGGGACAAGTGTAATAATTCAAGTAAGAAGTTGATTACCCGAAACGACAAATAATGAGTAATTGATATGGTGATAAATAAAAGATGTTTTATTCACACTCAAAGGTTTGAGGCCATATGGGATTAGTATTATTCTTGTGTTTCACTTTGCATGTTTTGACTTCCAGAATAATTGAGTTTATTAAGAATAATCGAATTATTCGAACGGGCCACAATCGTTCATATGTTGGAAGTAGATATGAATGTTTGTTGCAACGTTCATGAGTGCTTATGAATATGATTTGAGCATTGGATTAAGCCCACGCTCACTTGGATCACTCCATGAATTGTATCACGAGTGATTGGTGAGACGATAACATCTTATATTCTTGAAACCGAGATGTGTGAGTTGTATCTTACGAATCGGTTGCACATTGATAATATGTAAATGCACCAGTAACTTGGTGTTATAAAACATATTGTTGTGTGTAATTCGGTGGGTGAGTGCAAGCAAGCATTGTATCAAAGTTTATCCGTTCCTTTTATCCAAAGTAGAATAAAAGCGATATCTTTGGGCCCCTCGATGGTTTAGTGATGACAAACGTAAATGCTCGGCCGGGCTAGGGCTAATTTGATTTGTTCAATTAGTCAGTCGTCATAAATCGGGAATCGAGAAATATTACAAAGAGAATGATTAAAAATCATATCTCATACGATATCTAGAATGGAGGAATATATGATCCCTTATCTAAGGACACGCGTATCTGATAGGGTCAGAGTTGACAGCGGCTTTGGAAAGCTACGATTGCAGATCAGGATCTGAAGTCATACGCAGAATAGTTGTTAGACTTATCCAAGTGGGAGACTGTTGGATTAGTGTCTAAGTCCATAACTATTTTGGTATGTACTTGACCAGATGGTGCATGGTCCTTTTGGGTTGCCTTCACCAAAGCAACTTGATTGGAGAAATAAATAAAGAGAGAAAGGTTATTATGATTTATTAATATGTTATAAGAATAATATATTAAAGGAGAAATCATATTTGTTTAATTAATATTGGTCAATAATTAATTAGGAATTAATTTTGTGATCAAGTGTAATTAATTAAACTAGAGGGGCTGATTTGTAATTATGTGATAGTTACAAAATAAGGTAAGGATTATCTTATTATTAGGTTGGACGAATTTGAGGTGATAAGGCCTTAGAATTCGACGATGATAAGGATTCAAGGATTATCTTATGGGTTGCTTGGTGGATAAACAACTAGATAATGATAATGACCGAAACCCTATCTCTACACCTATATAAAGACCCCAAAGCTCATGAATTCGTGTATCCCTTCCCAAGGAGTCCTAAGGAAGAATTCTAACCTCTCTCCTCTCTCTTTATACCTTCTCCATTTGCTCTTGGTGTTTGTAAGCCATTAGAGGAGTGACACTTGTGACTTTAAGCATTCAAAAGTCAACACAAGGAGATTTGGGATTGTTATTGCTACATAACAATCAAGGTAACATTATAAACTTATTCTCATGTTAATATGATTATTTGAATGCTAGAATTAGGTTTTATAGTCTTGGATTCAAAGCATGTACAATAGAGAAACCTAGATCCAAGCATTAGGGTTTGTATGAGCACATAGGATGTCTTATGACCAAAACCCATCATTTTGCATACCAGAGTACTATAATGTGCCAGAAGTACTATCATGTACAAAGTATTTTTGACAATTTTGTGTGTCGGTTATGGGAGCGTACGGGAGTACTCTAGTAGTACTATTTCCCCATACTTTTATTTTGAGAGAGCTTTGGAATCAGCGTTTCTTTTATGAGATGATCGACCGAGCTTCATATGTCAGCGTTTTCTTTCACGAAGTAATTAAGGGAACTTCGTAGACTGCCTAATAAAGTGTGTCGATAATAGACCACTGCTAGGTATGCCTGGTGTTATATTCCTGGATAGGGTGCGCCTGGGGGGTGAAATACCTCATGTATTCAGGCCACTGCTAGGAAAAGTTTGATGCTGGATAGGGAGAGTCTGGGGGTATAATACCTCACGATATTCGGACCACGCCTAGGCATTGTTATCTAGATAACTACCCCTGACTTAATTGTCTTTTGGTTCTTTCTTTTACGAATGAAGGTTCGTGGTGAAACTTATTCCATTCCCCTTATTTGATGTCTTTATTGATCCTCATTTGCTTCCAGGGAATTTCCGAAGCAACTTCTTCAGTTTGTGGTTTATATCGATTCCTTAGGCTAGATCTCGTAAGATCATTGTATAGGGCCAGTATGTGGGGATCGACGGGATGGGATATATTGTTTTAGAAATATGATTTATATGTGTTTATAATATTAGTGGTTTTGCATGATCGAGATATACTTTATTATCACATTGTTTGAACTAAGAACTTTCGTACTCTGTGTTCCTTAGGTGGTTGGGTTCACCAGGGATATTCGAACTAAGTGTTCATTAGATATTTGAACTTAGTGTTCATCACAGATTTTTGAACTAAGTGTTCATTAAGTGTTTGTGAACTAGGTGTTCATTGGGTAATATTGGAACTAAGTGTTCATTAGGTGTTCTTGAACTAGGTGTTCATTAATCATTGTGAATTGCATGTTCACCAGAGGTAATCTAAGAACCTTGGCAGCACTAGACTTTGTGCCAGTTCCTAAGGCCAATCCTTAGGAATGAATGAGAGAAGGGTAATCGGTTCTTAGGATAAATCTTTAAGAAATAAATGGAGATAATGGGGTGGGTAATTGGATTGATTGTTTGGTAATTGAATATAATAATTATATTATTGTGGGTTGAAAACCCTATATGCTCACCAGGCTCCCAAGCCTGATCCTCTCAATTTTCTTTGTAGTACAGGTTATGGTACGAGAGCATATGTTGGCTTACATAATGAGATATTTTGGATTATAGGCTAGTAGTTATGAATAACTGTTGTAAGGTCTATTTTTGTTGTATTTATGCTTTTGGTCTGTATTGAACATGACATCCCGAGATTTTGTTATATAACGAAAATACATTTCTTTAAAGAAATGTTTTGATAAATTCTTATCATATTTTGTTTTGGGAACAAATTCCGCAACTGTTTTCTTTAAAAGATTACTCTGATTTTAAAAACAAAGCATAAACAAATCAGTCTTTTCTGGCCATGAAATTGGGGATGTCACACAAACCTACTTAAGACCTTTCACTCAAGTCACAATCTTGACTCTAAGACTTGATATTGGAACGAAGTATGATTGACTTCTTGATTTAACCATTTCTACAATTCTCGATTCCTTTTCTCAAGCATGCAATTGCACTAAGACTCGCTTAGAGGATCAATTCATACATGGTTCTTAATCATTAAGACTTATCATAAAAACACAATAAAAGTTACTCTCCCTGCTTCTTAGAATAGAGAAGCTTTTATCTTTCTGCCTACTAGATTCTTCCTATTCGTTCTGCTATTGATTGAAACTCCTTCAATCAACTCAGAATTATACTAAATCTTAAGTATAACCATATTTACTAAACTTTAGTAAATCATGACAAATATATTTGTCACTCTTGTGGTAGACTTGATCAACGTACGACCCAGTGTACTCGATCTCCTAGTCCTTGAATTTGACACTTTGTCAACGAATTAGCCTAAATTTCCCAAATGTGAAAGTTTTTTCATTCATCATACACTACACGTTGCATGATTCCAAGTTTCTATCCACTTGAAACGTGGGCGCTGAGAAACTCTCCCTATTTAGTAAACTCTTAACACTTCCACAAATAACCCAATTAAGAATCAAATCCATTTTGCTAATAATAGAAATACACAAACATTAATTTTCATACACACCATTATTAAGGATAAATAAATAAGATAAAACTCAACATTTATTTTATTGCGGAAAAAAATGTCCTTACAACGCAATTCAACTGAAAAACTATGCTATTACATATTTCTTAGCAATCTACCCTAACTCTAAAGTAGCAGCTCAAACATCCGATCTTTGAATCCATGTGATCGAAATCCATTTCTTCGTGATCAGATTCAACATGCTTCTTCCTTAAGCTTCCTTTCTTTTCTTCGATCCTGCAAAACATCAAAATGTAATCTTATCACATCATGTATTAAGAACCAAAAAATAGGAGCTTATAGAGTTAGTTAATGGATTTTACCTGAAGTAGATCCATACGTCTTGACTCTCCCATCTCTTAGATCTCTCAGGTAAACAGGGCAACTTTGTCTACAATGCCCCTTCTCTTGGCAATAAAAGCAAATAGACTCCTTTGGCACATTACATGGGATAATCTCATGCTCAGTCCTTTCTGGACTTCCAATGTTTCCAGTGTCTATTGAATCTTGGGAGTTTGACTCACCAGACAAATTTGCTTGACCAGCACGCCAAATCATTGCTGATTCAGCAGCTATAAGCAAACAAGTGAGATCAATTAGGGTCACGTCGTGTTCCATCATATAGTACTCTCTTACGAACTCACTATATGATTTAGGAAGTGACTGAAGAACCCAATCAATAGCCAACTCACTTGAAATCTCGACACCCAACATCCTTAACCTATCAATGTGTGACTTTATCTCTAAGACGTGTGTACACACAGGTTTCCCATCTTCGTGTTTACTTGTCAAAAGGGCTTAAGTGAGCTTGAACTTTTCAAGCCTTTGAACTTGTGGGTCAGGGAGAAAAATTGGAGGAGGTGGAGGAAGTGAAGTATGACTCTCATTTCCTTGATCGTATATTGGAACGTCATCTTCATTTGGAAAGCTTGATCCTTTGAAAGCTTGTTCCAAAGGATTTGGGAAGACCATTGTAAGATTCAGACATCTACAAAACGAGAGAAAATTCAAGTCAGTTGATAAGAATCCTTGATGTAACATCCAAAATGAAACATCAAAGCTAGGATCCAACACAATATTCTACAACCAATAAGAGGGATGCCGTAATCTAGTTGCAAAATATTTGAAGGTAGGTAAATGATGATTTACCAATTTCCACCATGAAAAACGAAAATGAACTTTAAGTTTTAAATGAATTGAAACTCCTAGATCTTTTGAGATTCATTGAACTTTTCAATGGCATGTTTAATCTCGATTATGCCCTTCAAATTTGCGGTTGGGATGCCGAGGATCACAAACAAGGTGTGAATAACCATACGAATCTACGTGGTGCAGTCAATGCTACTATCACCTAATCAATGTGCCGGTTAGCCACACACGCTCCATTGATCTATAACAAACATCGAGCCACCCTTTGCCACCAATGCCAAACCCAAATTAGTGTGCCGGTTAACCACACACGCTCCACTAACGTCTCGGCAAGGGTACAAAGTGTAATTCCATGAATTAGCATACAATTTCACATTTTGCCTAAAGTAACTATGATTTGGGAATTTGAAAAAGCATATGGTTACTTTGGACTTCATTATACTTATAATGGAAAGTTTTGTCCTATCCTACCTGTTCGGCTAACAACCCTCCACTAGTCAAAAGTGCGGTGGGTAAGAGTGGATACCCATTCAATCGCCATTTTATAGACAATTTCCTTAAACACCCCTTATAGATCAGCTTCGTGAATGAGGCCTATTAACGGTAAGACTGATTGTTTAATTAATTAATTAAACACCCCTTATATATATATATATATATATATATATATATATAATATTAGACTTTTAATGTTATATATAGTATAGGGTGTATTTTACACTTTTTAAAATACTAGGTGGTTTAATTTAGTAAATTATACTTTTAATTTAATTAAATGTAAACCAAAACTTTATGGGTTTATTAAATCTTTTTTAATTATACACTTTAATTAATTAATTAAACCATAAGGGTGTGATTTGAACTTTTCAAATTACTAGGGTTTTAGAATTTTAAAATTTCAAATTAAGACTTTTAATTTGAAATTTTAAAATCCAAAACTTGAGGTCAAGTTTTGAAAAAATTTCAAACTTAGGGTTTAGAATTTAAATATTTCAAAATTAACTTTTTAATCAAAAATTTAAATTTCCAAAACTTGAGGACAAGTTTTGAAAGTTTTTCAAAACATTAGGGTTTAACTTATTTAAATTTCAAAACAAAACTTTTAAGTTCAAATTTAAACTATAAAACCTAAAGGGGGAAATTGAAACTTTTTCACAAGATAATTAAAATCTAAATTACAAATAATCAATATTGATATAATAAAACAAAAGATTATCTAAAATTTGACAATTATCTTCTATTTTGATTTGATAAAATCCAGATTTTATTAATAAAAAACGTTTTAGGAAATTATCCACATCAAAATAGGCAAGAAAATCGCGAAAATAAGCTGTCAGACCCGCTGACTCGTCGAGTCCACTATGGACTCGGCGAGTCACCTAGTTGACTCGGCGAGTCCAGTCGAAAACCCCCCAAAAAATACGTTTTTTAGTCAATTTTTGATCAAATAAGCATCAAATTCACTAACAAATAGCCATAGGCTCTGATACCATTGTTGGGTTTTGAGCAATACATCAATCCTATGGTGTACATGCAAACCATAATAGCTTTGGATCTAGTTTGTCTAATGAACATACAATTGATTATCCAACGCCATAAACCCTAGATCTAATAAATTATAACTGAAATTAGGGTTTTACCTTTGATTGGTATATAGTAATAACAATCAATCCTTGGCTTCAGAAAGCTTAGTGCCTCAAGTGTTGCACCTCTAATGGAGTCACAAACACCACTAAGCAACTTGGATAAAAAGGGAATAGAAGGGAGGCACCAAAAACGGCTGGAAACCCTAACAGGAAGTGTTAGCCACGTTTTTGGTGCCTAAGGGCTCCTTATATTCTTAGGCTATTAGGGCTATCAAGTTAGGAAACCCTAATTTGACTGCTTAAGCCCTAAGCAGCCCATGGACTCCTTCTTTAGAAGCCTTGGATGATTTCTAATGGGTTTCCCCATAAAATTCGTCCACTCCACCTTCTATGGAGTCCATAGGCCCATCTTTGTAATTATCTTATAATTACACAATAAGTCCCTTAAGTTTAATTAATCTCTTTTAGCCACAAAATTAATGCTTAATTAATTCTTGACTAATATTAATTAAACAATATGATTTCTCCTTTAATATATTATTTTTATAATATAGTAATAAATAATAATTAAAACTTTCTCTCCTTAATTCATCCTACATAGTGCTATGGTGAAGGCAACCCAAAATGACCATGCTCATAATCGGGTAAAGTACATACCAAAATAGTTATGGACTTAGACACTAATCCAACCTTATCGGGATGGGAGGGCTCATGTGCTGACGGTATAGGTGTTTCGAGATGCCCTACTTAGGCCACATGGATTGAAGGTTCCAAGGTCGGGTATATGTTAACAGTATATTGTATATGTATTAGTTATTAGGTATACTAACTATTGTGCATATTTAGGTTATTATTTGGGAGATGATGGTTATACAAATGGAGAAGGGTTTTTTAGCCCCATATAGAAGTCAAAGATATCATTTGAATGATTGGCGTACCGGAAACCAAACAACTAAACCTAAAGAATTGTTCAACATGAGACATTCATCTGCAAGAAATGTCATAGAAAGATGTTTTGGTATTTTGAAGGCAAAATGGAAAATTTTAAAAGACAATTCATATTATCCTATTGATCTAAAAAATAAGTTCATAATGGCGTGTTGCCTTCTTCATAATTATATCAGACAAGAAATGTCAATTGACCCATTTGAGAATCTCTTTGAACTAGATGAGGGGATCAGAGATGTCGGCGGCGAAGATAATGATAATATCACGTATGTTGGTGTATCAATGGAGTGGAATACATTTCGAAACAATCTAGCACAAACTATGTTTGATTCTTGGAATGCTACACATTAATATGTTTCTTTTTTGTTATGTTCGTTATTAACTGTGAATAAACTTGTGCTACGTTTATTATTTCTAATAATTAAGTTTGATTTATTTTTACTAATTATATATATATATATATATATATATATATATATATATATATATATATATATATATATATATATATATATATATATATATATATATATATATATGGTCGTGTAACTTTTTTTATTTCATGTATTGTTTTATCTAAAGTTTATGATTGAAACAATAGACATTATGAAAAAAAAGCAGAAGCTATCGCAATTGGACTATTATCGAAAATGTCAAGCTTGTGGAAGCATTGGTCACTATGGTGAACATGGGAAGATTTAAAGCCGATAATGGAATTAAATCAAGATATTTACAACATCTAGAAATTGCATTAAAGGAGAAAAAAAATCCTTGGATCTGGTATAGTGGGTAAACCCACATTGAGTCAAGGATCAAAACCATGAAAAAAGATTGACAAGTTGTTTATGATATGATAAATGGTACGAACACAAGTGATTTTGGTTACGATAGCTCCACTCATTCTATACCTGTTGAAGCATCAATTTGGGATGTTTACATACAGGTTCAATGTGTAAACTATTATTTATTGTATTACTTATTAACTACCTTGATACATAATAGGTTCATAAAGAAGTGGGCAAATGGAGAAATAAGATATTTCCTCATTACGAGGATTTGTGTATTATTTTTGGAAATGATAGAGTTCAAGGGAATAAAGCCAATGATTTCACCCAAATGGAAGAAGATGCAAATGCTGAAGAACAAACCAAACAAATAGAAGATGATTTTGAAGAACAAGTAACAGAAAGTGAAGAATTAGCAAGCGTATGTTCACAGAAGAAAAAAAGTAAAATTGATCATATTGTTCAGGGAATAACTATTGCAACAAATGTGCTTGGAGAAAAAACTTGAAAAAGTAGTGAACAACATGAATCAAGCAATACTATGAGAAACATAAGTACAAAAGAAAGCTTCCATGGTAATTTATGAAATTTCAAAAATCCAGTCACTGAGCGCTTTGGATAGGTTCAAAGCAAGTCGAAAAATAATGCGTGATCCTGGAACTGTGCTAATTTTTCGGAAACTGGAAGAACAAGATCGGGAGGATTTTGTGAAGTTTTATATTGGAAGAGTGATACGAGCATAAACTAGGTACCTAGACGTTGGTTTACATATTCATATGTGGTTAACGTTGGTTTACATATTCATATATGGTTAATTTTAATTTTAATTAAAAAAGTTTTTATGATTTGTTTGGTTTCATCGTATTACATGTTTTTTATCTAGTTTCTATATATTGTAAAAGAGTATAATGAATAAACTTTGTAATTAAATGTAATTTTGTTATGTTTATTTAAAAAAGTTACAAAAACCTCTAAAAATGTATTTTGGTCATATTACATAATTCATATTCCAATTTCTTTGACAATTCAACAAACCAAACAGAAAATAGATTCCATTCCATGTCAACTAAACACATATTAGTTTCTATTTCTTTTATATTCCAATTCCTCCAAATTTCAATTCCTTTGACAAATCCCATTCATTTCAAAAACATTTTGCGAACCTTACGAGGCCTAAGACTTATTCTCTTCTTATTCTTGGCTAGGAATCACCCAAAATACTCAAAGATTTCAAAAAAAAAAAAAAAAATAGAGCTAAGGTTTCAGTGAGGGGTGAAGGGAGGTGATGGAGGCTGAGTGTGTGAAAGCCCTAACCATCACATCCCTTAAATAGGGGTGCAAACCCCAAAAACCAGGGTTGTCATTAAACAGTTATCATGTCGTGACCACAATACTGCCACGTCGTGGCACCTATTAAAGATGTGCGCGTCCTCAGACCATGGTCGCACTGTGGGAGCTCATTCCCCACGTCGTGACCACAAAAAATTCCAAACTTTAAATATGAATTTCTTAAATGAACATACCAGAAACTTGGCATTACAAAGTACATATAATGTTTATGATATATTATGATAATTCACTGGGTGTATGACCTATGTACTATAAGAGTTTATAAAACATAAAAAATTTAATATCAATATGTAAACATTAAATATTTTATAAAGTAATTGAAAAAAGAAAGTAAATCAATGAGTTTGTAACATTTATGTGAATTTATTCTCAAATTAATAAAATGATAACTTTACATTAATAAAATGAGAACCCTCCATATATATAACCATAAATTCTTGAAATTTAATGTAAGAATGAAAACCCTTAAAAAATAACAAGTGAAAAATAAGAAAATGAAAAAAAAACTAAAAAAAAAAAGCCATGTGAGTTTTTCTTGGATCCATTAAGAGTTCTTTAAGATGTTGTGTTCAAAGAAAATTGTTGTTTTAGTGTACTGGTTTCTTAGGGCAAATTTGTAATTTACAACAAATGACCCAAAATCCTAGATTCCAATTCATGTGACCAATTCCAAATCCGTTCGAAACAATCCGTGAACAAAAGACGTTGAAAACAAATTTTGGATATGCCCTGGAGGCTCAAAGAACAAAAGAATCCCGAATGGTTTGCACTACTTTGCACGTCTTGGCTGATTGGAAATGCCCTTCCACGAAAAATCTACACCACTAGCAAATTATCCAAATCCCATATTCCAATTCAGCGAGCGAGTAGTGTCTTTTTCATTCATTGTCGTTAATACCAATACCGCCGTCGAATCCCCTGTATTGTATTGTATGTTTTATGAATCCCAGTCCTACCCGTCTTTTCTTTGCCTCAGTCTTCCATCTAATACTTTGGTTTGCATCGACTGTTTCACCTTTTGCTGTGGTATGTTGTATCTTGTGGGGGTGATTAAACGCAGTCGTGCAAGTTTATGTTACAGGTGCCGATTCAGTATTGCCAGTTTGGATTTTTGAAGAACATACATCGTCGTCCTCATTGAAATAATACGCAGACTTAGGTCAGATACTCGGATAGTTAGGAATCGATCGGACCATGTCAATACCAAAGGAGCCGGAGCAGGTGATGAAGCAAAGAGATGGATCTGTGCTTGGGAAAAAGACCATTCTTAAGAGCGACCATTTTCCTGGATGTCAGAACAAGCGACTGTCTCCTCAAATCGACGGCGCCCCAAATTTTCGCCAGGTGATCCTGTTCTTTCAATTTTATTGTTTCACCCTCTTTCTTATACTTCATAGATACACCCCTCTTTTCTTGTAGTGCTTAATTTCTCCAGAAAGCATGCGGGAACTTATGTATTCCTCCTTTTTTTACATCATTTTTTCCTCGATTTGACCATCGAAAGTCCGGTTCATTTGCTTCATGAAATCATCAGGCCGAATCATTGCGTGTACATGGTGTTGCAATCCCAACTATTGATGGGATTAGGAACGTTCTTACATATATTGGGGCTCAAATTGATGGGAAGCAAGCAAATGTTCTTTGGATCAACCTACGCGAGGAACCAGTACATTGTCTTATACCCTTTCTTTATTGCTTATAATTTCTTAGAATTGGCAAATGATTTTTTTTTTTTTCATGCTTCCACTTGTTATGGCAATAACTTTAGGATTCGATGTTCTGAATAACAGTGGTAAAACTCTTTCTTGGAACAGGTGGTTTATATCAATGGACGACCATTTGTTTTGCGCGAGGTTGAGAGACCCTTCTCCAATCTTGAATACACGGTGTGTGCTTATTTTTTCTGCTCAAATCACAACTTCCACTTCAGATTTACAATATATTGTTATACTTTTTTTTCTGTTGATAAACATGATGATTTATCCCATTTTATATCTAAACTTTGATGTTATTAATAGGGTATCAATAGGGCAAGGGTAGAGCAAATGGAAGACCGGTTGAAGGAAGACATATTACTAGAAGCTGCAAGGTTATTCTTTTTTACATGTTTCTGCGTATGATACGGATACCCATTTTTCTTATCATCTCAATACCTGTCTGGATAACAGGTATGGAAATAAGATCCTAGTAACTGATGAACTACCAGATGGTCAAATGGTGGATCAATGGGAGCCAGTCACACCCGACTCTGTCAAAACACCACTACAGGTTCATCATACTAATATCGTTTTCTATGAAATTTAATGTTCATTTGAAGATCTATTTCATAATTCCTTTCTCCATTGTAGGTCTATTTAGAACTACAAACAAGAAAATTCCTTGTTGACTACGAACGCATTCCAGTAACAGATGAAAAATCACCCAAGGAACAGGATTTTGATACGTTGGTGAGTGCTATTTTCATTTAACAAAATGAAAATATTTAACCTAGCTTATACTTTTATATATGATTTGTGTTTATAATCTTTATAGGTTGATAGAATTTCAAGAGCCGACCTCAAGACAGAAATAATCTTTAATTGCCAAATGGGACGCGGACGCACCACCACAGGGATGGTCATTGCCACATTGATCTATTTCAACCGAATAGGAGCTTCTGGTACTTTTTTTTTTCTGTCAACTTTATGTCATATGATTGCATGCTTTTACAATATCTTATTATTAGGTATCCCAAGAACAAATTCAATTGGAACAATTTCTGTCTGTGGCTCAAATGCTACTGACAACATGCTAAACACAGAAGAGGCACTTCTTAGAGGGGAATACACCGTCATAAGAAGCTTAATCCGTGTCTTAGAGGTATGCAAATGAACCTTTTTGCTTACAAATTTCCCATTGCAACATTCTTGACTTGAGTAACTTCTTTTTGATTGACATGGTTTTAGGGCGGTGTTGAAGGCAAACGACAGGTGGACAAAGTAATTGACAAGTGTGCCTCCATGCAGAATTTACGTGAGGCAATTGCAACATATAGAAATAGTATTTTGAGGCAACCTGATGAGATGAAGAGGGAGGCGTTGCTTTCGTTTTTTGTTGAGTACCTTGAAAGATATTACTACCTTATATGCTTTGCTGTATATCTCCATACAGAAAGAGCAGTTCATATTCCTAAATCCCCTCACAATCACAATCTTAATTTCTATGATTGGATGAAAGCAAGACCTGAGCTCTATACCATTATTCGCAGGTACATAACAGTAACACACTTCCATGTTTGATTATATATATAAAGTTTCATGTTCTAAAAAAGTTGTATCTTGCTATTGCAGGTTGTTGAGAAGGGACCCAATGGGTGCACTTGGTTATGCAAATATAAAACCATTAAACAAAATAAGCAAACCTAATAATGATGGTCACCCTTGTGAGATGGGAATAGTTGCAGTGTCAAGAACTGGCGAGGTCTTAGGAAGTCAAACTGTTTTAAAAAGTGATCATTGTCCAGGCTGTCAACAACCGAATTTGCCCGAGAGAGTAGAGGGCGCACCTAATTTTAGGGAAATTCCTGGGTTTCCAGTCTATGGTGTTGCAAATCCAACTGTGGAAGGAATTAAATCTGTTATGCAAAGAATAGGTAGCTCTAAAGGTGGCGGGGGCAGACCCGTCTTTTGGCACAACATGAGAGAAGAACCTGTTATTTACATTAATGGAAAGCCCTTTGTGCTTCGTGAGGTTGAAAGACCCTACAAAAACATGCTTGAGTACACGGTATACATAATAATAATTCTCTCACATTTTTAATGTTTATTATTTAAATATACTCAAGTCTCTAAGTGGTTTAATGTAGGGAATTGACTGTGAAAGAGTGGAGAGAATGGAAGCTCGATTGAAAGAAGATATTCTCAAAGAATCTGAACGTTATGGAGGTGATATTATGGTAATTCATGAAACTGAAGATGGAAAGATATTTGATGCATGGGAGCATGTAAGTTGTGATGTGGTTCAGACCCCACTGGAGGTATTCAGATCTTTAGAGGCAGATGGGTTTCCTGTAAAGTACGCTCGTGTACCCATTACGGATGGAAAAGCTCCAAAAAGTTCAGATTTCGACACACTGGCTCTCAATATCTCATCAGCATCAAAAGATACAGTCTTTGTATTCAACTGTCAAATGGGCAGAGGGAGGACAACTACCGGGACTGTAATCGCATGTCTGGTCAAACTCCGAATTGACCACGGACGACCCATCAGGATTCTACTCGATGACATGGCGTGTGGCGACTCGGACAACTGTACATCAAGTGGCGATGAAGGGAAACCGAGAGTGCATTCGAATCATTCTTTTGGTATAAATGACATCCTTCTGCTGTGGAAAATAACAAGGTTTTTTGATAATGGGGTGGAATGTCGAGAAGCTTTAGATGCGGTGATTGATAGATGTTCAGCATTGCAAAATATACGCCAGGCTGTACTGCAGTATAGAAAATTATTTAATCAACAGCATGTCGAGCCACGCGAAAGGCGGGTGGCATTGAACCGTGGGGCCGAGTATTTGGAACGTTATTTTCGGTTAATTGCTTTTGCAGCGTATCTTGGAAGTGAAGCATTTGATGAACAAGGGCAAGGGCAGGAATGTAAAATCACCTTCAAAAGTTGGTTGCATCAAAGACCGGAAGTCCAAGCTATGAAATGGTCAATAAGATTGAGACCCGGACGCTTCTTTAGTGTTCCTGTATATTTTCTCCAAATTTCATTTTCATAAAATATTTATTTATTTTTCTCACTCTCACCTGTATGTGTTTTGGTTTGTAGGAAGAGTTGAGAGCTCCACAAGAATCTCAACATGGTGATGCGGTAATGGAGGCCATTGTTAAAAAACGTAACGGCTCTGTTTTAGGGAAGGGGTCGATATTAAAGATGTACTTTTTTCCTGGTCAAAGAACTTCTAGTCATATACAAATCCATGGTGCTCCACATGTTTTCAAGGTAAACTAAGTGGCTGTTTCATTTTCTTGAAAAATCTCTCTTTTGAGTGGCTGAATTGGTAATCATGTCTGTCTTGATTAAGTGTTGATACATAAGGTTTGTTTCTTTTCTAGACTGAATAAACTGCCTTAGCGTAACTAAATGACCATTTTATTCTTATATTTAAATAAAATCACAATATTCATCATTTTTAAAATGAGAGTTGTTAGGAAAAAAAGGGTATATAGGTGAAGGGTTATTGTTAAAATGACTGAATGAGTAATGATGTTTGTGTGGATAAAGTACTGTATACAAAAGGTCTGTATATTTGTTGGACTGAATAAACTGTCTAAATGAGACTAAATGACCATTTTACCCTTACATTCCAAAAACAAAACTCACAAATTTTAATAATTTTTAACAATATTCATCAATTTTAACATGAGAGGAGCTGAGATGAAAGAAGACTAAGGACAAATAGGTAAAGGGTTAATGTCTTAATACATTAAGGCAGGCTTTTTTAGCTTGACTCTGTAAGTCATTCTGTCCAGATTAAGTAAAAAAGAAACAATTATGTATAGCATTTCAGATTAACTGCTTAGCCTATTAGGCTCATCAAGTAAAAAAGAAAGTCATATTTAGCTGTACACAGTGCAGATTAAGTGCTTTAACTCTTTAAGTCAAAAAGAAAAGCCCTTAAAAATGTGTTGAACCAACAAAGAAATTGGAGAAGTTAAATGTAAATTTTTTTATCTTATTTTGTTTTATTCAGGTGGATGGGTATCCTGTGTATTGCATGGCAACTCCAACAATTTCAGGTGCCAAAGAGATGCTAACTTATTTAGGTCCACAAAAAGTGATGTTAACTGACTTGCGTGAAGAAGCTGTTGTTTACATAAATGGGACGCCTTTTGTTCTTAGGGAATTAAATAAACCTGTAGACACACTCAAGCATGTGGGTATCACTGGATCAGTGGTGGAACACATGGAGGCTCGCTTAAAGGAGGATATTATATCAGAAATTAAAAAATGTGGTGGCAGAATGCTTTTACACCGTGAAGAATATAACCCATCATTAAATCAGGCAAATGTAGTAGGATATTGGGAGAATATATTTGTGGAAAATGTTAAGACACCTACTGAAGTGTATTCTGGTTTGAGAGATGATGGATATGATATAGTTTACACAAGGATACCTTTGACTAGAGAGAGGGAAGCTTTAGCTTCTGATGTTGATGCTATTCAGTACTGTATGGACAAGTAAGTGTCTGTTTCTTAATCCACTTAATACAATACATTAAGCCCTTGTATTGTAATACATGGGTATCTGACCCAGTATATGATATATATGGTTGTTGTGCAGTTGTGCAGGGTGCTACTTGTTTGTTTCTCACACGGGATTTGGGGGTGTTGCGTATGCCATGGCTATTATATGTTTAAGACTTCAATCTGAAGGGAAGTTAGCATCATTACCACTAACAAAAAGTGGTAATCAAGATTTATTATCTTCTAATGAAGCGCGTGAAAAGGGTGATTATCGCGATATACTTAGTCTTACTAGAGTTCTTGTTCATGGTCCTGAGAGTAAATCAGATGTCGATGTTGTTATAGAGAGGTATGCTGCACTTTTTTGGATAAAGATGCCAAAAAAGCTAATGTATTTGATAAGTAATATTTTCTGTTGTTATAAAGGTGTGCTGGAGCTGGGCATCTTAGAGATGACATTCTGTTCTATAGTAAGGAACTTGAGAAGGTTCAAGGGGATGATGATGATCATCAAGCATACATCATGGACATGGGTATCAAAGCATTGAGGTTGGTTGTAAATTTTTATATGAGAATGAATCTGCTTTCTTTGTAGTTTTTTAAAGCTTGCTTATGTTATAGACATCTAGGGTTTGTTTTTTCCTCATTAACTCATGTATGTGTGGGTAAATTGACTGAACGGGTGATGGTGTGTGTCTGGATAAAGTATTGTATACATAAGTTGTGTTTCTTTTCTAGACTGAATAAACTGTCTTAATGACTGACTAAATAACCTTTTTATCCTACATTCCAAAATACAAATTTCACAATATTTATGAGTTTTAACAATATTCATCAATTATAACACGAGGGGAATTGGGATGAAAAAAGGGACAAATAGGTAAAGTGTTAGTGTCTTAATGCATTAAGTCAGGATTGTTGCCTCACCGTATTAAGTCATTCTTTCGAGATCAAGTAAAAAAGAAACAACTGCCTAGTTTCTTTCATGAGTCAGAACATATACTTAAATGGTAAGTATTTATGTTGTTGTGCAGGCGTTACTTTCTACTGATAATGTTTAGATCGTATCTGTATTGCACTGGCACTGGCACAGAGATGGAATTCACGAGCTGGATGGCAGGGAGACCTGAACTTGGTCATCTTTGTAATAATCTCAGGATAGATAAATAATGTAAATGTAGATGTAGATGTAAATGTAAATGTATGTATGCACTACCACGTGCTATGTAGTTGTGCCTTGCGTCTTGTTTCTTGTTTGTGTATATCTTCTAATCTCGCATCTCCTACTCCTACCATTCATTCTTTTTCTTCCACCCAAGTCAACTCATATGCCCAAATATTAATGATGTTACCATTCATTGGGGATGGTATATACTGATGATATTGTATCACTAGGTATCAACTGAAGTTGTGATGAGGTCAGGTAGTAGATTATAGATGGTTGGTTGGGTTTTCAATATTCTTTAGCTTTCATATTCTGTATTATAATATCAATTAAAGCTTACAAAATTTTCATCATATGTAAGAGCCATTTTTAGAATGCAGATCTGCTTCTTTTATGCATGTTTCCAACCAACAATATGTGAATCTGATCAACATGCTGCTATAGTGTATACCACCAGCTTATGCTACATGTATCAGTTAATGTCCTTGTTAATTACAGGGTTAAATGGGGCTATGCAAAAAATATATTATGGGATTAATTTAAGCAAAGTGAAATGCAGAAAAACACAAGCTATTCTGAGTTTCTTATTAAAAAAAGGAACTCGGCCATCCATATCGGTGCAATGCCATTAAACTTTCAATTGTGATACATTAGCTTTGCAATGATTACTTACATCAGTGCAATAACATTCATCTTTCAAAAATGGTCCCTACTGCTACATCAACTATTACTATATTAGGTGTGAGATCCATGTATTACATGAGTTTAATTAAAAAAATAAATATAAAATTTTAACAATTTGAAAAGTTTGAATTTATAAGAAAAATGAGAAAAATTTAAATTATTAAAATTAATGAGACTTTAATGTATTGAATACATTACATATATAAACTTTTTCTAATAAATACTTTACATATATATTACCTTACACATTAAATGTGGAATTTTAATTTAATAAAATGAAAATTACAATAAAATGATAAGTGGAAAATAGAAAATTTAAAAATTTTAGAAAATATCATGTGTCCAAATGAATAAGAAGATAACATGTGGTAAAAAAACCTTCATTTATTATAGTATATATATATATATATATATATATATATATATATATATATATATATATATATATATATAATAAACATATATTTAATTATTATAATTAAAATAGTATAACAAAAAAATAATAAACATTAAATTTATTTTACTTTATTAATTATTTAAATATTAAGATGCTACAAAAAACATGAATTACAAAACGAATCTTACAATATTAATGCTTATTTTCTTCTCCCCAAATTAGTTCCCAATCTTTTCAATCAAATCTGTTTGTAGTTGATGATTTATAGATTTGGTACGAAGATTTATCTTATTTTATTTAAAAAAATATTATTTTAATTATAATAGTTAAATTTATGTTTATTATATATATATATATATATATATATATATATATATATATATATATATATATATATATATATATATATATATATATATATATATATATATATATATATATATATAGGGTTAGATTCATGTGAGACAAATGAATTTTATCAAACAAAGGGACCAAATCTTGATCACTCATCTCAAATAATTAGTGGCTAGGAATAAAACATAAAAACACTATAAAAAGTAGACGGTGACAATTTTGAAAATACGTCAAAGGTCGTGATTAGGGATGAGCAAAAGAACCGAACCGGCCGGAACCGGCCCGAACCGAACCGGACCGGGGAACCGGATTCGGCAAAAATGAAGAACCGAACCGGCCCGGCGGTTCTACCGGTTCCGGTTATACCGGTTCCGGTTCCGGGTCCGGTTTTTGCCGTTTTTTCGAGTATGGAACCGGCTAAATTTTGATGTACCCAACGACTAAATTACTTTGCGTTTTATTGGTTTTTCGGGTCCGATTTTTGCCGGTTTTTCGAGTAATTCCAACGACTAATTTACTTTGCGTTTTATTGGTTTTTTATGAAGAAGTGGATGTTTAAATACTAGTAAATAAGCAACATTTTAATAAACGATTCAACATTGAAGCAAATTAACCATGAGTCTTTTATTTAAATTATTACAAGCAAATTAAACATGGATGTCGTCAAAGTTATATTATTAAGTATCCAACATTCAAACATTCAACATTCAAAATACACTTTCGACATTCAAAATATACTTCCAAGTTTCACCAACAAAAAAAAAGTCTAATATGTGGATTCCAACATTTCTTTGATATTTTGACTAATTTCCCGATCTCTTCCCCGTTAGCTTCAAGTTGTGTATAGCATCCACAATGTCTATATATAATTCAAAGGAAAAACGTTATTACTTACTAAAATGTAACAAATACTAATAAGAAGTTAAAAATAAGATGTAACAAGTATTAGTGTATTACCGATAGCGAGGTCATCGTCAGCTAACACATCGTGCACTTCGTCGTAGTCATATATAGGCAAGCTACTCTTTCTTAGCCAATCTTGAGTGCATATCAATGCCTCCACAATCACAACGGACAAATTAGTACGGTAGTCGGTAATTACTCGACGACCATTACTGAATGTTGATTCGGATGCTACGGTGGAAATTTGCATCCCCAAAATATCTATTAATAAACAAATTAGTGTATAATACACGACACAAATTTATAAATTAAAATTTTAAATTAGAGTAAAAGAAGGTCGATACCTCTTGCCATTCGAGCAACGATCGGGAACCGCACCGCATTATTTTTCCACCATGTGAGGATATCATATCCTTTGTCAAATCCGATTGGGTCCTCGTTTAAGTATCGTTGCAATTGACTTTCTGACGAAGTCGAGGGGAAACTTCCCGAAGTCATATAGCTTCCAAAGAATTCGTTTTCGTCATCAAAATTAACAACTTCTTCGGGAGTTTCTTGTTGAGACGATGAGGTCATGTTTGACCTTTCCAAGTATGTCTTGAAAAACTTGTCCAATTTGCATTCAATATCAATAACCTTTGCACGTGATTTGGATTCTATCTCATCAGCAGACATCTTTTTATCTTTGTTTTCGGCTTTAAGCATTTGGGTAAAAACAACTTTCATAAACTTTGACTTGCATTGAGGATCTAACAATGTCGCAAAGAAGACATAATCACTTATAGTATCATAGTCACCCCAATATTTGTCATATTTATCTTTCATATCCGGTACCATAAACATAAAATCCGGGTTGGTTTCAAGTTTCCTAAGATGTTGCTCTATATCTAGAATCTCCCGGGTATACGTATGGAAGATAGGCTTTGTTGAACACGAAACTTTTTCAGTTTTCTTCTTAAACTTCTCAAGGAACTCCATCATCTTTTTAATCATCTCAAAATCTGAATGTGATGGTACCCTTCCCACAGTTTTCTGAAACAGTGGATCTACAAAAAAAAGAACAACAAAATCAGATTACGTTTTATTGTTGTTAGAAAAAAAAAAAAAAAAACAGATTTGACACCCTTCCTTGCGGGGCTTGTAACTCATTCAATTTTTAACAAAATCAAGAGTTTTTATAGTCTAAATTCAACTACTAATCCTAATCTACATGTAGGAAAAAGATTCAGGTCAAAACAAGTTAAATTGAATGAGTTATGCACATTTGAACAACAAAAGCACATCACGTTTTATTGCTATTAGAAAAAAAAAAATCAGATTTGACACCCTTCCTTGTGGGGCTTGTAACTCATTCAATTTTTAACCAAATGAAGTGTTTTTATAGTCTAAACTCAACTACAAATCCTAATCTACATGTAGGAAAAAGATTCAGGTCAAAACAAGTTAAATTGAACTAGTTATGCGCAATTTAATATTTGGACTGATTGCTAAAGAAATAAATATTGCTAATTTTAGTGCTGAAATATATTTGATTAATTGATTTTATTTACCTTGATGGCTATATTTGAGAAATGCGTCTTTCACATCGTACGCTGATCTTAGCAATTCAAAGGTAGAGTTCCACCTTGTTGGAGTTTCACCACACAAAAACCTTCGACTTTCTACAGCCGCATCCTTCATGGCTTGTTTAAACGTCTTGATCCGTTGCGGGGAGGCTCTAATGTATTTCACTGCATCTTGTAGGTTTTTTACATGATAAACTTCGTGTTTCAACCCCATTTTCACAACTAGGTTTATGATATGAGCCATACACCTAATGTGAAAATGTTTGCCATTCTCGTAAATACCCGGTAGTTCTTTCACAATGATGTTGATTGCCGCGTCATTTGTCTTGGCATTATCAACGGTCATCGTCATGACATTCTTCATCCCCCACTCGTTTATGCAAATTAGCAACTCCCGGGCCATGTCTTCAGCTTTGTGAGTATCAACCTCTCTAAAGTTGACTACCCTTTTGTGCATGACAAAATCTTCGGTAATGAAGTGGGCCGTGACAACCATATAATTTATCTTTTGACCCGAGGATGTCCACGTGTCGGTTGTCAAGTGGATGGCTGTTTTGGGGTTGCTCAAATGTTTGTACAACTTCGGCCTCTCCATTAAATAGAATGACACAACATCACGAGAAAATTTATGCCTTGAAAGCAATTTCACCCTACCATTGAGGGCGTTTACAAATTCTATGAATGCCTCATTTTCAATGAATTTAAATGGTAGTTCCCCGATGGTGAAAAGCCCTAGCAAGGCAATTTGGATCCTAGTATCATCATGTTTCCATGTGTATACATGACCCTCACCATTAGGAGCTTTCGTAAATGACAACTTTTGTTGTTTGTCATCAACTTGTTTCGGTATGTTGTCTGGATTTAACTTGCACCCATTAAAATGCTTGTTTATTGAAGTTGTACCATTCCGGTTTGGATCTGTGGCTAGTAAATGTAAACAATAATTACATTCGGCCCACTTTCTTTCAATTCCATCGTCCTCCTTTATCCATTCGATCTCGAAGTATTTCCAAACAGGAGCGGTACAATTATCTCTACACTCACCTCGTCTGGGTGGGTTAATCCGGTCCCTTAACTCCTTTTGAGTCTTTTTTTTGTTTTTGGGTTTTGGTTTTGTTGGGTATTTTTCTTGTGTTCGTTTTTGTGGTGGTGGTGGTTTTTTTGTTTGTGTTGGTTTTTTTGGTTGTCTTTGTTTTTGTGTGGTTGCAAATTTTCGTTTTTTTGAAGGTTGTTGTTCTTAGGGGTGTTGAACGGGTAATTTTTTCGGGTTTCGGGTAATTCGGGTCGGGTAATTCGGGTTTTTCATGTTAGAAAAATTACCCGTTACCCTACCCAAACTAAATTCGGGTAATTCGGGTTTGGGTAATTCGGGTAGTGGGTCGGGTTTGGGTAATTCGGGTATTACTCGATTTTTTTTTTTTTTTTTTTTTAAATAAATTTTAAATGGCATCTAAAAAGAAATATGTCGTGTTGAAACTTTGAACATTGATGTTATTTAATCAATAATACTTGAAATATCAAGGCTTAACAATTTTAATCTAATCTAATAAGATGTTAAAAAAATAAATACTTAAAAATCTTAGTTTAAATGTTGAATCTCATAATAGAATAAAAAAAGAGTTTAATATATAGACTAGATTTATTACTCGTTGTTTTAGATGGAAGATTTGTAAATTAAAACACTATAAATACGCCAAAACCGAACGATAAATAAAAGTATACATGAACGCATTTTGATGAAATAATAATAACCAAAGTCAACCATTTAAATTACTTGATAACATCATAACAATGTATATGCATGTATTTTGCATTTACCAAAAAACTCATAAGTCTTAAATCTACAAAACATAGAAAACCATTACATATTATGAAAATAATAACATGTCAAGTTCCAAAAGACATTCAAAAATATACTCGTTCTTCTTGCACCTTCACTACACCATCTTGCTCAAATCTATATAAAAAACATTAAATAATGTTAGTATTAAAAGGAAAAGATATTAAATTTACAATCATTAAGATAATAAACAATTACCTTTGTCAATTTGTTGATTTTCTTCCCAATCTTTTTCATAATCGATTGTGTCACTTATGCTACCCCGAATCCAATCTTGTGTACAAATTAAACTTTCAACAATCTTAGGAGTCAAAGAACTCCTAAACGGATCCAAAACCCTTCCACTAGTGCTAAAAACGGATTCTGAAGCCACCGTTGAGACGGGAATGGCGAACACATCTCTTGCCATCAATGATAGAATTGGAAATCTTGGACTATTCACTTTCCACCAATCTAGAATATTAAACATTTCCAAGTCGTCTTCAACACTTTCTTGCAAATACTTTTCTAACTCCCCAATTGATTCAACTATGTTCGTCTTCATCTTTTCTCTTAGTTTATTTCTCAATGGGGGGTTAGGTGCCATAAAATCCGGGTTTTGGTGTTTCCCTAATATTGATGATGAAGTGGTAGACTCGGCAGTACTTGAAGTAGAAATTGGAGAATGAATTCTAATATAATCATTATATAATTCATACATAGAATCCATGATATATTTCTTTTTGGCCTCCACCCCATTTTCTCCATAACGATCCTCAAGTAGTATAACCAAATACTTTACTTTGTTCCTTGGATCAAGAATCAATGCAAAGTAGAGCAATAAATTCATTTTTTCTACATCGCCAAAATACTTATCAAACTTTTTTTTCATGGCCAATGCAATATCACAAAGAGTGGAATCAGAAATAGCATCATCCAAGAGCGTACGAATGGAATATATATCTTCAATGCACGTGTTTGATGTCACATAAAGTGTCCCGGAAATCCTCAAAGTAACATCATGAAAAGGTTTTAAAAAATGACATATATTCCTAACCCTTTCCCAATCGCTTGATGAAGGTATCGACAAACCGGCCTTTTCAATTTCGTACCGAAAATCAAATTCCTCAAGATCATATCTCTCAAAAGTTTTTTCGTAAGCTTGTGAAATTTCCAACATATGGTAAGTAGAGTTCCATCTTGTTGGCACATCTCTCTTCAAGTGTTTTGTTATACCGGGATTAGCAACCTTAGCAAAATCGGTAAACTTATGAATTCTAGAAGGCGATTGCCTAATCCATTTAACCGCCCATCGAACTATCTCAACCGCCTTATCAACTTTTTTTATGCCATCTTGCACCACTAAATTTAAAATGTGGGCAACACATCGAATATGCATCCATTTCCCATTTAGAAGACACGTGTTGGAGTTTTGAAAACTTTTTTTCAAGAAGTCAATTGCCACATCATTCGCACTTGCATTGTCAACAGAAATTGTGAAAATATTTTCTATTTCTCACTCCATTAAACATTTCTCAACCATTTTTCCAATATCAACCCCACGGTGACTCTCTTGAGAAGAAAAACACAAAACTTTTTTTTTCAACTTCCATTCGTTATCAATAAAGTGGGCGGTGAGACACATATAACATGATTGTTGTTTAGAAGTCCACGTATCGGTGGTCAAACATATTCTACCAACGTTTTTTTTAATAAAGTCACGAATTTTTTCTTTTTCATCTACAAACAATTGGTAGACATCCGTTGTGCTTGTACTTCGACATGGAACTTTAAACAATGGTTGATTAACACTATTGTAATACCTAAAACCCGCACCTTCTACAAAGCTAAAAGGAAGTTCATCAACTACCAACATGTGGGCTAGAGCCTTACGACTCTCATTTTGATCAAATTTCCAAGTTGACAATTTGTTTTCATCACCATATTGAAAAATTAGTTGTTTTTGCCCACCACTAAGTTTATCCAAGTAAGCTTTACATTTCGTTAAATGATAACCTAGATTTTTTGTCCCATAACCACTTGATTCGCACTTGTAATTCCCACCACCACAATGCTTGCATTTACATCTTTGTACACCATTTTCATCCTTATACCTTTCAAATTCTTTCCAAACTTTCGATCGTGGGTTGAATTCTTTAGTTTTTTTCTGTTTTTCTTGTGGAACTTGATCATTGGTTGGGTTTTCAACTTCAATGGTCTCATCTTCCACTTCAATATAGTCATCCGTATTTGACATCTAAAAAAAAAAAAAAACTGTTAAAAAACATAAAAATGGACCATACTACCCTTACCTTTGACAGCAAACTGTAAATAAGAATAGAAACATGACAAACTAGCTAGTGTTCCGGGATTGTGTCTATGCGATAATAACATGACAAACTATGAATTATAAAACAACAAAGCATAATTATATAACAGGCATTTATAAAACAATATGGCATGACAATCACTAATTAATTACCAATGAGTTAAAACACTAATTAACAATAAAGTCGAATGAGAATCTACAATAACAAATAATAGAAACAAACTGTAAATAACTTTTGACAGCAAACTGTAAATAAGAATAGAAACAAACTGTAAATAATCATTTCTAGAATAACAAATACCTTAGCTCTCTGTTAGTGTATATTTAACTTGCTCTAGTGTCCTTTTGACAATTTTTTTTTGTATTTTATATTTATTTTCATAATTTAAAATCATTAAAATTAAAAAACAAAATAAATGGACCATATTACCCTTACCTTCTAAATTACTTCATCTTCAACATCTGACACTGTTCTAAACTTATGCCTCTTTCTTACTCTCTCACCATAATATCATTTATATTACTCTTGTTTTTAATTTTGTGCTTCTTCAAATGAAAAAAAAGGAAGAGATTTTGACTATCATATTGTTTTTTTAATTCGTTTTCCTCATACATAAAAGAAATGATTAATCGATTGTTTCATATTAATTATTGTGAGTATTCAATTCAAAGTTTGCAAAACAGTAGCAATTATCCAACGATAATATATGAAAAACAGTAGCAATTATCATCCAAATTGAGAAAAACAGTAGCAATTATCCAACGATAATATATGAAAATTTGCAAAACATGTATTGTATACATAGAAAAATGTATAGACAAAACAGGGGAAAATTAGCAAAATGTATAGACAGAAGGACGACTAGCTAAAGCCAAGTACTGTATCGGAAGTGCACCTGAATACCCAATGACCCGGCGAGGCAGCGACCGACTGATGACCGGCGACTCGCCTGAAGCTGATTGACCGGTGACGAACGATGACGAGTGGACTGCGAAGTGAGAACAAGGGTAATTCGGGTAACGGGTATTTTTGACAGGGCTAGTTGTTCTTGTGGCTCCTCTTCTTGGTTTGATTCATCACTTGGTATAACATTCAATGCCGGTGTTTCTTCTATATAATCTTCTTCTGAATCGTCTCCATAATCCTATATTCACAAAATAAAACATATAATAAGTCATATTATGTTTAAATGCTGAAAAATAAATATAAAAAAAATCAGATTTGACACCCTTCCTTGCTGGGCTTGTAACTCATTCAATTGTTAACCAAATCAAGAGTTTTTATAGTGTAAACTCAACTAAAAATCCTAATCTACATGTAGGAAAAAGATTCAGGTCAAAACAAGTTAAATTGAATGAGTTATGCATATTTGAACAACAAAATCACATCACGTTTTATTGCTGTTAGAAAAAAAATTCAGATTCAATACCCTTCCTTGCGGGGCTTGTAACTCATTCAGTTTTTAACCAAATCAAGCGTTTTTATAGTCTAAATTCAACTAAAAATCCTAATATACATGTAGGAAAAAGCTTCAGATCAAAACAAGTTAAATTGAATGAGTTATGCACATTTGAACAACAAAATCACATCACGTTTTATTGCTGTTACAAAAAAAAAATTCAGATTTGACACTCTTCCTTGCGGGGCTTGTAACTCATTCAATTTTTAACCAAATCAAGCGTTTTTATAGTCTAAATTCAACTAAAAATCCTAATCTACATGTAGGAAAAAGATTCAGGTCAAAACAAGTTAAATTGAATGAGTTATGCACATTTGAACAACAAAATCACATCACGTTTTATTGCTGTTACAAAAAAAAATTCAGATTTGACACCCTTCCTTGCAGGGCTTGTAACTCATTCAATTTTTAACCAAATCAAGCGTTTTTATAGTGTAAACTCAACTACAAATCCTAATCTACATGTAGGAAAAAGATTCAGGTTAAAAGAAGTTAAATTGAACTAGTTATGCACAATTTAATATTTGGACAGAGTGCTAAAGAAATAAATATTGCTAATGAGCTAAATACTAATCTTACTTGGTCATCAAAGTCTTTTCCAATCCAATTAGCCGGATTACCGTCTTCAATATTGGCATCATGAGCATCCGAGTTTCGTTATCTTGATGATGGTACATTTGGTAGCCCATCCAAATCCTACAATGTCAATTTTACACATTAATTATATAACAAAAGTACTATACAAATTCGTAGTTTTGACAATCTTACATAATTACATTCATATTATAAACAATAAACTAATCTAACAAAAAATTTGCATGTATGTCTACAAAGTACATTGTTAAATGGAGCTTAAAACATGAAACATCTATTATATGTACAACCTTTCATCCGTATATGAAGTACTCCACTATGAGACTATGATCAAGAATCAAGATCTTTTAATTAAGTAGGGATAACAATGCATATATTTGGAATGGAGACAACAAAACCAAAGAAAAAAACTTGCATGCATGCCATTATTTGGTGAATCATTGAAGCATTGAAGATTTGAAGCTAATATTGAAGTATATAATCTTAAAACATGAAATATAAATATATGCTCTTACTTGATCTTCATGAACATCCATAGTTTGAATCATTGAAGCAATTGAAGATGAAAATCAATGAATGATGATAAAGAATTGAAAATCGATTGAAACTTGTAATCGATGGAAACTTGGAGATGAAGAATTGATCAATTGAATGATGATGAAGTGATGCTGATTGCGGATTGTTGAAGAGAGTAGGGTTCGATCGTGATTCGTGAACTTGGAGTTGGGACTTGGGATCGTGGCAGCCGGCAGGAGGTGGGAATCCCACAAGAAGCCAAGAACGATTGCGTTTTTTTTTTTTTTTTTTTTTTTTTTTTTTTTTTTTTTGTTATGAGAATGACCGATTGCGATTTGAGAGTATATGGGAGGAAGAAGTCTTTTTTGTTTGTGTGTATCGCAAGCAGCAGCTGATTCGATCGTGCTCATCAAGTCATCCCTACGTGACAATGTGACATGGTTTTCTATCCGGGCCGGTTCCCGGTTTTGGGCCGGTTCCAATAGCCGGTTCTTTCCGGGTCCCGGTTCCAAATAATCACAAATTTGTAGTATAGGTCCCGGCCCGACCGGTTCCATCGGGTGCCGGTTCCGGGACCGGTTCCGGTCGGTTACCCGGTCCTATTGCTCATCCCTAGTTGTGATTAACTATGGACCAGGAGGGATACCTCTGTCATTTTGCACTCAAATCATATGAGAGCTGATTCTTTTCTTCACAGTCGTGATTTGCTTCTTCTTTCTCCCATAAACTTTTCTTTATCTGGATTTTTCTCAAGCATAATTCCTTAGAATATGAAATCAACCTAAATCTTCTCAATCTTATTCCACAAAACCCTAGAAATCTGCCCCATCAATGAGAACTAGCAACAAAAAACCTATGTTTTGGTTCTGTATCAATTCAATGAAAATCCATAGTCGCATCCCTAATTGACGAGATTTATTTCTTCAATACATCGATTTATTCAGATCAAACATCGATCGTGGTTGTTTCAAACACAAAAACCTCTTCAAATGGGAAAATGACCTCTATTATCGGTTTTGTGATTTTAGATTTTGATAAATTAGATCTTATATTCTCTGAATATATTAATAGTATATGAAATGACTCTTCGATTAATAGTTTCTTTAACTTTTTGTGTTAATTTGTTGATTAATCACATAATCTAACATTGCATTAGCTAACTAGGGTTTGATAGATTAGTATTATGTTTTGATGAAATTATGGTTTTTAGTTTAAGATACTCTGTAATGGAGTATATTGGTTTTATGCTTCTGACTATAATACGTTTTGAGAATCTAAGGATTTGTTATTCTATTTTGACATAATGGAATTCATCTTTCTGTATTTCTAGTCCGACAATATCACATTTAGATTCATATTCTAGATAATATAGATTATAAATTGTCTCTTGCAATAGCCTTCAGGAAGTTTTTATTTTGTTTATTCTAAATTGTGAATTATTTTTCTTAAAATGTTTATTGTAGCTATAGTTTGTATTTGATTCAGATTCACTATAGCTTGAGTTGGGAATGAACTTGTTTATTGTAGTTTCGGTTAAATATTTTTTGAAATTGTTTACTGTAGCAATGATTAGTTTTTAATACCCATTTAAAGTTGAAATTGTTTGTTCAGGTTGGTAGTGGTTGGTAACCTAAGGTCTGATTAGGTCTATTCTTTTGTATTTTATATAATATTAAATCTTTTGTCTTAATTATATTAGATATTACTAATCGAAGTTAAGTAAATGTGTGCCTAATAACTTGATATTATACATATTCTTAGTTTATAAGTTAGATCTTGATTTTTTTTATATAGATGTTATTTTGTTAGAAACTAATTTCTTTAAACCTTTTATGATGAGTTAATGTGAAATATTATGAAATTATGTGTCATATTACGATTTTAAACATTATGATTTTTTTGGAAACAACTTGTTTTGAATTTTTTTGTTGAATAATGTGTAATATCTTATTTTACACATTCTTCTTTTGTTGGAAACAACTCTGCTTTGAACCTTTTTGTAAAGTATTGTGATAATACTTGATTAACAATGAAGGAATATGATATATTATGGAATTATGTGTCATATTCTGATGTAAAATATGTAATATTCTAAGTATTATGATTAGTAAAATTTGAGTTCTAATGATATTTTGTTGATTAATTAAAAAAAATAGATAATGCGTTACACATTCATTTATATAAGGTTAATACATAAATATTCTACGCATTCTGATTTAACACAATTTCTTATTCCTTCTCATTTGGATTTTCAATATTGTGATTTTGATTATGAAACTAGATCAAGTTATGGATCGTCAAATATTCCTAAATAAAAGAAACTGAAGCTTTTTATTCCAACAAATGGTTTATTCTACACAATCAGATTTAGAGTTAGCATCCAAAGTTATTCCATGTAACGTATAATACTATAATTTCTTGATTGTTATATATTTGTGTGTGATTTTGAGTCAATGTATTAAAATCATTTATTTATCTTTATATGTGATTTTGAGTTAATATATTCATCTCTGAGATATTCTATAAATCTATGTGTTTTGATAATAGTATAATTTTAGTCAAAAATCACTTTGTATCTTCGAAGATATATTATAATCAAGATATTTCACTGTATAGTTATCTCAAAAAATGACGACGTAATGTAATATAGTATTGTATAACATATAATTTAAAACTACCTCTTTTAACATAAAGGTCTAATTAGGTGACTAGGTTATCTGATCTTTTGGTTTTTATATAATATTAAATCTCTTGTTTGAACTATACTACATATTACTAATCGAAATTAAATGAACATAAACTTTATTTGGAGTTAGTAACATGTGGACAATTATGTTTTTTTGTTATCTTATCTCAAATTATGTTTTGTGTATTCTGAATAATACCTTGATTATATTAGATTTGTGTAAAATTTAATGTGAAAATAAAATAAAATTCTCTAATTGTAAATTATTTATGAAACAATTTTAATATTGTTAATTATTTGCAGAATGTTAGAATATTCTCGTATAATAAATTGATTGTTTATATCATAGCTTTATTGTTTTAATAATAGTATGGTTTATGTTTTGATACAGTTGAAATGAAGAAACTACTAAATCAAGGGAAAATGATCTTTTGATCCTAAAGGAAAGAATGTTGAACAATTTCTATCATTGGAAATAGATAAAGACAAAAAAAAACATACTTCATAATACTTCATCTGATAGCTCGTCATCCGATCAAAACGCGTCAACAGAATATGAACAATTACATATGACATTATAGTTGTAATTTTAGAATATATGATGTATAATGTTGATATTCAATTATGTATTTACAAGAATAATACTTGTAATGTTTTAGTTTATGTCATGTAATGTCAAGTAACATCTTTCTCATATTACATGAGTTTATATATGTATAACATTCTATTAAAATTAGGCTTTTAGATACGATTATAGAATAATGTTCTAGGATATTCTAAGTTATATATACAATATCCTAATAAAATAATGTTCTACGTTTTCTATTGAATAAGTTGATTTACTACATGTAACATATAAAATACTTTAATATAATAATATTGTATATGACATATTTTCAAAAGTTATATGCAGAATATTATGATAGAATAATGTTCTCGGATATTTTAAGTTATATATAGAATATTCTAATAGAATATTCATTGATTAAAATTAGTTTTTTTTATACTTTTATTGAATTTCTAGAATATTCGAAGTTATATGTAGAATATTCTAATAGAATAATGTTCTACGTTTTCAATTGAATAAGGTGATTTATTATATGAAAATAATGTTTATATATAGAATTCTAATATAATAATATTGTATATGATCTCTTTCCAAAAGTTATATGTAGAATATTACGATAGAATAATGTTCTCGGATATTTGAAGTTATATGTAGAGTATTTTAATTGAATATTTCTTAATTAAAATTAGGTTCTTTTATACTTCTGTAGAATTTCTAGAATATTCTAAGTTATATGTAGCACATAACATATTCTAATATAATAATGTTCTATATTTTTTAATTGAATAAATTTATTTACTACATGTAAATAATGTGTATATATAAAATATTCTAATATAATAATATTGTATATGATCGCTATTCAAAAGTTATATGTAGAATATTATAATAGAATAAGGTTCTCGGATATTTTAAGTTATCGGATATTTTAAGTTATATGTAGAGTATTCTAATAGAATATTTTTTAGTTAAAACTAGGCTTTTTATACTCTTATAAGTTATATGTAGAATATTTCTTAATTAACTTACATTATGTAAGATTCTAATATTATATGTAATAGTCTAAATTTACAATTTATAGCGTTATAGGAATATATAGAATAGTCTAGAAAAAAAAGATTTATAGAAAAGAAAAGTTTATAATGTTAATGTGTAATAATCTGAAAGATTGTAATATGATGTAATATTCTATTATAAGATGAAATATTCTAATTCAGACCAGCATTCCCTTCAAGTGTGTAGGAAAAAAAAATATGTAGGAACCTAGACTAATAAACTTTTTAAACGAGTGAGAAACATATAAATTTATAAAACGAAGTGAATACTTTTAGGATAAATATCAAACTTTTCTCTGAAAGTTAAAACCTATTCTAAAACCTCATAGACTAAAAACCAAATTTCAAGTTTATATTATAAAAAATATATCACAAGGTTACAGTATTTAATAATATGTTGTTATTTGATACGTAATATTATGAAACTGTATAAAATATTCTAATATTAAAGTGTAATATTTTAAATTGTGTTATAACATATAAAATGAACTTATATTACATAATATTCTAATGTTATATTTAATATTCTTAATATAAATACCATTCTAACAGAATAATTTAATTAGGTTGTCTTCATTCAAGTTACAACTTAATATTCTTATAGAATAATATTATAGGATGCTTGTATGTGTATAACATTCTAAATAGAATGTAACACTAAATGGTTATATGAACATCAAATATCGAACTAGAATATAACAATATATATGTAAGAAAATTAAAATAATGCACAACTTATTTGTAAATACCAATGTAAAAGTAAAAACTTAGAATATAGTGTTATCGTTTTATTCAATTACCTCAAATACATCACTTGAAACCAAACAAACAAAATATAAGCAAATTTATAACATCCCACTACATTGAATGAGACACTTCAGAAAACTATTATCGAGCCACATTCTCTACAGTTCCATTCACGACTTACCTAAAAAGTTGTAATGATAAAAAAAACATGAAAGTTTTAACTAATTTCATAATTGTATGTACCACTTTACACTTTGAAAGGGGTTTGATGGGTATTAGGATATATATCTGCTGCAATAAGAATGTTTAAAGTTGCACAAATGTAGGTGTAACGCCTAGTTCCTGGTATGTAAATCTTAATTGAGTATTTTTTTCCTTTTAAGCCTTGGACTCAGCGAGTCATAGGTCCGACTCGCCAAGTAGGGACGAGACCCGGGACACGTTTAAGTTGGCGACTCGGCGAGTCTATATCCTGGACTCGGCGAGTCACCGCTGTTAGATGAAACCCTAAGTTTCAGGGGTTTGCACCCTATTTAAGCAACATATCCGCCCCAAGCCAGCCCCCATTCCCCCCCCCCCCCCCACAGAGCTCCCAACCCTCGTTTAAGCTTGTTCTTTGAAGAGTTGAAGCAATTGTTGTGTGTTTTTGAAGGTTTTGAAGAAAAAGGGAAGTAGATCCAGAAGAAGGGAAGCCATCCAAGCACCATTGTGTTCTCTCAGCAGTTCCATTGAGGTATATCCCGTTTTCCCCTGTTTCTATGCTTATTGCTTCATTTAAGACATTCTTGAGTCATTCCCCAAGCTTGTATGTGCATAATATTCCGAAATAAGCCGATTGGTCTCTTGATCCAAGCATAGTTGAGCTCCAGGAGCTCAGATCCACTACCTTTATGAGCCCATATTGCATATAAACCTTAGATCTACTCTTTTGGTGCATTTTAAACCCTAAAAACCCCATAGATGGATATTTACACGTAAAGTTGGAAACTTTACGTGTTATTCATGCTCTAGGAGCCCAGATCTACAAATGACATGGATTGGATTCGAGCAAAATCGCATTTTTAGCTCTTGCATGGAACGGACTCGGCGAGTCGCTCATCTGACTCGGCGAGTCCAGTCGCGAGTCTCCGGGTTCGCCCCCTTTTTGTTATGTCAAGTCGTGAGGTGAGTCCAGGAGGGACTCGGTGAGTTGGAAGCCAAAACTCACCCATAATGGAACTCAGCGAGTCGATGCCCTGACTCGGCGAGTTCAAGGCAATCTCCTTAGATCAAGATCAGACTCAACGAGTTGTTCATACAACTCGGCGAGTCGCAGCATAGGTGTTCATCGGATGAAGATGAACTCGCCGAGTTGTTCATACCACTCGGCGAGTAGGATGAAGGACTTGAACATCAGTTTGGATGGAGAACTCATCGAGTCAACGCCTAACTCGACGAGTAGAAACAGAATCTGGGATAGTCGTTTGGACATGGACTCGACGAGTTGGATAGCCAACTCGGCGAGTCGGGTCAACTGGAAGTTGACTCTGACTTTGACTTAGGGCATGGTCGGGGGTAAAAGGGTCATTTCACCCAAAGGATAGTAAATAGTGATTAATTGAGTATGTTGTGGGAATTACAGCCGGAGGATTTCCGGAGTAGCAGCAGCAGCAGCAGACAGTCGGTTCCCACACAGACCAGCAACTATTTCGAGGTGAGTTTCCTTTCAGTAGTAACGGGTCTAAGGCACCAAGGCCGGCCCGTATAGACGAGACGTTAGTATTAGAGTGTGGGCCGATCCCGTATCTCTTAATTGAGTTGATTACGATATATGCTAGTATGATAGAGTTGTCTATACTTGTTGTCTGTGTGATACCATTATGATATGAGTTGGCGGTTGAGTGTGGGCAAGGCCCGTATCTCTCCGAGAGTGGAGTGTGGGCTAGGTCCGTATGTCCCAGATAGCGAAGTGTGGGCAGGGCTCGTATCTTCACAAGTGTGGGCATGGCTCGTATCTCCCAGAAAGCGAAGTGTGGGCAGGGCCCGTATCTTCACGAGTGTTGGCAGGGCCCGTATCTCATAGTTGAATGTTTTTTGTTATATGCTTGCATGGTATGGGGTATTATGGGGGAACTCACTAAGCTTTGTGCTTACGGTTTGAAGTTTTGTTTTCAGGTACCTCTTCAGCTAGGGGAAAGGAGCCGGCGCGGTAGCAGCATATCACACATACGCTTTTGTTTTCCGCATTATAGATTTTCTCGGATGTACTCTGAATTCTGATTATGATGTCACCGGTTTTTCAGATGTGGATTTTTATCATGAATGTTTGTAATGACGTTTTACGTTTTCACCTAAATTAAAAATGAAATTTTTAACCGGTAATTTTTGGGGCGTTACAAGTTGGTATCAGAGCCCTGGTTTGAGGGATTCGGACACACCTTCGGGTGGGTTTGAACTCAAATCGAGGGATTAAAAGATTTTGAAAAGAGAAAATGTTTTCAAAAAGGGTTTTAAGGAATAATAATGTGTGTGATGTGCGCAACCGACCGAGCTCAAGTAAGTATTCCCCAAAATACCCATACAAGTTTATGTTATGTTTATCAGCTTTTGTAGAACAACATGCTAGAATAGGACTAAGGATCTAGGAGTGATGCCTTATGTGCCTGCTTTATGTGCTTAAGTATATGAAAGAATTGCATGCTAGGTTTGAGTAGACAACAGTAGGGTAGCCTGTTTAGGTTATTCCTAATAGTACGAGTTTAGCATTGTATGCTAGTTTAGTGCTCTCTGCGAGGATAGAGTTGCTTGAGATTGTTTTCCTTATGTCCAAATGCTGTTTGCTTTGTGCTATGTGGGCTTTGAAGTGATGGGAGTTAACTGTTAGGTGAATACGCTAAAGTCACATGTGATCAGGGTTGTATAAACTCAGAGTGTTGGATTTGACCCTATTGCGTAGCTCTTGTTTGAGTCTTAACCGTTGTAGGGATGAGTCCCTTACTCGAAGGATTATCCGAGCCTCATCGTATGTGATTGTATTCAGGTGATAGTTAATTGGCATCACTAAGAGGCCTTCAACAGCTGAGGACTGGGTTGGGTGAAGTCAGGGGTTTCCTAGGGCAAGCCCAGGATAAAGAGTAGCAGTGATTAGTGATAGTGGAAGGGACCTGGTGGAGTTAAGGCAGTCCTTGAAGAAGGTATAGATAGATGTGGAAGGTAGTATGGGCCCGTACTACTGAAAGCAGAGGATCCGTACCCGAACCAAGGAAGGCCAAGATAAGACCAGGGGACTTGTAGTGAGTAGGATCCCTCCAGGGGTATTAGTATCGCTAATAATTGTCATTTCTTGTATTTCAGAATGGTGGTACTACGCCCGAGGCCAGCGGTTGGCAGTTCAGGAGAGGGGTTGGGTTCGATCGACCCCCATTATCTTCGGGTCGATCAAGGAAGGGATCATCGAGTTGATGGAGGATCGCCTTAGGGCGTTCAGGAGCGACATGGCATCTGGCTAGTCGGGATCTCGCACACTATCCTTTAAGGACTTCAGGGGCAGCGGTGCGCCGGATTTCCACGGGGTGAAAGACCCCATTGCCGCCAGACGATGGATTGCAGACATCGAGTCTGCACAGCTGACTAGCTTCTGCCCCAAGGGGTCGAATGTGAGGTATGCAACAGCATGTTTGCTGGATCGAGCTCGAGACTGGTGGGAGTCAGTGGGTGACTCGTTGGGAGCCTCAGCTATCGAGGCTATGACCTGGTCGGACTTTGTGACCAGGTTCAGGGCAGAGTTTGCACCGGCTGTCGAGCTTCAGTAGCTGGCCAGGGAGTTTTTGGATATGAGGCAGACGACTGAGACTGTGGCGGAGATCACCGCCAAGTTCCGGGAGAGGGCCTTGTTGGTGCCCCAGTATGCAGGTGACGAGTATATGAGGAGGACCCGTTATCATGATATGCTTCGGGCCGACATCCGGGAGCATGTTAGCTTTTCAGCTTGACCTACCCTGGAGTCCATGATCGCCAGGGCGAGGGAGAGGGAGATTGATTTAGAGCACATTCGGAAGAGGAAAGCAGAGGTGGGTCAGGTGATTGGGACTTCAGGAAAGAAGTCCCGGGGATCAGATGGGAGGCCGAAAGGCCAAGGGGGACCGGGCCGCTGCGGGAAATGCGGCAGGACACATGAGGGAGCATGTCGGCGGGGATCAGAAGGCTGCTATAAGTGCGGCAAGACAGGGCACTTTAGCAGGGATTGTACTACTCCCATTGCGGCGATACGAACATCTGAGTTACTGTGTTTCCACTGCAACCAGAGGGGCCACAAGAAGGCCAATTGCCCCCAGTTGACAGGTTCAGCGTCGGTAAAGGCGCCAGCCCCAATGACCCTGCGGATCACAGATGGCCGACAGGGCAAGGCAGAGGCTCCAGTGGTGAGGAGCCGAGCATTCCAGCTGACCACCGAGGAGGCACGCGCAGCACCCGATGTGGTGACGGGTATGATTATTTTCCTTCTTGTTTATTTATATGATGTGATGATATTGAGATGTGCCCGGACTGGTTGATGTTATGATATTGAGATGTACCGAGTCTCCGGGTTTGCCCCCTTTTTGTTATGTCGAGTCGTGAGGTGAGTCCAGGAGGGACTCGGTGAGTTGGAAGCCAAAACTCACCCATAATGGAACTCGGCGAGTCGATGCCCTGACTCGGCGAGTTCAAAACAATCTCCTTAGATCAAGATCAGACTCGGCGAGTTATTCATACAACTCGGCGAGTCGCAGCATAGGTGTTCATCAGATGAAGATGAACTCGCCGAATTGTTCATACCACTCGGCGAGTAGGATGAAGGACTTGAACATCGGTTTGGATGGAGAACTCGTCGAGTCAACGCCTAACTCGACGAGTAGAAACAGAATCCGGGATAGTCGTTTGGACATGGACTCGACGAGTTGGATAGCCAACTCGGCGAGTCGGGTCAACTGGAAGTTGACTCTGACTTTGACTTAGGGCATGGTCGGGGGTAAAAGGGTCATTTCACCCAAAGGACAGTAAATAGTGATTGATTGAGTATGTTGTGGGAATTACAGCCGAAGGATTTCCGGAGTAGCAACAACAGCAGACAGTCGGTTCCCACATAGACCAGCAGTTATTTCGAGGTGAGTTTCCTTTCAGTAGTAACGGGTCTAAGGCACCAAGGCCGACCTGTATAGACGAGACGTTAGTATTAGAGTGTGGGCCGAGCCCGTATCTCTTAATTGAGTTGATTACGATATATGCTAGTATGATAGAGTTGTCTATACTTGTTGTTTGTGTGATACTTGTATGATATGAGTTGGCGGCTGAGTGTGGGCAAGGCCCGTATCTCTCCGAGAGTGGAGTGTGGGCTAGGTCTGTATGTCCCAGATAGCGAAGTGTGGGTAGGGCTCGTATCTTCACAAGTGTGGGCATGGCCCGTATCTCCCAGAAAGCGAAGTGTGGGCAGGGCCTGTATCTTCACGAGTGTTGGCAGGGCCCGTATCTCATAGTTGAATGTTTTTTTGTTATATGCTTGCATGGTATGGGGTATTATGGGGGAACTCACTAAGCTTTGTGCTTACGGTTTGAAGTTTTGTTTTCAGGTACCTCTTCAGCTAGGGGAAAGGAGCCGGCGCGGTAGCAGCATATCACACATACGCTTTTGTTTTCCGCATTATAGATTTTCTCGGATGTACTCTGAATTCTGATTATGATGTCACCGGTTTTTCAGACGTGGATTTTTATCATGAATGTTTGTAATGACGTTTTACGTTTTCACCTAAATTAAAAATGAAATTTTTAACCGGTAATTTTTAGGGCGTTACAGTAGGGAACAATTTCATCAAGAAAGAAATAAAGAGAGTGCAGGGAGCAAATTAAAACAAACATCCTCTTTACATATTTCGATTCTAAAGATGAACCAAGTCCTCATCATCCGTAAACTTCTTAACCACTTTAACTCTTTATGGATCAAGCACCATTGAAACCAACATGTCAATATGCTTCTTAGAGTTCTCATCGTTAATTAATGGTGGCAAGATATGGATGATATGCTTCTTCCAACATATGCACTGAACATTTGCATCGATGACAGTTGTATGTCCTTTAGTCACTGACAAAAAGAAGAAGTACACCAGTCATCACTAAGTTAAGAATAATCAGCTTGGAATTTGGGGTTAATATCATTAAATAGTAACAAAGTTTAAGGGTGGGAAGGAAGGAGTGATATATCATAGTCTACATCAGACTCTTTATTCATTCAGGACTTTCATTAAACAGGTAGAGTGCATGTATAATGTAAGAGAATTGGCTTAAGAACAATAATAGTTATGTACATACCTCATTGATTTTATACAATGAACACAAAATAACAAGAAGATACATTGTTTTTGCTTGCTTATCTTCATTTAATATGTGCTCAAATGCACAGAAAAAAACCAAAAGCTTGATATTGATAATCGATGGTTGAAATCAAATACTTGAATTGATAATAGATTTAAGATGAATTTAAATTGATAAAACACCTTATTTGAGAGTAAAATTGAAGCATCAATACGATAGATATCGATATCAGTTGATGAATGGCTAAAATTCGTTGATCAAAAACTCAGGGGAAGCAAAATCAAACCTTGATCAATTGATGAAATCATGATGTAGAGTAAAAAGCCTACAACTTGAAAGATCGTTAGCAATTGTTGAAGATGAAGATTAGTAGAAATCGACTGAGCACTTAAACTTCTACCTTGGATGAAATCAATGATCACAGAGCTAAAATCAATAACAATCTTGTAATGAATTGTTGACGTCGATAGATGAACATAAACCTCAATCACTCAAATCGAAGCAAATATAAGATTGATTAGCATGAATCGGAGATTAAGAAATGTTGACCGATTAATATGAATTGGTAGAAAGAATTGAAACACTTGGGTTTTGTGATAACGTGAAGATAACAAATCTGATGATCTAAAATTTAACCTAGTGACTAATCTACCCCTAATTAACTAATCTTTTAGATTAATTAGTGTTAATCACGTTTTCTTATGAGCCACAAGATCAGTTTTGATTAAAAGCTTAAATTTGATCCTCATGTCTCACAAAATATAGGTGGTCGCAAATGAACCTATATATATATATATATATATATATATATATATATATATATATATATATATATATATATATATATATATATAATAGTAGGGATAGCTTAAATAAATAAAATATTAAAATAAAAAACATTATTATATATATCTTTAATTTGGGGGGCCCTTGCCTACAATAAGCTTTTTCATTTTTAAAATTGGCCACAAAAGTTTGTCCTTTTCATATTTTTGGCACCCTACTTTTTTTTGTTACACTTTGCCACATTATTTTCGTTTGTTTTGAGTCGGTTGCTCCGAATCTGATGTGTTGTCTTTTTCTTGACATGCGTTGTCTTTTTTTTGACAATGGTGTCCTCCACCGTATTTATTCCCGAATTAAATTACTCCACCACACCACCACCGACTCCAGCCCGATATGCACCTATTTGGATAAAGGCATGGGTCGCATCCAGTCTTTCTGAGTGTCGCCCACCACCATCGACTCCCTATGAAAATCATCGCCTCTCTTCCAAATTACTATGAAAATCACCGTCTCTCTTCCAAATTACCATACTAATATCACAGTGTTTGTGCTTTATAGTTGTGACCCAAAACTCTCTCACCACCACCGCCCCATACGTCGTTGCTCGCCACCACCGTATAGAAACATGAATGTAATTGTGACAACCTGAAAGTTAGGGCTATTATTATAACCAACAATCTATCCGTGAATCTCTTGTGTATCTGAATTACTGAGTTTTATTGAATCTGAAGTAAAATAAATAATTTTATTTCAATTATGACATGATTTCAGATGATACCTTACTTCCAAATGTGTAAACTGTCAACCGAATTAAACCGCTTAAACGACAACGCTACTTAATGCATTAGAAAAACTGAAAATTTACATTAAGCAATTTTGAGCAAAACAAACATTAAAATATTAAAGTACATGTTTCCCTGTTTCCGAAAATATAAAGAGTGTCCAAAACGGAGTTCGCATGCAAAAGATACGATAATTATAAGAAAATAGACAGTAAAACACTGTTTTTATTTAATCGTGTAAAACCGAATCGCTCCGTTGAGGCACTTACGCTATGCCGACGGGATTTCTGAGAGCGTTTTGGACTCAGGTTATAGTCTATTATTTAATTTCACACTCGAAATAATTTTTATAAAAGTCGCGAAAACGGACACCGCGAGCCGTTTAGACGTAAAACTTCAAACGCAATTTCCCGAAGATCCGTAACTCCAAAAATTAATCCGTTTGATGTTCCAAAATCCTTGAATTAAACTCTATCTAACGGTACTCTTGAAAATTTTTCTCAATGCACGGATCCCGAGGCACCCGGTTTTTAGTGTTTTGGGCAATTAAAAGAGGGAATAAACCGTGTGGGGCCCACATATGACTTAAGGAGCCCAAAAATCTGATATTTCCCTCCCTTGTATTGTGTGCAAGTTTCGCCAAGAGAGTATGGCTTACTTGTGTTGTGTGTGGGCATTTTTGGCTATAAAAAGAATCACACCTCAAACTCCAGCTTTCTTCTCCATGTCTCAGATCTCCATTGTCTATCTCTAAAACACTCTCTATCCCTCTCCCGGTATACCACTTACCACCACCCAAAAACCATCAAACACCCCATTGCTACCAAACTACTGCTTGTGAAGTTCCTCAGCCCCCTCTACCTTCGAACTTGCCGGAAAAGGGAAGAAAAATCAGCAGCAGGAGGCTGCCGAACTTTCTCATGAATCTTCACAGCATCATCGTCACTGCTACCTTGCGCCACCGACTTCCGCCACCTCCAGCCATCCATACGGTTGTAGGTAATCTCCAAACACCCCCTTTAATCATTGGTAATCCTTCGTCAATCATGAAATAACCACAATACAATCGCTGCATTTTTTTTTCTGTTTCCATGCGAGGGACGACGAACAGGAGGCAATGTGCCTGTTATGAAACACAATGAAACCAAACTTTAAAAAAAATTAAATACTTTTAGTCCCTCAACTTTCGAACTTGTACAACTTTGGCCATTTCTTCCTTTGGAATTAATTATTTTAACCCCCAAACCAAATACCCTTTCAAAACTAACCCTAAGTAAATGAAACTTGTATTAAAATGTGCAAAAATAACCTCCATTTGGAAAATCCTTTACAAATTGACCCAAATTTTAATAAAAACAAATTATTTATAGTTTTTATATATTCTATTTATTTAGTTATCTATTTTAATATCGAATTATTAAAGTTTTTATATTTTTAAAATTAATTAATTTTGGAATTATTTACAAATTTTGCAAACTATTAAAAATAAATATTCTTTATTCAGATAAAATTTATTTAATTATTTAAATAAATTTTGAATCGGCAAAACTAAGCAAATTATTCAATGAAGCATTATAATACCAAATCACATCCAAATATTAATATATAACGAAATTGTAGGAAATCGGATTAAACCCGGAGATTACGATATCAAGACAACACATCCCGATTTTCAAACGACTCGATAACCGCTCATTAAGGTGAGTGTTACTGCCCCGCTTTTACATATTTTCGTAGGGGGGGAGGATACATGTAGTACTTGTATATCTAGTATATTTCTATTTTCTAAATACTTTGTTTAAACAAATAACACCATCGTTTTTTATGCAACATAAATCAAACAAAAATAGTATTTATTAATTTACTACTTACGGTACGGGGAATCTGGTTTGAAGGGCCGCACAGGTTGTTGGATTTCAGAACAACTTAATTACCAAAATGATCATGCCCTCGGTGTTTCATGTCTGGTCCTCGTCTGTGTATGGTAATACGTGTACTAAGTAATATTTATAATACAAAACACACAAACAAAAAAATCATTGTATTGTGTAAATACTTTACCAGTTTTAGAAATATTTGTTTAAACGCTTACATATTAAGTAAACAAAATCGTTTTAAACCTCATTAGCTTCATATGTTATGTTGTTAAGATAATACAACTAATAAAAATAACATATACATTCCAACAAAATTTGTGCTATGACTGTATAACCGGTTATCAACTTGGTAGTTTAATTATGCCTCATACATACATGAAAATATATAAGTTTATATATTTATACGAGTTATAGAGCTCGTATCTTAGGCTTGTTATGTGCTTCTACTCAAAGTTTTATCAACTGTTTAAACAAGTATCGTACACTTTACGTGTACACTTACTAAATATACTTGTTGTTTATCTATTTATCCGTATCTGCAGTTGTTAAGATCAACCTTGGCAGATAATTTTATCCGTATATCCGTATTTCTGTTTATCCGTATCTGCGGTTGTTAATTACAACCTTGGTAGAAAACTTTATTTGTTACCCGTACAACCATGGACTTGGTTGTTTTCAAAACGGTTTTTAAGTATGGAATTACTTATGGAACATAACGTTTTGGCTTTCAAAGATTCATTACAAACACAATTTCACGTATGGTTTTAGTTATACAAACTATACATTTTGGCTTTTAAAGACTCATTTCAAACATTGTTTTAACTGTTGTTATACATACAAAGAAAATACTTTTTGGACTTTTTAAAGTATTACTGCGGTTAGCAAAAAACCTGTGACACTCACCAACCTTTGTGTTGACTTTCAAAATTACATGTATTCTTAGGGGATCATTAGCCAGGCGTTCGGATAGAAGATTAGCTGTGGATTACAGACGACCTAGCTAGCTTGTTTTTGATATTTGCTTACATGTTTAAGGCAACTGCTGTATTATTATTATCTGTAAGAACCTTGTATTCAAACTCAATGATGGAATACGAATGCAGTTTTGTTTATCGTTGTACTTGTGCTATATATTCGGTTTATCTGTGATCCATGAACTTAGTCCCACTCCCGGCGTGTTCCGCCTTGGCCGGGGGTGTGACAGTAATCGATCGTCTCCACCCTGGTTTCAATTTCGGGGTTAGGTATGCTATCCGAACCTTCCATCTTCCATTAAAGACAAGGTATAAAGTTTCCATTACTGTTCTTCCTTCTCATGCACTAACTCTCATATGCTGCTGGAAAATTAACCGATTAGAGTTGAAGCAGGTTGAGATAGGAATCGACGATGTGTATGTGGAAGTTTCAATGATTCCTTATGTTCAGGTGAGATTTCATTTCGATTTACCTATATAATCTAGCAGCTGGATAAGAGATATGGTGAAACAGAGGTTAAAGAAGCCGATGATGGAGGTTTTGATGAAAAACCATCAACACCACACATGTTCTGCAGAAGTGTAACTGCTTCTGATATCAACCACATGGTTGACTCTCTGTTCTACCACCTATTCCTCCCGTTCTTAAAGTCTCCATCCTCAAAGGACTGCTCTCTTCACTCACCGCCTTTGTCATCACCGGATATCCAATGTCTCTTCATTTATTCTTGGAAACCAGATAGTTTTTAGGATCATTTTAAACACCTTAATGTGATTCGTGTTTTTTTCAGGGATAATTAGGTTGATTTTGATTTTTGATACAAATTTTTTTGTTTCATCTTTGCGAATTGAAATGTGAGCTAGTGTGGCTATCCTTTCTGCAGGATTAGATGAGGAATTCTTTCAACAGATGCTAATACTATAACATCTAGAAATAAATGGTATGACTTGAACCCCTTTAAATTAGAGTTATTGCATTATTAGTCCCATAGTACGCTAGGCGTACTTAGGTGTACACTTAGCGTAATAGGACCTTTATTGGTCGTGGATGTTTGGAGGTATGCTGGGCGTACCATGGATTGCGCGGGGCGTACGCGCTAGGGATCAAAAACCCTAATTTTGGACTTGAGGCCTATATAAACGACTTTAAGCCCTTGGGACTAAACCCTAGAGAGCCTCCATTACACTTGAACGTCATTTCATTACTGAAAGCCTTGAGAAATCATTTTTGAGCTTTAAAAGTGTGCATTTGTGATCTTTAGTGTTCATTTCAAGGAGAAGAATTGGTCAAGCAAGGTTGGATCAAGAGGGTGCTTCAAGATCTTGCATCATAATTATCTTATAGAGCTCTTAGAGGTAAAAAGCTTGCATATTTCCTTTTTGCTCTTTAGATCTAGCTAGGGTTTTTGTAGTTGGTCCTTTTGATGGATTTTGGGCCCCATTTGTTGGCTAGATCGTCCCCATCCGATAATAAGGTCATATTTAAGGTCCTTAAGCCATTTAGGAGCATACAAATAGGAGATTGGTGGAGGTCTTGACCTTGTGCATGAGTTAAAGACTTTGAAAAGGTCTTAATGATAACTTTGGAGTTTTAATGGACATGCAAAGGCATAAAGTTAGCAACTTTATGCCTTAGTAGGCGCTAATGGACTCAGATCTAGAGTCTGGATGTAAAAGAATGGAATAATAAGCACTTAATAGGGAAAGTGCTTAACTGAGACTTACGTCGGGCGTACTCTGAGTACACTACATGTAACCCTTAAAAAACAAGTATGCTACGCGTACGCGGGGCAGTTTGGGTCGTTCTTGTATTGGGCTGTCGAACTTTTGGGCCTCTTTTAGGTTGTTGGGCCTGATTGGATTCTGTGAGTTAGAGGCCTTTTTATCGATTTGGACCTTGGACTTATTGGTTGGGCCTTTTTGGGCCAAGGGGGGCCATTAAGGATATTGGACTTAGATCTTGGGCCCATTTGTAATGAAAGGGTGATTGGGCCTTTGGGGTAGGGTTTAAAGGTTGGGCCCTCCATTGGGATAATTTTTGGACCAATCATTGATGATATTATTATTGTTATTATTCTGTTCGGGAGGTTGCGGGTCATTAAGAGTGAAGTATTCGTATTCTTCGGACGGAGGTGAGTCTTCTCACCATACCCATGGGTCTACGTCACCAAGGCTGGCCCATTATGTGTTTATGGAATATGTGCAATCACTTTATGTTTTGATATGTAATGTAATTGTATGGTTTGCATGAAGACCCCGGGGGGAGCTCGTGGCATTGGATGTAAGACCATGCGGGGTAGCCCATGATAGTCCTAGGTAAAGACCATGTAGGGTAGCCCATGGAATTGGATGTAAGACCATGTTGGGTAGCCCATGACAATCCTAGGTAAAGTCCATGTGGGGTAGCCCATGGCATTCTTGCTGGTTCTATGTATGCATGGCCTATGTGATATGTTTGTAGCTTGATTTGCTACTAGGATACGTGTATGTGTGGTGTGTGGTATGCTCTGGGGAACTCACTAAGGATTTCGCTTACAGGTTGTTGAATTGTTTCAGGTACATCGGAGTCGAAAGGCAAGGGCAAGGCGTGATGGCTCGACGTGCACTCAATCTATCTCTCTTTTTACTAATATGTTCGGGGGCACACTCTGATAAATTATATAATGTAATGAATGATGTTTTAAACTAAATGTGAGGTTCATGGTTTTACGTCAATGTGTCATTTAAATTAAATGAAAATTTTTTTGTGTAAAATTTCGGTTGTTACAAGTTGGTATCAGAGCCTTGGTTTGAGGGATTCAGGCACACTCTCGAGTGTGTCGGGACTCAAACTAAGGAATGGTAGAAATGTTTTCAAAATAATAATCTATAAATGAAAAGATGAGAGTGCAACGCGCGTGATCATCCGAGCTAAGTAAGTAGTTCCCATATATGCTTGCCATGTTATACTAATTTTGAACCATGTTGCTTATGTGGAATTTTCTATGTGTATGTTTTTAAAATTGTATACGGTTAGGAGCTTATAGTCTCAGAATGATTGATTTGGCATTATTTCCTGTTCCTTGTTTGGTTGTGGTCTTAAGGTAGAATCTTTTATTCGAAAGTCTATTTGATCCCTTCTCTGTGTATAATTTGCATGCATAAGAGCAACCTGTTATGATGACGTGATTGCTATGGGTACAAGAACTTTTAGGATGGTCTGAGATGGTGATGTGCGGTAAATGCGGGGTATGGTTTAGATATGGGACGAATTGGAGTTATCGGATTGAGCAGTAGAGAAAGGTACAAGTAGGCATGGAAGGTAGTATTGGGCCCGTACTACTGGAAGCAGATGATCTGTACCCAAAGCACTGATGGATCCGACAACCCCGATGAGGACCTATGTGGAAATATCCCTTATATGGAAATCTTGATCTTTGTTGTTTATGAAATTTTTGTTAACATGGTGGTGATGCAATTTGGAGCATGAGGGTCAGGATCGGGATCGGGAGACACTATTGATGTCATTGACGAGAGGCTACGAGAACTCATTGCAGCCGAGGTTACCAGGGGCATCCTTGACCCCAGTCATTTTTAGGACGGTCAAGGAGGGTATTATGGAGATTATGGAGGAGAGACTTAGATCTTTTAGGATAGAGTTGGCAGCAGGACAGATTGGGACCCGAACTCCCTCCTTCCGGGAGTTCAGGGCGTGCGGAGCGCTGAAATTCTTCGGGGTCAGGGACCCTATTGTCATCCGTCGCTGGGTGGCAGATATTGAGAACGCCCAAGGCCATATTTATAAAATTAGTTGTGGTGACTTAGTAAGACATATGCGTGGAATTCTTATTGCATTTTGAAGCTTTTCAACAGTAAGTCATACGTATTTATAAAATTAGTTGTGGTGACTTAGTAAGACATATGAAATATATATAGAATAAATTATTGACCCATATTTAAATTGTTGCACTACTCTAGGGCATGATGCATAACTTTATATTTGCATCGAAGGATTATTCGTGCATGGAACCCTCGTTAAGAAAATTCTCTTTCCAGAAAAAAAAAAAGTATAGTACTCACTATTTTAATTAACTATTGTTATAATTTATTAAATTTAAAATTTTTTTGATGATGTTTTAATTTCATCATTAATATTATTTAAATTATCAACCACTGTTTGTAATGTAACATAATTAATTTTATAATTTAATGTTATCTTTAACTATTATTATTATTATAAATTAATTTAAAAGCAACTTAATTCAATTTTAGTTTTTCTATTTATCATATTTAGTAATTTCCTTTCAACTATTTTAAAAGTATATGTTGGATTTTTATTACTTTAGTTTTTAAACTTTACACTTTATTTTTAAGTTTGTTTGAAATATTAGTTTAGGTTATGCATTGAAGTCAACGAATTTAGTATATCATATTGATAATTCAAGAAATCTTCAACTTATGATAATATTTATAATTAACAACATATTTAAGTTAATAAATTAAATATATTATTTAGAAATAGGAAGAGTTAGGAGTTTCAAAATGATATGGTAAATGACAAAATACCTCATGGATTATTTAAATTATCAACCACTGTTTGCAATGTAGTATCTAATATTTTCCTTTTAATTATTTTAAAAAATATACATTGAATTTTTAAAACTTTATTTGATATTTTAGTTTAGGTTTTAATTTTTACACTATATTTTTAAGTTTATTTAATATATTAATTTAGGTTATGTATTTAAAACTATATTAAAGTCAACAAACTTAGTATATCATGTTGACAATTCAAGATGTCTTTCATTTATGATAATGTTTATAAGCAGCAACATATTTAAGTTAATAAATTAAGTAAATTATATGGAAATATGAAGAGTTGAGAGTTTCAAATTAATGTGGTGAAAAGAAAAATATTTCCTTTATAGCATAGTATGATGTTATTTTTAATTATTATTATAAATTAATTTTAAAACAACTTCATTGAATTTTAGTAATTATAAAAATTAGTTTTTGGACATCTTTTAGTTAATTCGACTTTTAGATTTAAGATTTGTATATTTATCGTATCTAATATTTTCCTTTTAACTATTTTAAGAAAAATATATGTTGAACTTTTAAAACTTTATTTGATATTTTAGTTTAGGTTTTAATTTTTACACTATATTTTTAAGTTTACTTAATTTATTAATTTAGGTTATGTATTTAACACTATATTGAAGTCAACAAAATTAGTATATCATATTGATAATTCAAGATGACTTTCATTTATGATAATGTTTATAAGTAACAACATATTTAAGTTAATAAATTAAGTAAGTTAGATGGAAATATGAAGAGTTGGGAGTTTCAAATTGATGTGGTGAAAGAAAAAATGTTTCGTTTATAACATAGTACTAGGCGAATGCTCACGCATTGCGCATAAACACCTATATAGTTGAAGTCTTTACAAATATATGTTTTTTTAAATATAACAATAACGTTGTTGTTAAATTTGATATAATAATTCGTATACTAAATTGATATAATATATTGGTTATTTTGAATTATTTGATAATATATACATATAATATAACTTCATAATCTTAATCGTTTGAATGACTTCTACCCGCGAGTTACACATGATTAAATTAAATATAATATATGGTTTAAAGTTATTTATAGTTTTCGTTATTGTTAGCTAATTTTTCAAAATTTATTTGCTTAATGTTTTAATTTCTATCATTATAATTATTTAAAACATTAAACATTGTTTTTTGATTTTAAAGGTAACAATATAATCATTTATATAGAGTCATTTTAACTATTCTTATTGTAAATTATTTTAAGCTACTTATTTGAAGACTTTTAACGATTATAAAAAGGGATAATGACTTGAAAGGGTAACGAACTTTTGATTTTTTTTCACATTTAGTCACTAAACTTTTTTTCGTTATCTATTTGCCATTGAACTATTGAAACTGTTTATATTTTACCCTTATGACCGGCTGTTACCGATCATAAGGGTAAAATGTGAACAATTTCAATAGTTTAGTGGCAAATAGATAACGAAAAAAAGTTTAGTGACTAAATATGAACAAAATCGAAAGTTCGTTTCCCTCTAAAAAGTTCAATGACTAAATGTGAACAAACTTCCTCTTGTATTATGTTTTAGCAAATTATTTATTTTTGTTAAATTATAGCAACATTTGTTGATGAAGAAATCTATGAAATAAAAAAAACAAAACCCTGAAAATATATTTAAAAAAAACAAGAAACCGAAACCGAAATAAAAAACCAGTGGTTTGACATTTTCCAAAATAAAAAATCAAAATTTCCAATCTGATTTTGGTTTTACAAAAAAAAAATGAACCATTCTCACTGATGTGAATTATGACCATCGGTTTGACATACGCAATTTGTGACATCCCATGAACACGTAGTTACAACATTGTCTGAACGCGTAATTCATAGTAAGGGGTTAGAGTATCATCGCATGAATACGTAGTTACAACATCGCCTGAACTCGTAATTCATCACCTACAGGTTATGGGTCTGCTGGTGTTTCCATTGGGTTGTCTAGAATAGTCAGTGGTCGCCATCTATACTCTGGTAGATGACTACATCGCCACATTGTTGGTTAAGGTTATGGTATCTCCTTTCATCCTACATTACCTATTCATCATCATCTATTTACCTAATTATCATCACCTTTCTATCATCACCTATCTCTCATCATTTTATTTCATCATACACCAACTATTTCATCTACCCATGTTTCATCCTCAACATATTTGTAGATATAAAATAAATATACGTTTAAATCTTTTAAAACATGTATAAAATCGTCCATCCAGCATAGACAACAAGTATTCAAATAATATGCACACATATCACGTAATTTATATAAAATACTTTATATCTATGTGTAAGATGAAAGTAACTATATATACCATAAAAACCCCATAAATGCTTCGTAACTTCAAACCTCAAGGTTTACTCTACTAAAACTTCACATTCTCGGCTTTCTGGACCATGAAGGGTCCAGATTCCTAACTTCAAACCCCAAGGTTTACTCTACTAAAGCTTCATATTCTCGGCTCTCTGGACCTAGAAGGGTCCAGATCTATAACACAAACTTGCAAGATGGATTTGAGGCATTCAAAACCCCAAAGATGAAGTGATTCAAGCCCTAACCCCAAAATGGAATCTACACAATAGGGAAGGAAAGGGGTTCATTTTTGTACCTCAGAATGAAGCTCCTTGCTTGAATAACTCAGAACAATAACCTTCCTTGGTCCCTCTTGCTGGAACTCTTCTCCTTTCTTGCAAAATCACACCAAAAAGCTCAAGATAGCTCTTCCTCTCACTCTACACACTCAAGCTCGCTAAGGTTCTCACTTATGGGAAAGGTAGTCACAGTTGAAGGCCATAAGTGCCTTTAAGTATGGCTCGGGCCCAAAGATTTATGGTTTCTGCCAACAGTGCGGATTCGTCGAGTCGCTTCACCGACTTGTCGATTCCATTCATTAATCTGAGTCATCAGTTGCGACCTTACTCGACGAGTTGAGGCGTCAACTCGTCGAGTCTCTCTTCTTAACTCAAAAGAAAAATACTTAAATTATGATACCTGGAAATCCGGATGTTACATTTTGTTTTTTTATTTCATAGATTTCTTCATCAAAAAACGTTGCTACAATTAAACAAAAATAAATAATTTGCTAAAACATAATACAATAGGAAGTTTGTTCACATTTATGACCGGTAACAGCCGGTCATAAGGGTAAAATGTAAACAGTTTCAATAGTTCAATGGCAAATAGATAACGAAAAAAAATTTAGTGACTAAATGTGAAAAAAAAATAAAAAGTTCGTTACCATTTCAAGTCATTATCCCTTATAAAAATATCTTTCGGAAATATTTTAGTTAAATTGAGATTACAATTTAGTTTTTGCATTTATCACATTTAACTATTTATAAAATATTATTTGGTTTTTTAAGTGGAGCTAAAATTTATATTTAAGTTGACATTTCAATGTTATTTTTAAATTAACAATTTAAGTATTTTGTCCAAATTATTTAAAAGTTGTAACTTTAAACTGATAATGATTTACATACAACAACATTTTAAATCTAATAAATTAAGTATAATATTTTAAAAGTTAAAGACATAACTTTATAAGTAGAAGTAAAGATATTATTTTAAAATTGAAATTTAGTTTATTTATGATTAGACTTTAGGTTTGATATTTATTTAGCCTTATTAACCAACTTATAATAATTATTAGAAAAACACAACAATTTATCACTTTTAACTATTTACAAAATATTTTTTGGGTTGTTTAAGTTAAACTAAAATGTTTATTTAAGTTGACCGTGTAATGTGGTACTTAAATTAATAATTGAAGTATTTTATACAAATTGTTCCAAAGTTATATCTTTAAAATGATAATGGTTTACGTCCAACAATATATTAAAACTAATAAATTAACTATAATATATTAAAAGTTAAAAAAACATAACTTTATAAGTAGAATTAAAGATATTATTTTAATATTAAAATTTAGTTTATATATGATTACACTTTAGATTTGATATTTATTTAACCTTATTAACCAACTTATAATTATTATTAGAAAGAAAATGAAAAGTCATGGGAGTTTCAAATGAATATGATGAAAGAAAAAATGCATGAGAGTTTTAAATGAACTTGGTGAAAGAAAAAAATACTTCATATATAATATAATATGATATGATTGATATAGATAAATTAGTAACCATTTCATCCACATAATAGAATTTAACCAGCATAGGATTTACAACTGGACTCAACTTGAGTTCGATAAAATTAAAAGGGTAAAATCTAATGTATGTCTTTTATTTACAACTGGATTCAACTGGAGTTTGATAAAATTAAAAGGGTAAAATCTAATGTATGTTTTTTACCAATCACGATTTTAGTTTAGAGATTTTTTCTATAAGAGGCCCGTAACAGCTTGTACTTTTTTTTTTTTTTGTCAATTTGGCTATGCTTATAGATGACAACTGTCAACGGTTTTTTAAGCTTTTGTTTTGAGTCTATACATGTAAATCATGTTGCTTTAAAATTGGCATATAGGAAAAATAATTAACAAAAAACTCATTTCACCCGCACAAACCTCAAACCTATGTCCTTTATTTAGGCTAGTAACATAAGCACCTCCCTTGTTACAATGTAATACATGCAGATCAGATCATCCATAGCTAACTACCATTACAAGCAATAAAAAGTTCTGGCAACAAATACATCATTGCTACCCAAGTCAAATGTAGATAAGCCATTTTGAGGGAATTGATCACTAAATACTTGAATATGAATACAGGTTGTGAAGTATGTAACTACTTATAAAATTGATGATTTGTCAAGTCACATGCCTAAAATCATCTATTTATCATTACACAGCAGGCATTAGTAGAATTTTGTACACGGTTGCTTTATTTAAGCACCATAAACAAAATTTCTTTCACTAACAATAGAACAAGTTTACAAAACTACATTGAAAGCTAAAACAAGCCAAGACAAAAGAATTTTTCAGACACTAAAAAGAAGAAATATTATCAGATGCTTTTTGTGCTACTTCTCTGATGGAGAAAAGGTTCATTTTTATCTCTCTACAAAGCCGGCCTTCAACAAGTTGAACAGGCAACCACATTTTGGGCTCCACATCAACTGCATATGAAAGAGTTGTATGATACTGTTGGTCAAACCTCTTTTCATCAGTCAACTGCACCATTAATAAATACACATTTCATTTCAAAATCAAAACCATCATAAGGAAAGGAACTAACAAGATATATGGAAAGGCCTGACCTGCTCAATAGACCACTTCCCTTCAAAGAGTGAAAAATCACCCTCAATCATTTTAAACTCTATATCACGCCTTTGACCACATGGAAGCCTTTCAAAATCTTTTTCATAACAATCAACAATGCCTTTAGCATTGAAAACCAAACCAAATGCCAGTTTTTGCTCCCCAATCTATGAAGATATAAAGTATGTTGCTTATATTGGTAAAAAGAGTAAAGTAGGTTGCTATATTCTGTCATTTGCCATAATAAATAAAACCATTCTAAAAAGTTACTCACCAGTCCTTCAACTCAAGAAAAAACGTAATGTGTTACCTAGGCTAGGACTATTAGTATCAACAACATCGTGTGTCCTGCTGACTAATTTAGTAATAAGATATTCCTTGTTAACAGATTTTCTACTAATGATCCTATTTTGGGGTTTAGTGTTTACATATGGTTTGATCAAATCCAACGTAAAGGCCTTGATTAGAGTAAGAATATATACCAGGATCAAACCAAAATTGGAGTTACCTGAAGAAGACGGGCAAAATTAATTTTTTTATCAAGCACCTGGCTTACAGCGAGACCAGGGATGAAGTCGGCCAGCCTATCATAATCGGTCAGGATGCCCCAAATGGTTTCGAGACTGGCCTCGACGGCTACCTTGGACCGGATTCTCCTTCGGTTTTTGCTTAATTTTTCTATCTCAACCTCAATATCATCAGCTCCAGTGGGAGGTGGTTCGGACACTTGTTGCAAATCAGTATCGCTGCAATCGTTCAATGACTCGCCGGAATCTCCCTTGGAACAGGATGCAGCGAAAGGTACTGAAATTCGTGAAGTCGCTCCAAGGGGTATTGGTTTGTAACTGTAAATTGGAGGGTATTTGATTTTGGTGGATGAAAAAGCAGCAGCATAAATGGGGCTATAGACAACATCGGAAATGGTAACGGCAGCCTCCACCACGTTCACTGGATGGCAGCAGTCCAAAGTAATGGGTAACCCGCGTATCTGCATCCCCCCAGATAGTAACCATATGGATCGATTTTCTCTTCTCCATTGTCATATGGATGACTGGATGTAAATCAACCTCATAAACTAACGGAATGCGTACAGTCCACTACATCGTTCCTCACAGAATATTTACTTCAACCCCACATTATTATTATTATTATTATTATTATTATTATTATTATTATTATTATTATTTATTATTATTATTATTATTATTATTATTATTATTATTATTATTATTATTATTATTATTATTATTATTACTACTGTTAATATAATATTACATTGTTAAAACTATACAAAACAAAAATAAATTAATTACATACTTAAAGTAAATATAATCTTTAAAAAAAATAAATAGTCTAATTAAAAATAAAAAATATTCAAAATAAAAATTTAGAGTTTAACATTTTTCTTTTAAAAACGGCAAATTTAATCTACTCTTAAACTACTTTTTAATTCCAATTATGTCCACGACGATGCTTAAACTCTCAACCTCAAAGTTGGAGGACACGACCAGATACCGTTGGACTAGAAACTCTTTAGTTAAAGTTTAACATTAAAAAAAAAAAAAAAAAAAAAAAAAAAAAAAAAAAAAAACTACCATATGTTGTTGTCGATTTTGTCGTAGTCATCGTCATCGTCATGGTGTGACAACCTAAAATTTATCCCGTCATAGTAAATCCTTTTCCGCTAATAAAACTAGCTTTATTAAATTGTTCCGTTAACCATTTTGGATTAGGTTAACTAAATTGAGACTTTTATTATGACTTCACAAGTGTCCAAATTAATTAGAAACACGTGAAACATCCTCGGTATCCCTTTGAAAAGTTTTTAGATTACGACCACATCGAGTTGCGACCACTTAATCGGGTACGACCATGTAACGCCCGGGTTTCAGGGCTAAACATTTTTGTCAATGTAATAGTCTAGGTCAACTCTTTTAACTCTTTTTGAAGTAATAAAGATGAAATAGTTGAGTATTATGTGATTTATACGTGATTATGTGTTTATTATTTAAGTATAAATGTATATAATTAATAAAGAATAAAAATGAACGTCAAAATTAAAGTGTGAGATAATCCCGATATCTCTACATAAAGTTGTAGAATATGTCTCAAAGTTTCCGTACATATAAAGAATGCCGAAATCCGAGCTATAACAAAGAAGTTATGACCCACCGAAGTTTTACGGCAAAACGGTACGGCATCGGGAGACGTAAATAATGAATTTACGATAGAAGACTTTTTAGCCTTAGCAATCTAAACAAAAGTTATAGAATATGTTAAACTAAGAACATCGATAAAAAGAACGCCCAAATCTGACTTCGTATGAAGAAGTTATGATTTTTCTAAGATTCGGCTTAGCAGTGCACGACTTGAAACTCGAATTTTAGTTCGAGCGGTTTTTGGCTTATGCGACCTAAATGAGAGTTGAAGATCTCATTAATAGGAACTCAACGGTAAAAAGACAGATGAAAATGGAGTCTGTATGAAGGAGTTATGAATTTTTCGCAGTCATTTAACAGTCTAAACGCCTCCTACTGTTAAATTTGAGATCGGTCGAGAATTAGCTGACGGTGTCTAAACGAAAGTTGTAGATCTTGATTTTACCTACGCTTGGATATAAAGAACGTCGAAAACGGAGCTCGTATGCGAATGTTATGATTTTTCTAAGTTTGAAGGCTGATACACGATAGGGGGTGACGTGGCACCACCAGAATTGGACACGTGGCACCACCAGAAGGCCACCACATGGACCAACTCGGCGATTCCACCAGTCAGGCCTCCTATAAATAGAGGTGTCGGACATTCACTTCTCTTCACACCTCAACCCTCTTCTTTCTCTCTCTAAACTCTCTCTCTAAGCCCCCTAACCCCCCTAAAAGCCTAGGTAAACCCCCTAGCACCCGAAGGAAGCCCCGAGGCTCCCGGAGTTCCGAGAAAAGAGCCTTTCGGCTCAGGAACGCTGCTCCAGTGATGCCCGGTTTTCGAGAAAAACTCGATGTAAGTGAGCTGTACCTATCCTATCTTTAGTTTAGCTTATGTTTTAATATAGGAATGTTATTAGGTCCTTAAAATAATTATTTGGGCTATTATTATGAGTTATATTGAGTGTTATTAACGCTTATATAATAGTAATAATAGTCATATAATTAATTTGTCGCGGTTATCATTAGACTAAACCCTAGTGGTATCGATACTAGGTTTTATCGAAGGAATATCTTTTTGAGAGTATTGAAGTGTTGTCCGAGTGCTGAGTCACCACCTTTCAGGTGAGTGCATAGTTACTTTCAGCTTACACATAGATATGAAGTATTTAATATAAATTACGTGCTATGTATGCATATTATCTGAATACTTGCTATCTATGCTGGATGAACGTTTTATACATGTTTTCAAAGATTTAAACTGTATATGAATTTTATATCTACAAAATGTGTTGGGTAAAACATGGGTAGATGTAATAGTTGCTGTGTGACAAAATAAAATAATGAGAGGCCTCGTTATAGATGTTATTGATGATTCAGTCATCTAGCGGAGTATATATGACGACCACGGACTATTCTAGACAGTCCAGTGGAACACTAGCAGGCTCGCAACCTGTAGGTGTTTATTTGAACTGTGTGTTTATTTGAACTGCGTGCTCACCAAATATACTCCATCCCCCACATGGTTGCCTTTAGGACATCTATTGCTGAGGAATCCCCTTAGCAGTAGTGTCCGTCCCGATGATGATCCTTAGGCTAGGTCCCTTATGATAGGTGTTTAGGGACGTAAAGTGAGGATAACGGGAACGGGTAATCGGGTTATTGTTGATTGATGAAATTAATAAACTTATTTATTGTGGGTTGAAAACCCTATGTGCTCACCAGGCTCCCAAGCCTGACCCACTCAGTTTTATGTATTACAGGTAGTGGCGCATGAGCATAGGTGTGATGTTTTGGACGAGGGATTACGGATATAGGCCTGTAGATATGAAATAATGTAGTAAGGCTTATATTGTACTGTTTATACTTTTGATCTGTACGAACATGACATCCTGAATCTTTTAATGAAATACATTTCTATGGAAATGCTTTTGATAAATCTTTATCATATTATTGTTTTGGGACAAATTCCGCAACCATTTTTTTAAAAGATAACTCTGATTTTGAAATAAAGTATAAACAAAACCGGTCTTTTCTGGCCGTGATTTTGGGGATGTCACAGTTGGTATCAGAGCATTAGTTTAAGCGAACTGGGAATTTGTAGGATTTCTAGACTTAAACTTAGAATGCTAAGAGATGATTGTGAGGTGTGAGCACTAGCTTATTTTAGGAATTGTGCCTAAAATGCTTTTATGTGCTAAATGCTTTATGCATGATATGCTGTTATTTTGTTAGGATTCTAAAGGTACGACTACGATATTAGAACTAACATGTAAACGTTTCGGAGTGATAAGGACGATTTAAACGTCTATCCTAAATAAAGATCTAAATTCACCTTATTCGGTGTATAGATCAAGATGGCAAGGACCCGTAGCGGAAACGTGAATGCAAATGGGAATAGAAACCAACCCCCGGTAATTGAACAAATACCCGTTGTGGTAACCGCTGCTGCGCCAATAACAATGGCCGGAGTGCAAGCAATGATCTAGGCAATGTTGGATCGTCAAATGGAGGAAACCAGACTCTTGCTCCAACAAAATCGAAAGGAAGCAACTATTCAGATCAAACAGCCCGAGTGGAACGAAGGGCAGACTGAGGAGGGAAACTACAGTGGGACTGTTGGTCAAGCCAACCCACCAATAGTTCAACAAAACAACCAGGGTGACGAAGTCAAGAGGAATGGATGCAAGTACAAGGATTTTCTGACTTGCAAGCCATCGACTTTCACGGGAAAGGAAGATCTAATCGGGGTCATGGATTGGATCTCGGAGATGGAATTAGCTTTCATGACGTGCGGTTGCAGAGGAAAGCTACAGACCACGTTTGCAGTGCGTCAGTTTCGAGGAGGCGTTGTACGTTGGTGGAATACCTTGGGGAAGACTTTAAGCCCAACAAGCCCCTGCAACTGACATGGGCAGAATTTCTGGTGCAATTCAAACGAAAGTACTGCTCAGCTCAAAACCTACTAGAGTTAGAGAACCAGTTTCTAACCCTGAAGAAGGGAAGCATGTCAATCGATGAATACACGAACAACTTCACAGAAAAGATGGAGTTTGCCTTGCGTCTTGTTCCGGATGAGCTGATGAAAATTGATAAGTACGCAAAGGGACTTCCATGGGAGTACGCGGTGCCAATGCGTCAGGTACCTACTTTGGAGGCAGCTATCTGGGCTGCCAAGTCCGTAGAGGACATGATTAAGGGAAGAGCTACCAGCAAAATCGAGGTTGGCGAGAAGAGGAAATTTGAAGGGTCTGCTAAACCCAACAAAAAGAAGAGCAAGTTCGGTTCAAAAAAATTCGGGGGAGGAAACGAATTTAAATGGTGCGAGAAGTGCAAGAAGAAGCACTCGGGAAAATGTGGCGATGAAGTAACCTGCTACAAGTGTGGGAAAACGGGGCACTATGCCAATGAGTGCACCACCAACAAGAAGGTGTGCTACGAGTGTCGTGAAGAAGGGCATATTGCTAAGGATTGCCCAAAGAAGAAAGATGCGGGAAGGCCCAACATACCACCAAAGCCGAAGGCGAGAGCCTTTCAGATGACGCTCGAGGCTGTGAAGGAGGCAGCAGACGTCGTTTCAGGTACCTTTCTTGTAAATGGTTTACCTGCAAATATACTATTTGATTCCGGAGCCAATTACTCCTTTGTGTCGCATAAATTTGGTGGGAGATTAGCATTGCCTGTAAAAAAACTTGATAACGCCCTGATTGTAGAAGTTGCCAGTGGCAAATTCGTATCTGTTAGTAATCGTATTAGGAACATCGCCATTGACCTAAACGAAAACGAATTCCATGAGGAACTATTACCCATAGAGTTAAACGGTTTCGACATCGTTTTAAGTATGGATTGGCTTAGCGCCAACGATGCCGAGATATTATGCCGAAAGAAGATAGTTAGGATAAACCCACCCGGAAAGGAATCATTTATGGTGTACGGGGACAAACGCAGAGTGAATTCTGGAATCATCTCCCTGATGAAAGCCAGGAAGTGTTTGTCCAAGGGATGTGTATCGTACTTGGCATTCGTAATCGATGCTAAGAAAGAAAAGAAAGAGGTGCAGAATATACTGGTTGTGTGCGATTATCCGGAAGTCTTTCCCGAAGATCTTCCCGGATTACCACCTGATAGGCAAGTGGAGTTTCGTATAGACTTATTACCAGGAACAACACCGATAGCAAAGGCACCTTACCGATTAGCACCGATGGAGATGAAGGAGCTTATGACGCAACTTCAGGAGCTGTTGGACAGCGGTTTCATTCGACCTAGTTCATCACCCTGGGGAGCTCCGGTGTTATTCGTGAAGAAGAAGGACAGAAGCATGAGGATGTGCATAGACTACTGAGAGCTGAATAAGGCAACGGTGAAGAACAAGTATCCATTGCCGAGGATTGATGACCTATTCGATCAGCTGCAAGGTTCGAGCTACTTCTCAAAGATCGATCTTAGGTCAGGATATCATCAGCTGAAGGTGAAAGAGCAGGATATTGAGAAGACTGCATTCAGAACAAGATATGGACACTACGAGTTCTTGGTTATGTCATTCGGACTAACCAATGCTCCCGCAACATTCATGGATTTGATGAATAGGGTTTGTAAACCATTCCTCGATAAATCTGTGATAGTGTTCATCGACGACATTCTCATCTACTCGAAAATCCAGGAGGAGCATGGCAAGCATCTACGAGAAGTGTTGGAGGTGTTAAAGAAGGAGAAGCTTTTTGCAAAGTTCTCCAAATGCGAATTTTGGATACAGGAAGTCCAATTCTTGGGCCATGTTGTTAACCAAGAGGGAATAATGGTTGACCCCGCCAAGATCGAGGCTGTAATGAAGTGGGAACGTCCGAAGAGTCCCACGGAGATTCGAAGCTTTCTAGGATTAGCCGGATATTACCGACGATTTATCCAAGGCTTTTCTTCGATAGCTGCTCCATTAACAGCTTTGACCCGTAAAGGAGCTACGTATACATGGAGTGAGAAACACGATGAGGCGTTCGAGAAGCTAAAGAAGAAGTTATGTGAAGCACCAATACTTTCTCTACCCGATGGAGTCGAAGATTTTGCTGTTTATAGTGATGCATCTGGAGTCGGGTTGGGTTGTGTTCTGACCCAAAGAGAAAAGGTGATAGCATACGCATCCCGACAATTGAAAGAGCACGAAAAGAACTACCCCACTCATGATCTGGAGTTGGCAGCGGTAGTATTTGCCTTAAAAATATGGAGGCATTACCTCTACGGCACGAAGTGCAAGCTCTTCACTGATCATAAAAGTCTCCAGTATCTCTTTAATCAGAAGGAGTTGAACATGAGGCAACGACGCTGGCTAGAACTTCTCAAGGACTACGACTGTGAGATACTTTACCACCCAGGTAAAGAAAATATTGTTGCTGATGCTCTCAGTCGGAAAGTCAGTTTTGAAAGGAAAAGGCCAAGAGCGTTAAGAATTGAATTCGTCTCGACGATTGTGGAAAGTATCAGGAAAGCTCAAGAAGAAGATTTAGGGAAGAATGACCGAAAGGAAGAACGTTTGGGCAAAACGTTAGTATTCGGAACAAACAGTCGAGGACTGAAGGTATTCCAAGATCGAATCTGGGTACCTAAGACGGGAGGAATAAGAGATCTTCTAATGGAAGAAGCACACAAGACCATGTACTCGATTCATCCCGGTAGCATTAAAATGTATAGGGACCTAAAACCCTATTACTGGTGGCCGACGATGAAGTTCGATGTTGCGAAGTATGTGGCCGAGTGCGTAACATGTGCGAGGGTTAAGGCACAACATCAAAAACCGTATGGGAGTTTAGAACCCTTACCTGTACCCATGGGTAAATGGGAAGACATCACCATGGATTTTGTGACTAAACTGCCCAGAACGAAGAACGGACACGACATGATTTGGGTAATCGTGGATCGTTTCACCAAGAGTGCACACTTCATAGCAGCCAACGAGAAGTGGTCTATGGATAAGCTCGCAAATGCTTACGTGAAGGAAATTGTAAGACTTCACGGTGTCCCTCTTACAATTGTATCTGATCGTGATAATCGTTTCACGTCGAGGTTTTGGAGGAGTCTGCAAGAGGAATTGGGTACGGAATTATGTTTGAGTACTGCTTACCATTCGCAAACCGATGGTCAGAGCGAAAGAACGATTCAGACACTAGAAGATATGCTGAGAGCATGTACCCTCGAATTCCAAGGGAATTGGGACGAGCACTTACCTCTGGTAGAATTTTCCTACAACAATAGTTTTCACTCGAGCATCAAGATGGCACCTTATCAAGCCTTGTATGGACAGAAGTGTCGTACGCCGTCTTGTTGGCTAGAAGCCGGAGAGAAGCAGTTTATGGGCCCCGAGATAGTCCATGAGATTGCTAAGAAGTTGAAGATGATTAGGGAAAGAATGTTAGCAGCTCAGGATCGTCAAAAGAGCTATGCTAACAAGAAAAGGCGACCGATAACCTTCGAAGTTGGGGATTTCGTTTTGCTTAAAGTCTCACCGTGGAAGGGACTTATACGATGTGGGAAATGAGGAAAGTTGAGTCCAAGGTTTATTGGACCGTTCAAAGTTCTTTAGAAGATTGGGAACCAAGCTTACAAGCTGGAATTGCCCAAAGAACTCAATGGTATTCATAACACCTTCCATGTGTGTTATTTGAGGAAATTCATGGGAGATGTTCCCGACATAATTCCAATCTCAGAGTTAAGGATGGATGAAAATCAAAGGTTGATCGAAGAGCCCGAGACAATTGTTGACCGTAAGACTAAGAAGTTACGACGCAAGATGGTCGACTTAGTGCTAGTCCGATGGAAACATTCGAATGGGCCGAATCTCACTTGGGAAACAGAGGATGACATGATGAGTCGCTATCCACATCTGTTTGCTGATGCATGATTCCGGGACAGAATCATCCTAAGGGGGAGAGAATTGTAACGCCCGGGTTTCAGGGCTAAGCATTTTTGTCAATGTAATAGTCTAGGTCAACTCTTTTAACTCTTTTTGAAGTAATAAAGATGAAATAGTTGAGTATTATGTGATTTATGCGTGATTATGTGTTTATTATTTAAGTATAAATGTATATAATTAATAAAGAATAAAAATGAGCGTCATAATTAAAGTGTGAGATAATCCCGATATCTCTACATAAATTTGTATAATATATCTCAAGGTTTCCGTACATATAAAGAATGCCGAAATCCGAGCTATAACGAAGAAGTTATGGCCCGCCGAAGTTTTACGGCAAAACGGCACGGCACCGGGAGACGTAAGTAGTGAATTTACGATAGAAGACTTTTTAGCCTTAGCAATCTAAACAAAAGTCATAGAATATGTTAAACTAAGAACATCGATAAAAAGAACGCCCAAATCTGACTTCGTATGAAGAAGCTATGATTTTTCTAAGATTCGGCTTAACAGTGCACGGCCCGAAACTCGAAATTTTAGTTCGAGCGGTTTTTGGCTTATGCGACCTAAATGAGAGTTTAAGATCTCATTAATAGGAACTCAACGGTAAAAAGGCAGATGAAAACGGAATCTGTATGAAGGAGTTATGAATTATTCGCGGTCATTTAACAGTCTAAACGCCTCCTACTGTTAAATTTGAGATCGGTCGAGAATTAGCTGATGGAGTCTAAACAAAAGTTGTAGATCATGATTTTACCTACGCGTGGATATAAAGAACGTCGAAAACGGAGTTCGTATGCGAAAGTTATGATTTTTCTAAGTTTGAAGGCTGATACGCGATAGTGGTGACGTGGCACCACCATAATTGGACACGTGGCACCACCAGAAGGCCACCACATGGACCAACTCGGCGAGTCATGACTCAGACTCGGCGAGTCCACCAGTCAGGCCTCCTATAAATAGAGGTGTCGGGCATTCACTTCTCTTCACACCTCAACCCTCTTCTTTCTCTCTCTAAACTCTCTCTCTAAGCCCCCTAACCCCCCCTAACAGCCTAGGTAAACCCCCTAGCACCCGAAGGAAGCCCTGAGGCTCCCGGAGTTCCAAGAAAAGAGCCTTTCGGCTCGGGAACGCTGCTCCAGCGAAGCCCGGTTTTCGAGAAAAACCCACTGTAAGTGAGCTGTACCTATCCTATCTTTAGTTTAGCTTATGTTTTAATATAGGAATGTTATTAGGTCCTTAAAATAATTATTTGGGCTATTATTATGAGTTATATTGAGTGTTATTAACGCTTATATAATAATAATAATAGTCAGATAATTAATTTGTCGCGGTTATCATTAGACTAAACCCTAGTGGTATCGATACTAGGTTTTATCGAAAGAATATCATTTTGAGAGTATCGAAGCGCTGTCCAAGTGCTGAGTCACCACCTTTCAGGTGAGTGCATAGTTACTTTCAGCTTACACATAGATATGAAGTATTTAATATAAATTACGTGCTATGTGTGCATATTATCTGAATACTTGCTATCTATGCTGGATGAACGTTTTATACATGTTTTCAAAGATTTAAACTGTATATGAATTTTATATCTACAAAATGTGTTGGGTAAAACATGGGTAGATGTAATAGTTGCTGTATGACAAAATAAAATAATGAGAGGCCTCGTTATAGATGTTATTGATGATTCAGTCATCTAGCGGAGTATAGATGACGACCACGGACTATTCTAGACAGTCCAGTGGAACACTAGCAGGCTCGCAACCTGTAGGTGTTTATTTGAACTGTGTGTTTATTTGAACTGTGTGCTCACCAGATGTACTCCATCCCCCACATGGTTACCTTTAGGACATCTATTGCCGAGGAATCCCCTTAGCAGTAGTGTCCGTCCCGATGATGATCCTTAGGCTAGGTCCCTTATTATAGGTGTTTAGGGACGTTAAGTGAGGATAACGGGAACGAGTAATCGGGTTATTGTTGATTGATGAAATTAATACACTTATTTATTATGGGTTAAAAACCCTATGTGCTCACCAGGCTCCCAAGCCTGACCCACTCAGTTTTATGTATTACAGGTAGTGGCGCATGAGCATAGGTGTGATGTTTTGGACGAGGGATTACGGATATAGGCCTGTAGATATGAAATAATGTAGTAAGGCTTATATTGTACTGTTTATACTTTTGATCTGTACGAACATGACATCCCGAGTCTTTTAATGAAATACATTTCTATGGAAATGCTTTTGATAAATCTTTATCATATTATTGTTTTGGGACAAATTCCGCAACCCTTTTTTTAAAAGATAACTCTGATTTTGAAATCAAGTATAAACAAAACCAGTCTTTTCTGGCCGTGATTTTAGGGATGTCACAGACCATAAGCCCCGTTTAACGTCGGTATCGGGTAGATTTCCTCCGGGACACAAACTCAAATCCTATATAAGGGTGAGTGGACTTCATTTGAAGCCTTTCCCACTCTTAACACTCTCTCTCTACAAAGCCGATTTTGATCCAAAAACGCCTTTTTTGAGCTCCATAATTGTAAGTAATCTATCCTAGCTTGTTGTTTAGCTTGATATACATGCAAATTCATGTTTAAATCATCCAAAAGTCTCAAAATCATGTGTTTACATCCCAAGAACTTTCTTGGATCGCAAACACACATAAATGGGGTTTTGAAGCCCCAAAACCCTTCCAAATCACTCCTAGTGCTTAGGTATGACTTAGGGACTTAGATGTATGAGCTTAGAACACCAAAGATCTTGTCTTTTGGGGAGTAAACATGAGCTTACGGCCCAAGAACACTCTTGGAATGTAAACCCCTCTTCATGGGTCATGAACACCATTTAATGTAACGACCCAAAATTCAAGACCAAAAATTTCTTTTAATAAAACTTTACTTGAAGCAAAATCATTAACCCAAAACATAAACAAAGTATTAATTTTTAAAACACATGTTCATTATCAGAGTAAAACATTCCCAGGCTGTCTAATCAATGGTGTGTGCCATGCGATCACCCCGAGCTCTTCCCTCTGCTACCGGAAGTACCTGAAACCAAAATTGAAAACCGTAAGCACGAAGCTTAGTGAGTTCCCCACCCTAAAACATACCATGCATAACCACATACTGCACATACTGGGACACGCCCGCTATCTTGGGCCTCGCCCCTTGCCTCGGGCCTCGCCCGCTACAACGGCCTCGCCGCTCCACGCCCCGCCTGGCTTCGAACCCCGCTCGGATACAGATCTGTTTCACTTAGGCCTCGCCTGTCACAGGGCCTCTGTAACGCCCGTAGATCAGGGCAAGTCAATTTAGAGACGATAAGCATCAAAAATGACTTTTTGATAAAAGATTATTTAGAATTAATAATCTTAACTAAGTTGTAGTATATGTTACAAGGATTCCGTACATATAAAGAATGCCGAAATCCAAGTTATAACGAAGAAGTTATGACTTGTTGAAGTTTCGCGACGAAACTGACACAACGCTGAATGATGTAAAAAGTGAATTTACGTTAGAGTGATATTTAGCCTTAGCAATCTAAACGAGAAGCGAAGATCTCGTTGTTAGTAGTGAAACGACGAAAAGTTAGGTGAGAACGGACGTCAAACGAAGAAGTTATGAATTTATAACGAAAGTTTCTATCCCGGCCTATTAAAAATAAATAATAAAAATAAAATTCAAAATTAGCCGATGGAGTCTAAGCGAAAGTTGTAGAGCGTAGTCTCACCTTCGTGTGGATATAAAGAACGTCGAAAACGGAGTTCGTATGAAGAAGATATGAATTTCCGAAATTTATTAAATATTTTATATTTAATTTTAATTAGAAAATCCGGCATTATCCGAAGGAGTCACTGATCTGATTTGAAGTACGCCCCGCGTACAGCGAAGCATGACGATCCTCGCAGCAAGTGGCTTCGGATGACGCATGCCATGATGAATTCGGACGCGTACGCCCCGCGTACACCGAGGCTCCAGCCTCCTATAAATAGGATGCGAGGGCAGCCGACTCAAATGCCATTTTTCTCTCTTCTCTCTCCCGTTTTGCATCGTTTTGCGTGCCAGAAATATCCCGAAGCCCCGATATTATTCTCGAGCCCCGAGGCAAGTTCCGAGATCCCGAAGATCCCGAGAAGTGCGGTTCCCGAGCCGAAGCTCTGCCCGCGAGAAGTTCGATTTTTGTAGAAATCTTCCAGATCTGCTGAGGATTACTACTTTTACAAGCCGTAGTGCTGTCCGATCATCTTCTAATCAAGTGAGTGTATACTACCTTTCATAAACACGATAATAATACAAGTATGGTTTGAATGTATTAAGTATATTGTGGTTTATATGTGTGAGTGTGTGGTTACTTTCTTCTAACACATAAGCATGAAGTATTTGCTACGAAATACGTGCTATGTGTTTATATATTGTTGTTTATTGGAGGTATTGGTGGAATGGATGAACTATATAGATTTTTAATGAGTTAAACTATATATATATATATATATATATATATATATATGTGTGTATTTTATATCTACAAATATGTTGGGTAGGACATGGGTAGATGAGATCCATGAGTAGGGATCAGATCAAGAGGTTAGTTTAGATCCGTGAGTAGGGATCAGATCAAGAGGTCAGTTTAGATCCGTGAGTAGGGATCAGATTAAGAGGTTAGTTTTAGATCCGTGAGTATGGATCAGGTAAAGAGATAAACTTGCTATTAGTCCAGGAGTATGGATTAAGACTAAGTTAATTGTCCCTAGTCCGGGAGTATGGATTGGGCACAGTTATAGATCCGGGAGTATGGATCAGATATGGATTAAGATTAAGTTAATTGTCCCTAGTCCGGGAGTATGGATTGGGCACAATTATTGATCCGGGAGTGTGGATCAGATCAGGATTAAGGTATAGTTAATTGTCTCTATTCCGGGAGTATGGATTGGGTACAATTATTGATCCGGGAGTATGGATCAGATCAGGAGGTTAGTTTTAGATCCGTGAGTATGGATCAGTTAGTTTTAGATCCGTGAGTATGGATCAGGTGAAAAAGGTTAGTTTTAGATCCGTGAGTAGGGATCAGGTAAAGAGGAAAATTTTAGATATGAGAGTTTAGATCGTGTCGTTGTGAGGATCGATGGGGCGGGATAAGAGTTGCCTTTATATGGTGAAATTGTACAAGTTTGAATGTTCTATATTTATAAATATATGATATAACATTGTGGGATGAAAACCCTATATGCTCACCAGGCTCCCAAGACTGACCCACTCAGTTTTTTTTGTATCACAGGTATTAATACGAAGACATATTTCACGGAGAGATTTAAAGGAGATATAAATCAATTGTGTAATTAAATGTAAGTTCTGCTTTTGCTTATATGTTTGTATCGGAACATGACATCACGAGGTTTTATTATTAAATAAAATACATTCTCTTTGAGAAATGTTTTGATAAGTTATTATCATATCTTGTTTTGGGAACAAATTCTGCAACCATATCTTTAAAAGATTACTCTGATTTTATAAAACAAAGCATAAGTAAAATCGGTCTTTTCTGGCCGTGAAAATGGGGATGTCACAGTTGGTATCAGAGCATTAGTTTAAGCAAACTAGGAATTTGTAGGAAATTTCTAGACTTAAACTTAGAATGCTAAGTAATGATTGTGAGGAGTGTGTCTAAAATATGTTAGGTAGTACACCTAAATTGACACAAGCACTAGTTTATTTTAGGAGTGATGCCTAAAATGCTTTTATGTGCTAAATGTTTTGTGTGATAGCTATATTGATGCTATTATTTTTTTCGGATCTATGGTCTGTTGCCGACCGGATCTGGAAACCTTATGTGTTTAGGATTCTAAGCGTATGGCTACGATATTAGAACTAGCATGTAAACGTTTCAGAGTAATAAGGACGATTTAATTATCTGTCGTGATTGAGGATCTGAATTCACCTTATTTGGTGTGTAGATCAAAAATGGTAAGAACCAGAAGTGGAGTTGGAAATGTGAACGAAGACAGGAATCAACCACCTGTGGTTGAGCAAGCACCTATCGTAGCAGCAGCACCAGAGCCAATGACAATGGCTGGGGTGCAAGCGATGATTCAGATGATGTTGGATCGCCAAATGGTGGAGACAAGGCAATTACTCCAACAGAATCGTGAGGAAGTGTCACTTCAAGTGGAAGAGCCTGAAGTGAATGGAAGGCATTCAGAGGGAGGTAACTACAGTGGGACGGTTGGATGAGTAGAACCGCCAGTGGTAGAGAGGAATGACCCGGAAAGGGAAAGAAACAGGGATGGGCGTATGTATAAAAATTTCTTGGGCGCCAAGCCGCCAAGTCTTTCTGCAAGCCCAAAGCTTGTTGAGATTATGGACTGGATCTCCGAAATGGATATGGTGTTTGAGAGTTGCGATTGTAGCAACAAACAGAAGACTGTCTTTGCAGTTAGACAACTGAAGACCGGAGTCTTGAGCTGGTGGAAGTTACTGGCAGATATGATACCTCGAGGGGAAGCCTTGAAGATGTATTAGGAATCATTCCTGGAGCAGTTAAAGATGCAGTACTGCTCAAAGATAGATCTGATTAATCTGAACAATGAATTCCAGAACCTGAAGAAAGGTAAATTGAGCATTGATGATTATGCTACTGCATTTACCGAAAAGATGAAGTTATTTCCATACTTAGTGTCGACTGAACTCTCAAAAATTGAGAGGTTCGCAAATGGATTGCCTGCCGACTTTGGCCCAACGGTCAAGATGGAAACTACTTTGAAGACAGCAGTCCGAGCAGCTAAAAATGTGGAGACCCAGTTAAAGGAAAGGGGTCTAGAGAGAAACGAGGTGGGCAAGAAAAGAAAGATGGAAGGATCTTCAAGGTCCGATGAGAAGAGAAAATTTTCGAAGTCTGATTCGAAGAAGCTTGAAGGAGGAGCACAATGGTGTGACAAGTGCAAAAGGAAGCACATTGGGGAATGCTCTAAAGAAATGACCTGCTTTAAATGCGGGAAGACTGGTCATTACGCCAGCAAATGCCCAACCAAAAGAGAAGTCTGCTTTAAATTTGGCGAAGAAGGGCACTTTAAGCAAAACTGCCGAATAAGAGATGAGACTATAAGGCCAAATGCACCACCAAAGCCAAAAGCATTCCGCATGATCCTTGATGAAGCAGATGGCAATGCAAGGAATCAGGAATGAGGATTTTATATCCAAAGATCAAGTTATAAAGTAACAATATGAAAAGTAACATGTGGTGTAGCTTACTAGAGGCGTAGTATAGGGTGAACTTGAACCTTTGTGTAATCGTTTCAAGAAATAATATAAACCCTAGTTTTGCTATCTGATGTGTTGATTGATTATGTGATTTTCTTGTATGGTGACTTGGTCGACTGCGGGACAATACTTGGGACGAGTATGAGTAGGTGTGAAAGGTAGTAGATGCATATACTACCGGAAGCACAGGACTCGCACTTGGATCAGGGAAAGTCACAAGGTTACCAAGAAGCTAGTAATTGATTCCACTTTATTCTGGTATGTCATCACCATTGTTTCGGTAATGACTAGTAATATGGTTCGTGTTCCGACCCTAGTGGTCATATTTAAATTTGAGTTCGACTATGAGGAGTATGTTACGTGGGCTAGAGGACCAAGTTAGATGTAACATATGAATTAAGTCAGAAGGTTGAAGTTAATGCGATTGATAGTGTCGCGCTCGTTGTTAAAAGAAGTTTGCAGGTAGAAATGCTACATGCTGAAATGTGATTATATCACATTAGAATATGAAGAAAGGTATATTCCATCCTGGAGTTTAACTTCATTAAAGACCGAGTCTAAGCGTCGCATCGTGCAATGAGAGGTCAATAGAGCACGACCCATCGATTTGTTACGATAGATAAATGAAGGTATTTATCCTGAGAAAAAGAAGGAGTCCACAATGAGGACTTATTTGGTAATTTGAAGGTTACGATTGAAAGTACAACATAGTACGACAAGCAGATGCAAGGGTGGGCATCTTCTGCGATCAAGAAATCCGTAGAGTTAAATACTCTTTCCAGGAAACATAGAATTTATGGTTAATACTTAGGATGAAGAGATAGCGTATGGAATCATTATATAAGTCCTATTTTCGTTGATGATTCTGGGACGTAATCATCCTAAGGGGGAGATAATTGTAACGCCCGTAGATCAGGGCTAGTTAATTTACAGACGATAAGCATCAAAAATGACTTTTTGATAAAAGATTATTTAGAATTAATAATCTTAACTAAGTTGTAGTATATGTTACAAGGATTCCGTACATATAAAGAATGCCGAAATCCGAGTTATAACGAAGAAGTTATGACTTGTTGAAGTTTCGCGACGAAATCGGCACAACGCTGAATGACGTAAAAAATGAATTTACGTTAGAGTGATATTTAGCCTTAGCAATCTAAACGAGAAGCGAAGATCTCGTTGTTAGTAGCGAAACGACGAAAAGTTAGGCGAGAACGGACGTCAAACGAAGAAGTTATGAATTTATAATGAAAGTTTCTATCCCGGCCTATTAAAAATAAATAATAAAAATAAAAGTCAAAATTAGCCGACGGAGTCTAAACGAAAGTTGTAGAGCGTAGTCTCACCTTCGTGTGGATATAAAGAACGTCGAAAACGGAGTTCGTATGAAGAAGATATGAATTTCCGAAGTTTATTAAATATTTTGTATTTAATTTTAATTAGAAAATCCGGCATTATCCGAAGGAGTCACTGATCTGATTCGAAGTACGCCTCGCGTACAGCGAAGCATGACGATCCTCGCAGCAAGTGGCTTCGGATGACGCATGCCATGATGAATTCGGACGCGTACGCCCCGCGTACACCGAGGCTCCAGCCTCCTATAAATAGGATGCGAGGGCAGCCGACTCAAATGCCATTTTTCTCTCTTCTCTCTCCCGTTTTGCATCGTTTTGCGTGCCAGAAATATCCCGAAGCCCCGATATTATTCTCGAGCCCCGAGGCAAATTCCGAGATCCCGAAGATCCCGAGAAGTGCGGTTCCCGAGCCGAAGCTCTGCCCGCGAGAAGTTCGATTTTTGTAGAAATCTTCCAGATTTGCTGAGGATTACTACTTCTACAAGCCGTAGTGCTGTCCGATCATCTTCTAATCAAGTGAGTGTATACTACCTTTCATAAACACGATAATAATACAAGTATGGTTTGAATGTATTAAGTATATTGTGGTTTATATGTGTGAGTGTGTGGTTACTTTCTTCTAACACATAAGTATGAAGTATTTGCTACGAAATACGTGCTATGTGTTTATATATTGTTGTTTATTGGAGGTATTGGTGGAATGGATGAACTATATAGATTTTTAATGAGTTAAACTATATATATGTAATTTTATATCTACAAATATGTTGGGTAGGACATGGGTAGATGAGATCCATGAGTAGGGATTAGATCAAGAGGTTAGTTTAGATCCGTGAGTAGGGATCAGATCAAGAGGTCAGTTTAGATCCGTGAGTAAGGATCAGATTAAGAGGTTAGTTTTAGATCCGTGAGTATGGATCAGGTAAAGAGATAAACTTGCTATTAGTCCGGGAGTATGGATTAAGACTAAGTTAATTGTCCCTAGTCCGGGAGTATGGATTGGGCACAGTTATAGATCCGGGAGTATGGATTGGGCACAGTTATTGATCCGGGAGTGTGGATCAGATCAGGATTAAGGTATAGTTAATTGTCTCTATTCCGGGAGTATGGATTGGGTACAATTATTGGTTCGGGAGTATGGATCAGATTAGGAGGTTAGTTTTAGATCCGTGAGTATGGATCAGTTCGTTTTAGATCCGTGAGTATGGATCAGGTGAAAAAGGTTAGTTTTAGATCCGTGAGTAGGGATCAGGTAAAGAGGAAAATTTTAGATACGAGAGTTTAGATCATGTCGTTGTGAGGATCGATGGGTGGGATAAGAGTTTCCTTTATATGGTGAAATTGTACAAGTTTGAATGTTCTATATTTATAAATATATGATATATCATTGTGGGATGATAACCCTATCTGCTCACCAGGCTCCCAAGACTGACCCACTCAGTTTTCTTTGTATCACAGGTATTAATACGAAGACATATTTCACGGAGAGATTTAAAGGAGATATAAATCAATTGTGTAATTAAATGTAAGTTCTGCTTATGCTTATATGTCTGTATCGGAACATGACATCCCGAGGTTTTATTATTAAATGAAAATACATTCTCTTTGAGAAATGTTTTGATAAGTTATTATCATATCTTGTTTTGGGAACAAATTCCGCAACCGTATCTCTAAAAGACTACTCTGATTTTATAAAACAAAGCATAAGTAAAATCGGTCTTTTCTGGCCGTGAAAATGGGGATGTCACAGCCTCGCCCGCCAACAAATAATAACACATAAACATATCACAACACATAAGCTAAACTCATACGACTGATCCTATCCTAAGGCCTCGCTTATCCTGGGCCTCGCCCCTGTCCTGCTACTGATGAGTCATGGAACCCCGTCCACACTCCTACTGGTAGTGAGATACGGGCGCAACCCACTCTCACTCCTTCCCTAACTTGGGCCTTGCCCCTGTTCTGCTACTAATGAGATGTGGAACCCCATCCACACTCTGCTATTGGTGAGATACGGGACCTCACCCACACTCCCTCCCTACCAGGCACATACATGTATCACGCAGACAACGAGTATAAACTATCATATAAACAAATACTT